>NC_016131.3:65062354-65377979 GCF_000005505.3 Brachypodium distachyon | reverse complement strand
TTTCCAGTTTGCTCCGTCAATTCACTCCCTTCTATCTTCCTCTACGCTACCTTTTTATTTTTGTTGGATTACTTCTCTACGAGGAAAAAAAAAATCCTGTTATGCAAATACAAATCATCTTATGTTAATTATGCGTGTGCAGTAGTAAAAATAATAAAGAACACGGACGAATGAGTAAAATGCGCATAGTAAGGCACCGAAATCCAGCAGTTCATGCAGCCATAGACACACTGTCGGACACATGCACACCCTACACTCTCTCTACACGAAGATCTATCGGCTGATATTAATATGGTCTTTTTAACAAGTTGGACTATAAGATGCGTAGTGCACTTATCAACGGAATAAGATGGGATTGGCACGCCTCCCAGTAGCAGCATGATCCATGAGCTAAGAGTTGCTTGTTTAGAACAGTTTTCTCTTAAAAAATATGTTAGAAATAGGTTATGAGCTTTACCTTTCGGCAACAGCCAAAAGGGCAATGACCCGTTAGCATTGGCCCCTTCTTTTGTCTGGAACTTCTTTAGAAGCCGGCTTGAGCTGTATTCCTAAATAAAGCTGCTGTTTGGAGAAGCTATCAGACTGTAACTAGCGTTTGTTCATGGATCGTATGTGTATCTGCAATCCTATTCTCTTTTATCAGCATTGCATTCTCTTTCATGATATATACATATTCTTGCAACAACAACAAAAGTGAGATAGATATGCTATACCTATGTTTCGCCCGGTGTTTATAATCAGATGAAATTGTATAAAACCTTAGTTACTCAACTTGCATGTTGTGCTTGTCCAATCGAGTATTACTCCAATTTTATTTTCCTTATTAACTACCAGTAATTTTTATTTATTAAATAAAATTGTTGGGAGAGGATAGTTTAGAACCACATTGGGTCTCTTTACCAAGTTCAGTGTGTTTGGTGGACATTTTCAAAGTTCAAAGTAAGCGCATACACAAATGGCCATCCAACTGAACATACGTGCAGATTTGCAGTTTCTGTAATATTTAAACTTGCTCATAGAGCATGCAGCAAGAGTTCCAGAGATGATCAGGAGCCAGCTGACCTGCAATTTATATACAGGTTCGAGAGTCAATGTGCTACCAAGAATCAGTTTGCAGAATATGCTTGCATTCTGACTTTTGAGTAGTATTTTGTATGCTGCAGAACGAGTAGTGCGTATACATATGCTTGTTGACCTCTAGAACTCTTGGGACCAAGCATATATAGGTGAAGTCAACCAATATAAGCTGTGTAAACAACAACTTCCTGCTGGCCAAGTCAACTATTTTCCATGATTATATTACGGTCACTCCGCTAAGCTGACTTGGGTAACTGACGAAAATAAATAACGCAACTGACATCAGCTCCAGGTTATAGCTTCCATGTTTAATTGGACCTTAGTATAACAGCATTATTCAGAACCAATCAACTAACCGCCCTGTGCATGCGCGAAGTCAACCGCATTTTTGTACTAACATGCTGCACAAAGTCAATACATTGTTAAGTTTATACACGAACAGGATATCATAACTCATAGCCTCTGCTTTTCTTTTACTCACTCTGCTCCTAAATTTTTGACTCAAATTTGATCAAATATAGATGTATCTATTCCTAAAAAACATTTAGATACATGTAATATTTCGACAACAATTTAAGATCGGAGGTACTTTTGAATTTCTAGAGCCTGGTTGACAGGCGCTGGTTTACTGACAACGACTGAAGTAGTACAACGTGCCACCATGGAAGGTAACGGATATCCCTAGCAAGTCAAAGGCGTGTTTGGTTTTCTGTTATATAATGATGCGTCTCCGTTTTGTTAATTCCCCGTACATGCTAATTTTGGAATCATCGATCTAAGAAAGATGCTCAGCTGATTCTTATTTAAAAACAAAGGATTTCTTACAAGAGATTTTTCCTATGAAATGTACTCCGTACATATGAATATCTTAAAGAAAACTCGGCCAATGTACAGTAGATTTTTTCAAAGGTTCCAATCCTGTAGAAAATCGTTTGAGCCAAATGAGGCGTACTCTAGTCGCGTAGAGTACAAAGTTTTGCAAAACACAAACAAATATACGAGGTCTTTGGTCGCGTAGAGCAACTAGGCTCTTTTAGTCTTGCTTTCGAGAGCAGGCCGTAGCCCACGCATTCGGGGCCCCATCGAAAAACCTCCACGGCATGCGCTAAGAAAAAAAGAAGCCCAACACCAACTCACTCACTCCCGGTCCCAGTCCCATCGCAGATTTTCAATTTTCAAATTTCTCCGAAACGCTCGAAAGGCGACGTCTCTCTTCTCCCCTCTAGAAATCCGGATCCCCTACCAATCCCCCAAATCGCCGAGCCAAATCCTGCAGAAATCACGCGAGTTCGCCCAATCTGCTCCCAATCCAAGCGCCGGGATCGTTTTGAGGTGGCGTCCGCGGCATGGCGCAGACGCCAAATCCCAGCCGGAGTTCGTGGGTGGGGCCGGCGCCGCATCCGTTCCTCACGCCGCGGCCCGAGCGTCGGGAGCTGCGGTGGGCGGAAGCGGGGTCACACAGTTCCGTGCGCCGCAGCGGCGTAGGCGCCGGAAGCGTCGGTGGAGGGAATGAAGGAGGTCGCGAGGCGAACGTGCAGGTCGTGCTCAGATGCAGGTGAGGTAGTCTCGATAAGGCTCTATCTCGCAAACGGTTTGTCAGCCACACGGTGATATGTAAAGTAGTATCGTGGTACTGTGGTGAACCGAGAATTCGAGATATGATCAGTGGAACTACTAGCGTTTATCTGGGACTGGGATTGCTTATTGTGTAGTATCTGCATTTTTCGAGCAAATTGCTGCTGGTGCTACTTTTTTCCAAAGACAGGAGATGCTTATGGTGTTGCTGATGCGTTTTTTGTGGCTGGTGAACAATTAGGCCGCTAAGCAAGGAGGAGCAGAAAGCGAATATACAAAGTGCCGTCTCTTGCAATGACACTAAGAGGGAGGTCACAGTCCTGAACAGTCTATTCAAGCAGGCAGACAAAACATTCACCTTTGATAAGGTAAAACCACTACCGTCTACTGACGTCTGTGCTTGCTTTCTGCTTATGGTGTAGGTATTATTGCATGTATGTACCATCAAACAGTTGCTGTCATTCCATTGACGGCTAATTCTACAAAGGATCAAAATCTTCGCATCGCAAGTCTGTACCATGATGATTACATAAATGCTGTATGATTAAAGTTGATTCTCATGATTTTTTCTTTAATATGTATGATGATTACTGTTTTATGCAGGTTTTTGGTCCAAAATCTCAGCAGAGGGTGATATACGATCAGGCTGTTGCACCAATCGTCGATGATGTCCTTGACGGCTACAATTGCACTGTCTTTGCCTTTGGGCAAACTGGAACCGGGAAAACTTATACTATGGAGGGAGAGATGATGCAGCAGGTACTAAAGAATTAGATGTCACCTGAGAATTTACATGCAGCAACAGATCAATTTGTCTCATTTGCTTTTTTAGGTGGGTGAACTGCCAGCTGCTGCTGGTGTCATGCCAAGAGCAGTGCGCCATATCTTCGATATTTTGGAAGCACGGAAGGCTGACTATAGCATGAAGGTAACCTTCTTGGAGCTCTATAACGAAGAATTAACAGATCTGTTGGCTTCAGAGGACCAAAGTAGATTCCCTGAAGATAGACAGAAAAGGCCTACTATATCTCTGATGGAAGATGGCAAGGGCGGGGCGGTCATAAGAGGCCTTGAAGAGATTGTTGTATACAGTCGTGGCGAGATATATAGTCTTTTAGAACAAGGATCAGCTAGGAGACGCACTGCCGACACTGCACTAAATAAGCAAAGCAGGTCGATGACCATTTCACTTCATTTTTGGGTTCCATGAGAGGAGTGTTGGCTACTGAGCATTGTGCATTCTGTACTTGCAGCCGATCACATTCTGTCTTTTCCATATACATCAATGTCAAAGTAACAACAACAGGGAACCAGGAAGTCATGAAGTGTGGGAGGTTGAACCTTGTAGACTTGGCAGGATCAGAGAGTATAGCTCGATCAGGTGCAAAAGAGGTACTTGGTTCTATTGCCAACTGATAAGTGAATACATTATCTGTTTGTCATACCCTGTCCTACTGAACCACTTGAGTTCAGCTGACTTGTCCATATTTCACTTCGTAAAGTACATGCCGGAAGAGGATGAAATTATATATCATTGTGTCCCATCTAAATAGTTGTATCGAACAACTCTATCTAGTTTAGAAATGCTGCAGGCCCATTATTTTCTCAGCAAAAAGAAAGCACTTGTTATTGGCAAAGGTGGCAACAAGTGTTTTAGTGTGTTCTGTGTTAACTTAACTTAGTATTATGACATAGTACATTTAATCTTAGTCTGGTTCTCTTTTAGAATGTCAGCACTTCTTAAATGCCAATCCATTTTGAAGTCATGATTTGTAGCATGCTGATAGGTTAGAGCAAGAGAAGCAGGAGAGCTGAATAAGAGCTTGTTAACACTGGGTCGTGTCATCACTGCACTTGTGGAGCATTCAATTCATGTACCATACAGGTAGTACCTGCTATTTTTTTTATAATAATTCAAAAAGCTTGTGCGTCATTTATTCATTTTTCATGGAATTAATACATATCCATTTTGATACTTTACCAGAGACAGTAAGCTCACCAGACTGCTAAGGGAATCCTTAGGTGGAAAAGCCAAAACTTGCATCATTGCAACAGTAACTCCATCTATCCATTGCCTGGAAGAAACTCTAGTTACACTTGATTATGCTTACCGTGCTAAAAGCATAAGAAACAAACCAGAGGTGCTAGTTGCCTTGTTTTACTCATTTATGGTTTTCGGATTTAGTTGATATCCTTTTGATAAACTTTACTATTACTGTAGGTAAACCAAAAAGTTTTCGAATATGTTATGCTCAAGGATCTCTATCAAGAAATGGAAAAAATGAAACAAGGTTCTATTCGGTCTTCTAGTTTATTTCTGTTCCTCACAATCTTATAGGATCTCACAAGTACATTGTCAGATGTAAAAGCCGCAAGGGAAAAGAATGGAATTTATATCCCTAATGAAAGGTTTGTTCTTGAGGAGGCAGAGAAAAAGGTACACGACTTCAGATTTTATTGAATATATAGGAACTTCTTGTGCAAGATATTGACTGTTACCTTGATCATTTCTATATATAGCAGACAATGAGGGAAAAATTAGAACATTTGGAGCTTAGTCTGGAGAAGCAGAGCAGAGTATAGCTCTCTCCAATTCAAGTTTTGATGTATTAACTGGTTTACTAGTTCAGGCTTGAACTGACTTGCACCTTTGATGGTCGGGCAGGAACTTGAAAAATTCAAAAGTTTGTACGTAGCAGAACAAGAGCGTAAGTTGAAATTGGAAAGTCAGAATAAAGAGTTGAAGGTGATGCCGTTTAGATGAGTTCTGTTTTTATTTTATTTTTTACAAAGAAAAACCTCCTAAATTTTTAGTCGCTTTAGATCTTCATATTCTGTATATCTTCCTATTCAGATGAACTTTGGAAGTTGCAAGGGGGAATTTCTAGATCTTCAAGAAGCTCATTCTAGAGCTAACATAGTTTTGAAGGAAAAGGACTTCATAATCTCAAATTTACTCCATACCGGTATTTTTTTAATCTTAAGTAAATACACAAATTTCTAACTTGGAGAGCTTAATAGATGTATTAAGCATAAATCTTGGATTGAGTGTTCTGATGTTCGTGTATTTTTCTTAACATTGTATAGAGCAATTAATTCTTGATCGTGCAAAGGCTATGTGTGGCACCTTCGAGAATAAATCTGGAGACATTGCTAATCTCCAGAATAAACTAGGTGACGCTAGTATGCAGTGCTAGTATGACCCAGTTTAATCCAAGTTGCCGCTTTCTTGTACTGACAGCTCATTTTTGACAAATATACAGAAAGACGATCAAAAACTGAAGATGAAAATAAAGGGTTGCTAGTCAATTTTCGGTCTCAGTTGGATCAGAGTCTTGGAGTTCTAAATAAAACAATTGTTGGATCGATTTGTGATCAACGCCAATTTTTGCAGTCTATGACTGAACAAATCAATTCATATTTTTCAGCCAAGTCGGAGGTACTACTATTAAAATGGTTACTTCATTTACTATTCAAGATTACCATGATTATCCCTTTGCACTAATTTATATGTGTTATGCAACTGCTTCCAGTCAGCGAATCATTTGGAGACTAGAATCACAAAAGCCAAAGACGTGTATGCGTCTGGTGTGCGATGCATGAACGAGCTTGCCAAAACTCTGGGGCAGCAATCCATCACTGACTGTGAGCAGATGAAACTGAATATAGCTTCCCATGCAATAGCTGTTGACAATGTATATAATAATAGAACTTCAGCTCTAATTGCTTTCAGATTCAGATTACTGAAGCACTGTGCAAAATCTAAAAGCTGTCTATTTTTTAACAGTTTCTAGCAGTTATGGTTTCAGAGGCTGAACAAGTACAAAAAGAAGTTTTAAGATCCACTTCTGACCTCAAGGAAGTATTAGCCTTTTCTGCTGAACAGCACGAAGTAGTATGTCTCCTCCATCTTGCTTTTGTACATCTGCCTCTTGCACAAATTTGCCACATGCTGCGCCTCATTCTGAAATTCTTTCTTGTAGGCATTACAAAGGACTCTTTATTCGGCACAAGCCATGTCAAAGACATCAATTGATTTCTTTAATGATATCGGGGCACATGTGTCTCGGCTTATTAAACTTATGGAACAAAGTCAAAGAGGAAGCTCCTCTCAGCTTGTTGAATTTGAGAAGGATTTTAAGGTGGGTTGGTTTTGGTAGATATATAGTTTATTTATTGACAAACTCGTTGTTTAAATCCATCATTTTGATAGGAATTTGCTATTCAAGAAGAGCAAGCTGCTCATGACAAGATTACTGGAATTTTAGCAGACTTGACGGCCAGAAAAACAACAATGGTCAGCTTACGTATTGTTCAATTTGGAAAAACAAGGCTCTTTTCATGACTCCAGCACTAACTGGTCTCCCCCTTAGCAGGTTTCAGAATATGTAGGACAACTGAACGAGAAATATGGTGAAGAGCAGAAACACTTGACACTGGAAATGTCCAACCTACAACAAATTTCAGATAATGGCAAAAAGGAGGCTGCATCCTATGCTGGAAAAATAGAGAGACAATTCCAGGAGGACACGTCAGTGCATGCCAAAACCAAACATCAATTGGGAGACATCTTGGATCAATGGTACCAATCTTACTCGCCTACCTTAAATTGGTGCATTATGGTTTAGTTATTCTCCGTAGAAGTCCTTCTGGTTTCCTGTTTTTTTCAATTCTAAACAAGCACGTTGATTGCAGCTTGAAGAGAAGTGACCATTCTGTTTCTCACTGGTCACAAACACAGTCGTGTTTAGAATATCTAAATAAGAGCTCAGTTGTCGAAGCTGATGAATTTATCGAGTAAGTTGTAATCTTCTTGACTTTTTTTTGACAAAAGAGACTGTTCTGGGCGATACTGTGATGAACCTTGTAGTGTAGGGCCTTTCCAGTTCATCTAACGAGTATCTTGCATGCAGAGACAGAAGAAACGAAAATGAGAGTATCATTAAGGAGATGCTGCTGCTTTCTTCTCAGAATGATGCAGGGTTTCATGCCATTACAGCTGATATTTTGACTGCTTCTGAGAGTAACAAATCTATCTGTATTATAATATATTCTTCTCTCCAAAGATGGTGTTTTCCTTACATTGTCCATTTACTTTTTCAGATTCTCAATTATTGGATCATGAAACTAGAAAGAGAATGGAAACTGTATCAGCCTCTTTCTCCAATCATTTGGGATTGCTAAATGAAAAACACACTCAAGGCACAGAATCTATAAGAATCATTGCAAGTAACTGCATTGAGAAGGATTACATGGTAAGCTATGCATATACTTGTATCCTTACTTCATTTTATGTAGAACTGGAAACAAGTTATACAGTTGTATCAAACTCTAAACATTTATTTCTCTTTGCAAAACATAAATAATTGTGATTTGTTTGTCAAGTTCAGCGAAACAGATAAATTTCAGTTTATTGTAGTTGCAAGTTAAAAATATCACCCCTGACGCAACTCGCAACTGAATCATATAAACTTATGTACCATTTTGAATGCTATTTTAGACCAATTCCTTTTAGACTCAATGCACACAACCTTTATATCATGTGCCATGTTGTCAACTAATGCTTTCCTGGCAGACTAATAGCCCAGTTCGGCATCCTCCACGGGAGCTACTGACAAGCGACTATAGCTTAGAATCAATTGAGAAACTCAGAGCCTCTGTGCCAGATCTTGTGTTGAAATTCAAATCAGAGAACAAGTTGGATGAACTGGAGAAAGGAAAGGGATACTCGGATCAAAGGACACGTGCTCCAAGAAGTCCGCTCGTGTCAGTCAATCACTAGCATTAGCGAAAGAATGTAGCGAAGTGTAAAAATTCCCAGACGTTGTAAAGAGGGCAAGATCTCTTGCCCGATTGTTAATTTAGCATGCATCAGCAATGAAATATTGCACCTGTGTGCAATGCTTCTAATCTTAGGGAAGTGAGAACGGAAATGCAGGGGCCATGCGTTTTGCATTATGCAAAGATCAATCGATCTTGTAAGTATTTTGTTTCCAACATGTCTGATGAGTTAATTAATCAAATGGATGCTCTAAGTGTGTAAGGTGGAATCTATTTCTCAATCTTAACATATTGTACTACAAGCTTCATGCATGGGGTTGTTCCAACAGGATAGGACTGATAAAAACGGGTCCGACTGTCAACAAAAAGGAGGTGACGACACGACAGGATTGATAAAAGCCGGTGGGGCCATCAACAAATAGGAGGGTGCCTCAACGATCTTGAGACTTCTTCCCACATTTGCAAGGATTACCCTTTCACGAGGGAGGTATGGCGGCGCGTTTACTCTTGGGCTGGCGATCCCAGTATCTCCCAATCAAGGGCGGACCCAGGTTAGAGGTTGTGGGGGCAGTTGCCCCCACTCAAATTTTAATCTTCTTGTATTTTGTTCATGATATATTGAGATTGCTCCCACTTATGCTAAGCATTTGCCCCCATTACTCTAATTTGGTTTGTATTTTCAAATGTTTACATACTTCGTCCCCTTTCAATTAATATTTTAGGTCCTCCCATGATCTCAATAGTCTTTTGTCTCCATCATTGTGTGGTCCAAGGCATCCTTGTCCCACGCTAGTAATGATTTAGAGAGACAACACAATGGCCACCTCATCTATGCATGGTGGAACATCTAGAAGAACAAAACCGTCGCATTTCGCCTATTGCGCGTCTTACTTATATCAATGTTGTCCACTCGCACATCTTGTTTTCATGGACATCTGCAAGAGGAAGTGGGATTTTGGCTTTCCTACCCAGTGTTTCGCCCAAGCACCCCCCCCCCCCTCCCCCCCCAAAAAAAAACCAAGGGGGCAGCCAGCCAGTGGATAGCCGCCACGTGTACATGAGCAGCGAAGGCAAGCCATGGCCGCGCGCATCCGTTGCAACTAGCAAGTAGAAGCAAGTATGGCAGGGGCATCAAGGTCGATATACGCATTCCCTTTTTGCCATCACATTTTCCATATCCGATGCATTCCTTCCTTCTCATCGCGATCCCATCTCAATCATCGGCAAAGGAAGATACAGATCGGTGGTTCGTGCGGCCGGCCTGCTACCGTCTGAGCAAACAGAAAAGACCGCGTCTCTTGATTAGATCATCTCACAGAACTGAAAGGAGAGCGCGCGGCAGCATGGGGAGCAGCGAGGCGGAGCAGAGTCTTGTGGACAGAGGTCACGCTGCGCCGCTTGCCGCCGACCTGGAGGTTAGTACGTTCGTTGTTCATGCCCTGCCTCTGTTTTCGTTCCGGAGCAATTGAATTATTCATCTCTTTATCGCCCGCTTAATTTGTTGGGTATAATGGGTAGAAGAGCCAGGGTACTCCTAGTAGTAGTAGTCCAGTTTGCAGGGGGGCATGCATCGCAATCTCACGTGCTTCTTTGAAAGCATATTTACAGTTTTATGGAATTTTTTAGGATAATTGCACTTGATCTTTTTGGTCAGTAATGGTTGGACATGGATCATGGACGACTGGATATTTTACACTGTCAACTACTCGGAATACATTAACTGAGCAGTGCAGTGCAGTTTCTATCGTCACTTTGCTAAAAATCGATCAACAGTTACATGAATGGACAACACATTTGGGTTTTAAAAACGTTATGGATTTCACACCAGCTAGGAGCTTTTGAGTAATGAGATAGCATTGTTTGCACAGGAATGCTAAGTTAATTTTATTACTATGTGAAGTGAGGACGCTGACATGACTGTATTGACCATAAATGAAAAGATGTTACGGAATTAGTAATATCAATGGCAGTACGTAGCTCTAATGCTATATATCCTCGATCACACGCTCAAAGTCAGTATACTATTCTTGCCTGCAGGAGCGCAGTGTCTTGGAGGAGAAGCTCTGCTGCACGAGGCTGGAGCTGCAGAAGACGCTGGCCGTGTCCGCCGACGCCGACGAGACGATGTGGAGGCTGGCCGCGGCCGCGCGCAGGGTGGCGCAGGAGCGGGACGAAGCGCGGAACCACCGCAACGCGCTGCTCGCGCAGCTCCAGCTGCAGGCCGCGAGAAGAAACGTTAACGCGGGCCAGAAGATGATGATGGCCGTATCCGGAGGGCCCGGCCCATCGGCCCACTCTAGAGCCAGGCCGATCGCGACGCCCAACGCCTTATTCGGGCCCGCCGCCGGCTACGGGCGGGCCCCATTCGACGGCTTGACGACGGTGATTCGGGCGCAGCAACAGCAACAGCAGCAGCAGCAGTACTACGCCCGGGCAGGCGGCGGCTACTACTGCTTCGCGTCGTCTTCTTCTTCGTCGTCATACCACGGCGGCTTTAGCGGGCTTGGCTACAGGCAGGGCTGCTCGCTGAGGATCGGCACCCCAGCGGCGGCGGCGGCGGCGGGAAGCTTCCACGTGGACTTGGGTTCGTCGAGCCAGCAGCTGGAGTCCTTCGACCCCGACATGTTCCTGGTGGACGCCGCGGCGGAGTCGCCGCGAGACGTTGTTGTTGCCCCGGACGTGGGCAGCGGCGCCGAGGATCAGGAGCTGGTCGGGGAGAGCTCCGGGGGCGAGCTCGGGCTCGTTGCCGCGCAGATGCTCCGGATGCGGAAAGGGAAGGCGGCCGCCCAGGCTGTGCGTGAGCGTGACGTGGAGAGCGCTGCGGGTCCGTTGGCGAGGCCGGATGTCGCGGATGCTGGAGAGAACGAGGTTGGCGGTGAGTCGTTGGCCGAGGAATGCTGCGGCGGAGCAGGAGCAGGAGCCGGAGCAGGGGGTAGTCTCGCTGACGTGGTTAGCTCTGCGGGCAAGAATCGTAGGCACACGTCGTAGTTTTGCGTCCGGCCGGTCCTTCGTTTGCTGGCACAAAGTTGATTCGAGAAGTCAGATTATCCATGGTCCATGGACCGCCTCGGCATCCAACGCTGCAAGGACATGAACGAGCTTGTTACAGTATACTCAATAAAAGGATATACTGTACGTGCTTGCTTCAGGTTCCGTATAGCAGGATAGGCATCATAGAGCGGTGAAGTTTCAGCTTGGGAATGCGGACGTGACAATGTATTGGCTCTGTAACCACAAATTGGAATTCCTCCTCCACCATAAAAAGTGTTTTTCAGAGTGTCGCTCATTATCCCGTTCCTGCCACCAACTCCATATATAGTCCATAGCAGAAGCCACAACTGGCATCTTCTTTTGTAGCCTCGTAGGCGGGGGACAATAATCACATGCAACATTTCGAGCCTCAGGTGTGTGTTCGTGCGTTTTGACTTCATGGCAGAAGTTGCCCGTCATCCAGCGCGGCTCCGGCGTACTTCATACAGCAAACGACCCCGTTCCAACCCGGTCCGTACCCAAAGCTTGAGGTTAGCGTAAAGCGATTTTTCTAACCGAGCCGGGACCTACCGGAGTTTTATTCACCATAAAAATTCATCAAGATTCGTGCAGTCTCTAAACAGGTTTCATTGGAAGGCGCAGTCCCTGCCACATGCAGGCGCGGGACCGGCCACAGTGCACGCATAGAATTGCTTTGCACTTTGCTGTTAGCTCTGACCACTGCATGCATGCGAGCATTTATGGCTAGGTACTGCTAGCTTTGAAATTTTAAAGATACCTCATTGAAAATCCAAACATGCGATTGTTTCATTGATGCATCATTTAAAAAATATGTGTGATGTGTGTACCATATTAAACTTTCATTGACAAGTCATTGAAATTTCGTTAGCACCAATCATTATTCCAATGGTCAAATATTGAACTAACATTGAAACACTAGTTTCATTGAGACACAAATATTTTCATTGACCGTATATATGAAAATATGTGTGTACCATTGAACTTTCATTGACAAGTCATTTAAATTTTGTTAGCACGAATCATTATTTCAATGGTCAAATATGAAACTAACATTGAAACACTAGTTTCATTGAAACACAAATATTTTCATTGACCATATATATGAAAATTTATTGAAACACTACTGTTTTAATTGGCAAGATTTGAACTTATTCCTATATGATTGAAATTGTATAAGAAAGAAAGTTTCATTGAGACACCAATGTTTCAATCGGCAATCCTCAAGACACTAACGTTTCGGTAGTTAGATTCTATTTCAAACCTTTGTAAAACACATCATTTTCGGCTTTGTCGTTTTTAACTTGCAGCACTATTGTTTCAATGAAAGTTTCATTTTGAATCCGCTCCAAATTTCTTGAAACTTTTCTGTAGGCCGGAAACACCATCTCAAACCTACCATAAAAGTTTTGTAAAATGTTCCGTTTGGACCACCAAATAATTTGCAGAACTATCAAAACGTGTTAGTGCAATACTAGTATCGGTGGAGATCGGCCGAGATTTTGAACTTGCTCGAAACTTTTTGAAACTTTTACCATAGGTGGGAAACACCATCTTAGACAAACTCTCAAAATTTCACCAAATTCCGACTTCGTTTGTACCCTCAAAATAACCGTACAAAATCAAAATGTGTTAGTATATCATTGCCTTCCCAACCAACTTCACGTGAGGTACTGCGACCCTGCCCGCCTGCCACTCGCTGCCGCCGGACCCACTTCTGGATATGCACAACAAAATGCACAGAACCTGAAAACAGATGCACGAATCTCGCACGAGCAAACCCAGACGCGATAAAACTCCGGTAGATCCCGGACCCGGTAAATTAGAATTTTCGGAGGTTAGCGGCCCGGGACAGTACTCAAACGTTTGGGGGCCCATAATGCTGAAGAGACTGGTCAGCCCGTGGATCATTGTACACTCGTGAACGGAGTCCCAGCCCGGCCCAGAGACGAAACCAAACCGAGCCCAACTCCCCATCGTCTCCGTCCTTCCCAATCCCCATCCACACTCCTCCCCCTCCTTCCTCCCCATCAAATCTAGGTTTTACTACACTTCGGCGACCGACCTCACAGCACCGATCGCATCAACTTCCTCCTTGCGTGCCCGGCCCCTCGCACTTCCCCGGCCGGAAGAGCAGAAAAGGAGGGCGTTCGTCGCCGGCGAGGCGTAGCTAAGACCTAAGATGCCGCAGCGCCACTCGAAGAACAACAACGACCTCGCCTTCTTCACCTACGAGGAGAAGCGGAAGCTCGGGTACGGCACGCAGCGGGAGCGGCTCGGGAAGGACTCCATCAAGCCCTTCGACGCCTGCTGCCTCTGCCTCAAGCCGCTCATCGACCCGCTCGCCTGCCCCAAGGGCCACACCTTCTGCAAGGAGTGCATCCTCGAGTGCCTCCTCGCGCAGAAGAAGGACATCAAGCGGTACACAATACGTCTCTTCTCCCATGCTTTACTAGTGTTTTAATCCTAGGACGTTTTGGAATTTGGTTAGTTTTTACGCACGGCGGGCGCAGTATTATAAGCAGTATGTTAGCAATGGTTTTGGAAGCTGGTATGGTTGTTCTCGGATGTTGTGCCGGGTACTGTACATCTCTGCTTCTAGGAATCTTGGCTACGGCTGTTGGATTTTGTCGACACTTAGCATTTTCGTGTCATTTTTAGCTCAGTGCTTTAGTTGCCTAGCACTGGAAATGTCGTGGTGAAAGATTTGTATGTCATCCAATACTGATCCTGGGATGTTTCGTAGTAAATTGCGCGAGTTAATTTCTGGATCGTAGGCTCAAATTTTCTTGCTTCCTCCATGGATTTCTACAGTAGTATGTATCTATTGTATCTTCAGTATCCATGAGTTTGTAACAATGGTTCTTGACATGCCATTTGCGGATTTGCCCATTTCTCAGCTTTTGTTCAAGATATGTTCATAGATATTTCTGTAAAATTACCAATAATAAAGTAGTTTTGCTGTGGTACTTAGCTTCCTAGAATTTATGTTTCTTAGTGGAGAATGTGAAATTGGTGTGCTTGTCTTCCTGTGCAACCCACTAAACCGGATCGACTGAACTGTTTATCCTTGTGCTTCCAGCAAGCTTATAGCTCATGAGTCCCAGAAAAAGCAAGAGAAGGAAGAGGAGGAAGAGAAACTGATGCTGCAAAAGTCCAAGGAGTTGGATGCTTTTGATCAGCAGAATCATGGAGCTGTTCCCCAATACTATGAACGTAGTGATTCCCAAGATAAGAATGGTTTTCATGGAGCAAACAGTGTGAAGGTTACCTCCTTTGAAGAGGAGGCCCTCCGCACCATGAAGGCGTTCTGGCTTCCGTCGGCTACTCCTGAAGCTACTGTCAAGGTAGATGCCCCCTGCACGGACACAATCTGCCCCGAGGGGCAGGAGAAGCTGAAGTTGAAATCGCTCTTTCCTATCTCTTTCACCGAAGAAAATGCTGACCAGAGAAGCAAGAAGTCAGTGGAGAAGAGCTACATGTGCCCTAGTTGCAAATCCACCCTCACAAACACCATGTCCCTGGTGGCAATAAGCACTTGTGGCCATGTGTTCTGCAAGAAGTGCTCAGACAAGTTCCTAGCAACAGATAAGGTCTGCTTAATGTGCAATAAACCCTGCAAAGAGAGAAATTTAGTTCCTTTAGAGAAAGGGGGAACTGGTTTTGCAGCACATGACGATCGCTTAGAGGCAAAGAATTTCAAGCACCTGGGGAGCGGTTCCGGGCTAGGATTAGTGAAGCCTGCTCCCAAGTCCTAAGAGTTTCTGGCCTTATTTAGCGCTTTTTGTATATTGCGGTACTGCCTATGAGTTAACTTTGTGTCGGCGATGTAAGTTAACCATAAATTTTTATTTCAAGGTTTTGATATCTTTTTGAGCAGTTTGGTCTGAAACAATCTATGCCCGGTCTTTTATGATGCAAGTTGTAATGTGCTTTCTTATTACAGTTTATGAGATCTGTTTGGTTACGGTTTGCAGCCGATATAGTATTAGCAAGACCCCCTTGCTTTGACTGGCCTATCAGTTGCCACTGTTGTTATCTGATGATCCCCTCTTAAGGACATATTTTCATTTTTCAGTGTATTCAGAAATTCAGAACTACTCCCTCCGTCTCATAATTTTTGTTGCTGTTTTAGTTCGGAGTAGCAGAACTTAATGGAAAGCATTGCAAATTTGCAATACAGGAAATTAACACATCTATATCTACTACACAACGACCACCCTAATGCAAACAAAACTGACAAGTTATCCTCAAGGATGGCGAGTTATCCATCACGCTGAATGAACGGTTCCCTTTTGTCAGCAAGTACTCAGTACAAGACAAAGAAACAAAAGATTTCAGCAAGGATAATGGAAATGCTGACATGGCTGCCTTTGCTTCCACTCACATGCTCGGCACTTGGAAAAGCCTACTGCCCCCAGTCCAGCAGCAACAGATAGCCAACCAACCTGGGGTAGGCTACGTTTAGTGCTCCACTGAAGCTGAAATGGCAAGCTTGATCTCCAAACAGGTATGTCCTTGAACTCCGTTACCTTCGTTCTCTTAATTTCGTTCCCTTGCAAATTCATCCATAGCAACATGAACTTGGTGTTGTTTTCAGTTGGTTGCGCTAAATTGTACGGTTACTGCCAGGCTGAATGGGGCACCCCCATCTGTTGTGAATGCAAGCTCGAGCGAAGCATCCTCGGATGAGAAGAGTAATTCTTATCTTCTGTTTATCTCAAATTGTGTTTGATGATTGGCACAAAAAAACAAAACTGTTAACAAAATATCTCATCCACCTGCTACAGAGGTCACGAAAAGGAGATTGGCATTGCTTGGTGCTGGAGCATTATCCACTGTGCTACTGAATAGAAGCTCTGCATATGCTGAAGGTTTGGCCATTTTAACTGTTCTTCGGTTTTATTTTCAGTAGTACTCCTCTGGAGTAGTCATTACGTTATATACAAGTCCTCGACTTTTAGATAGCCTGCAGGATTCTGTGGACTAATACTAACTGGAGTTATTCCTAGATTCCAGAGGTACCGAAGAACTACCGCTCTTATGTGGATGCAAACGATGGATATTCGTACCTCTACCCAGCTGATTGGAGGGTAATGTGACATACTCCTACATTATTAGTCCGCAGGAACAACAATCCAGACGCCAAATGAGTTTTTGTTAAGGTGAAAATTATCTTTGACTTCTGTATGTATTTCATACTCTTTTATTCCTCGCGGTGGTGTTAGGATTTCGACTTCTTGGGCCATGATTCAGCATTCAAAGATAAAAATGTGCAGCTGCAGTCTGTCCGTGTAGCCTTCATTCCTACTGAGAAAACAGACATTCATGACCTGGGTCCTATGGATGAGGTAGTCTTTGGTTCGTTTGGTCTCAACCTTGTATTTTCCTGGCTTTCTGTACACGCTTGGCAGCATTTTCAACATTATATCTTCAGCGGAGTCAGAAGTGCTGACCATTACTTATATTCCATCAGACGATCTTCAATTTGGTTAACAATGTCTACGCTGCCCCGAATCAAATACCAACGATTTATGACATGCAAGAGGTTTGACATTTTACTCATCGCTAATTGCAATCATTAATCTCAGGTCTCTTAGCCCATATAATAGAATTTCCAACCTGCTAGTACATCTTTGCCAAGGCCTTAAAATGAGGAGTTTGTCATTGTTGTGCTACAATGACAGCGTACGGTGGATGGCAAGAACTACTGGACATTTGAGTACGATCTGGAGGCGCCGGGCTACGGCGTATCGGCATTTGCGACCGTCGCCATCGGCAACGGTACGTGTTCATGAATTCGAGAGGTTCTGATAATCTGTTTCCCTGTTGAATACACGAAGCTGAGGTTGGTGCTGTTGCTGCCAGGGAGGTACTACACGCTGATCGTGACGGCGAACGAACGGCGGTGGAGCAGGCTGCGCAACAAGCTTAAGGTCGTCGCAGACTCTTTCAAGATCTCAGACATGAAAGCCTGATCATGTCCTGGAGAGATATGGCAGTGCCCCCTAATGTACATGGATTCTAACTACCAGCGCAATTAGCATATATGATTTGTACGACAATTCTTAGGATGGCCAATCTTTTCTTCTTGGCAAACCACAGTTTTCTCCATGGCAGCCAGCCAGACAGGCATAATCACGAACCAAGGGTTTGGCATCATTGAACTGGATACACAAGAAAGAATGAAATCGGTATGTAGGTTAAATGAATCGAGTCAACAAGCATCCGAAAGAATGTCTGCAACTCATATATTACAACAATTACAATGCCCCCAAACTTGCTAACTATTTCCAGGATAAGTTCCCTAGAGTTCCAACACAACTAGTTATCTGAATCTCCAGTCGAAATTTTTGTCAAAAGACCAGGTCACCATTCCGCTCATCCAGAACCTCTGGCTGGACAGAGAGGGGCAGGGGAACTTGGTCATGCCCTAACACAATTTACAACTAACAAACTCAAGATTAATTACATTAGCCGATGCTGACGAAGGCCCTTGCCAAAATGGGGTTGCATCAATCTAACATACAGACCGTTCAGGTCCATAAGAGAGTCATGTGTACCCTGCTCCACTATCCTACCACCATTTAGGACAACAATGTTATCCACATGCTTCATCATCGCTGCCCTGTGTGCGATTAGGATCGTTGTCTTGTTCCCCATGACCAATGTGTCAAGAGCTTCCTGTACCACCCTACTTGATTCAGACTCAATTGCAGAGCTGGCCTCGTCTAATAGCAATATAGGTGCATTCTTCAAAACCACCCTAGCAATGGCAATACGTTGCTTCTGCCCAGGTGTGAGATCAACCCCTCGCATTCCCACATGAGTGTCATAACCATGCGGCAAGCTACTGATGAAATGGTGAGCATTTGCTATCCTTGCAGCTTCCTTCATCTCAGCTTCTGTTGCGTTGTGCCTTGCATAGATAATATTCTCTCTTATTGTTGTCGAGAAAATGACTGGATCTTGCTGAATTAGGCCCATGTGGCTTCGCAACCATCTCAGGTTGAACGATTTCAGATCACGGCCATCTAGCAGAACTTGGCCAGACACTGGATCATAGAATCTCTCGATTAAGGAAATGATAGTGCTCTTCCCTGATCCTGAAACGCCTACTACTGCAACTGTTTGTCCACCGCTCACCTTAAGATTGTAATTGCTCAGCACAAGAACTTCAGGACGGACTGGATAGGAGAAATCAACATTCTTGAATTCAATGCTCCCATATACGTTGGGTGGTTTCAGACCTGTGGTATCATCGGGATCAATCTTTGGCTCTCGGTCAATAATTTCAAACACTGAAGTGAGAGACTTCCGCCGTTTAAGTATGTAGGGTGCGAGTCCAAAGGGCTCCACCAATGCAAATGATGCAAACGAGAACAGAATGTACTGTTTTAGCCCTGTAGCTATTGTCAGGCGCTGCTTGTCCACTGAAATGGCAATGTACCACAGCAGAAGGGCGTTGCAGGCAAAAAGAAGAAACTGCGAGAAGCCAAAGCCAAAGCCTATAGCCAATCCATGCACAAGACTTTGCTTCAGTATCTTGCCAAGATGTAATTTGTAGAGTTCCATTATCTTGTCTCCAGCACAAAACGCTACAACAGTGTAAATGTTCCGGACTGCATCTTCAAGTACTAATGAAGCCTTTCTATGCATCTCCTGTATTCCTTTTGAGAAGCCAGCAAGCCACAATTTCTGCAACATGGTTTATCATATCAATTTAGAGCATGCCTATTTGCACCGGTCTAACATAATACCCAGCAGCTGCTGAAAACCAAATTGTGAAGATTTGCATGCAGTTCAAGATTATTGTGCAAGATCAGTTGCTAAAAGATCAGGCAATTCATAGTACTATATGGAGGAATACCAAACATGTGGCTATAGAAAGAGGGCGTTTTTTTGCGGGTAAATATAGGGCGTATTTTGGCTGTTCAATTTTGAACTTTGACCACAAATTTCTTGTGCAATGTTTTATTGATGGTTACAAAATCAATCACAAGAGTGCATTGAACGAATCCAATGGCATCAAGCATTCTTGGATTAACTGTTAGTCAAAGTAACGGATTTGGATAGTTGATATATGGCCTCTATTTTGTAATGGGCGAAGTACAAATCATTGATTATTGTCAGGAAAAGACATTTGTAACAAGACCAAAAGTATGTTTAGAGTTTGAAATATGCGCTAATCCTTCACATATTATTAAGATAATATAACCTCCAGGCTGTATTACCTGTGCAATGGCAGAGACAACAAGAACAGGTAAAGTTGCAAGTGCAACAAGCGCCACCCGCCATCCCAACAGCATTCCGATAAGAAGAGCTACAGAAACCGCAGCAGTATCTTGTATGAATATGGAAAGACGGTTACTAAATGCAGCGCGGACAAATGTAGCATCATTTGCCAGGCGCATAGACAGTGTATCAGCACTATTCTCCTCTTTGTCAAACCATCCAGCTTCATTGCGCAGCATAGCTGTGAAAGAACTTAATTAGTGTGGAATTCTAGAAGATTCAAACAAAATTCAGAGTTGCAGCAGAGTACAAGAAAAGAAATCAACTCAATATGCATAGAGGTCCAATAGCATACCAGAGAACATCATTCTTCTTATACGCTCAGTCATCTTCTCCCCCATTATTCCAAAATAAAAATGTTGCAACCAGTTGACCAGCACTGTAATAACACCCATGCCTACTATGAATAAACACCACCTGTTCACTTCATGGTGCATGTCACTGACTTCTATTTGATAATACGCTGAAACCGTAAGTGCTATTGTGTAAGCAAGAAGTGGATTAAATGAACCAAATATAGCAGCACCAATTGTGCCTAAGAGAGCATAAGGCCATTCAGCAATACTAAGTGCTGCAAGTCTCCAAAATGATGGTGGCTTGTGGTGTTGCAATTCATCTGGTTCACTCTGTTCAGAACTTGTATCATCTCGTTCACTTTGTGGTCTACTAAAAGTTTGTGAATGTGAACGCTCATTCTTTGGATCAGAAGTCAATAGGGGAGATATAGGTGAGTCAGGTCCCGAATTCTTTGAAGATTGCCGTTGAATGGGCTGGGTGTCAACTTTTGGAAGATCAGGCAATTCCATTTCAAAACTATCCTGTATCTTGATGGATGGTGCTCTTTCAGTTGCAACTAAAGGTATTCCATTATCTATAGTTTGTTCTGAAGGTGGGCTTTGATCCTTTGGTGAATCATGGGAATTTCTGTTCGTGTCAGATCGCCAAAACTGGAGCATGCCATGTGTTCTTTGAAGAGAAGGTGATTTTGCCATCTTCGGAGAGGAAGATTCTTGAAAGTTTTGGCTCACTGATGGATCCTCAAATTGGAGTGACTTGCGCTCTTTGCTATTCTTGGTTGGCATCCTGAGAAAGATTGAGAGTATAACATACAAGCTCTCATTAAATCATGCAAATCTAACAAAGTTGAAACAATGTAAGAACCACAATTTTATTTGTATTGCTTAAGAACAGTAGCTGGATGCTCTCGGCATTCAAGGCATATTTAGGATATACACAGCACAGGCATCAAATTTAGATATGCTCAGAACTCTTGTTAGCATTTGGCATACACTATTGGGGAAAGATGAGCAGATACACATACTCTCGTTGCAATAAATAAATAAATAAAAATAAAAATATACTTCATGTCTCCCCTGAAGTCAGTCTAGGCACTGTAAAGGCAATGATGTGAACGCAATTTTATTTCTTAAAACTGCAGCAGCTAAGTTTTGAACTCAGAACCCTTGTCTAGTCTAGACTGAAGCTCTAAACTATTACACACTCGAACTCTTACCAGGATATTGTCCAGAGAAAAAAGCTTACCTTTTAGGAAGTTTTGTTGCTTCCTCACACCTTAAAAGCTCAGCATAAAGGCCATCCAGATTTAGTAGTTCATCATGCGTTCCCATTTCAACAAGATGCCCTTCCTCCATTACAGCTATGTAATCGGCATGTTTAATGAGGCTAAGACGCCTAGCAATTATAATGGTCGACCTTCCCAACATGAGAACATCTAATGCTTCTTGCACTGTCTTTTCAGCTTCAAAATCAAGTCCACCTGTGACTTCGTCAAGCAAAAGAATCGAAGGACTTGAAAGCACAGCACGAGCGATAGAAATTTTGATCTTTTGTTCATCAGTCAGTGCCATACCAGCTCGACCAACCTAGGGAGGTACATAAAATCAGAAATGTAAAACAAAAGAGGACTGGACTGGAGCATCCATGCCTAATCATTTGCACTTCATTACCTGTGTTTCATATCCCTTTTCAAGTGAACTGATGAACCCATGGGCATGTGCTGTCTTGGCTGCTTCTTCTATCTGATCAAAGCTAGCAACTCTTCCGTAAGCAATGTTTTCTCTAATGCTCAAACTCAGTAATGCGGGTTCTTGTGTAACCAGGCCAATCAGGCTTCTTAACCATTCCACTTTCAAATTTTTTATATTTTCTCCATCCAGAAGGACTTCCCCTGAAAACATAGAAAGAGCAATCTTAGTAAAGAGGGATTGAGAGGGGGGAATGAAAGATGCTTCCCAATGATGTTACCTAAAGTTGGATCATAGAATCTCTCCATTAGAGGAATTATGCTGCTTTTCCCTGAGCCATTTCTACCAACAAGTGCAACAGTTTTTCTAGCAGGTACACTGAGAAAGAAACCACTTAAAATTGGAATTTCAGGACGTGAGAGATAACTAAAGTACACATTTCTGAATTCAATGTTCCCCTGCACTTGGGGTAAGGTGGTCCCTTCCACATTGGAGCTTGAAGTAGAACGGCTTATCATCTCATATAGTCTATAAGCAGCAATCCGCCCTTGCTCGAATGAATAGAAGTTTGTAGCTGCTTGGTTCAGACCACTACAAATTGGGAAAGAAAATATTAGGTGATGTCATTACTAGATGGGGGAAAAAAAGAAGGAAATGGGTTTAGGTTGCTTACAGGCCACTCAGAATTACAGCAAATAAAGCTACCACAACTTCGCCACCATCAGCTTTCCCACGAGCAATCAGGTGTCTTCCAACCCAAAGTTGCAAAGCACAGGAACAAATGGCTAATCCATAGGTAAATCCAAGGCCAATTCCTTGAACAAGGCTTATCAAAATCCCATATCTCAGTGTTGCTTGAAGCGAGGTAGCATAGGAGTACTTTGCAAGAGTTTCATTTGTAAAAGCATATAGCGTCCTGATGTAAGAAGTGGCCTGCACATCCACAAGTTTTTGTCAAGTAAAAATATGTGATCAGTCATATTTGGACTTCTTGTTTGCACATGCTACAAGAATATTATGCAAGGCACAAGGTTCTCAATCATTATAAGGGAGCCATGAGGACTGTATCTAACAGAAGTTTATGCTTGCATGTTCCTAGAGGAATGCACAGTTTAACAGAATAAATAAGGTAAAAACCTGTTCAGCAATACTAGCTGCTTCGGCATATGCATCTTGAATGTTTTCAGCCAGTCTATGGAGAAATATGTTAGATATTCCTCCTGCAGCAACAATCAAGGGTCCAGTGGCAAGAGTTAGAAGTGCTATTTGCCAACAATTGATCAGGCCAACAATGAGACCGCCGATGAATGTGGCCATATTGTGTATGTAGTTGCCTACCTATAAAAGCACTCAGTTGTCAGACCAGATCAAAATCATTGAAGTCCATGTTGCAATTATAAAGCATTAAAAGCATAGTTTACTCGGAACTTACTTTCTCACTAATAGCTGACTGAATGAGCAATACATCACTCAAAACTTGACTAACTATATCACCATTGTTTCCATATGTATCAAAAAAGCTCATATCTTGATTTAGCAAGACTTGAACGTATTTTGATCTTATGACAGCAGTTTGCCGTTCCCCAGTGAGAATCCAGCAAGACACCTCTGGAGAATAAAAAATTTAGGCATATATTCATCCTGACTGAGAAATATACTTTTAAGAAAAAATTTACCTATCCATCCTGCAACGAAAACACCAGCAGCTATGTAGATGATGTACAGAGCATGCTGCAAGCAACATGAAATATAGAAGACTGTAAGAGAACAAAGGTACGAGTTGTACAGTATAATGGATTGAAGAGAAGTGCTAAGAAATGTATGTATACTTGCACTCCTTTTGATAAAAAGGAAGTGCCGGTAGTTTAAGGAATATTGTTACTAAAAAAGCCAATAATTGAATGTAGGAATCGAAACAGCTAAAAGCATTGTAACTCAAAGGGTTACCATAACCAACATGATCATAGATAAACTGTGGCCATTCGGCACTATCACATCAATCCATCATACCAATATAATCATAAATAAAATATGCATTGGCTACATTCCCATTGATCCATCATTAATAAACTTAACTAAAGAAATTTTAGGGAACCTATACAAGTACGCAATGTTCAAGAGAGACCACTACAGTCACATATGTCTACCAAAGTGCTAAAGTTAACTCGGTCACTTTACATATAAAGGCCACAGACCTAAACAGGTGATTAAAGGTGCGGTGGGTGCTCACCAACAGCTAACATCTATTTAGAAGTTACAATAGTGATCCTCGGTGCTGCACTAGGATGGTTGCCTGCCAACAGCTCTATTTAGGAGTTAGAACAGTGGTCCTTGGTGCTGCACTAGGGAACTAGGACTCCAGAATCGTCTAGTAACCCACCACAATCCCCAGTGGGAAGAAATTTCATGCCATCTTTTTCTGCTCCTATCATGACTGTAGGTTCAGATCCACCCACCATTTTATCCCTCATCAACTAGAAGAAATTAAGAGCTGGTTTAGGTGGGTTGGGATCAATAACGATCTGGGATCCCGCCTGATCACGGAAACCTAAAATGTGCATAAATGTGATAAGTCTTCCACTAGACAGTAGACACGTGTCTTGAAGTATAAAAATGTTATGGACCTTGGTTCAAAACAAGTAGCTTGGGTAGGATAATAGTACGAAGACCCAGCAACAACTGGAGGCCAGGGCTCGAAAAAGAGGTACAGAGGATTTCGGAACTTTTGATTATTTCATTTCTTGACTCATGGTTACATGCTAGTCCTCTTTGCGTAGGACAAATCGACTTGTCCGACAAGACTCAAACTCTATCTCCAACTTCCTAATTAAGCTGTCTTTGAATTCCCAATTAGACAAATCTCTTTCCAAAGTAGATAATATTCTGCATTTATTTGATTTATTCCTAATTTAGTATCAGCCTTGCACATTTATGCTAGCTGTAGGGCTCTAGTCCATAAGAACACAGCTAAACTAATAACATTCCATTTACACTCTAGTACTAGAATTTACACACCAACAATAAACCTAATAGAACCAACCACAAACGTGTACAGTTTCGTGTGCCCTAGCTGGTCAGGAAAGCTAAACAACACAGGTCAATCCAGCAGGCAACCTAAGCCCCTGCCATGCTGCAAACCTCTAAACTTGCGAGACAAAACAGCACAACCAACCCCGTAGAACAAATTGTAACTCCCCAAATTAACAACACGCCACAACACATAACCCTCACGAGTCACTGATTTAAAACATAATACCATAGGCACAACCCCCTGACCTGTCCTCCAGCGGCAATCCACACTATTAGAATGTGCAAGTTATCACGGCAAAATTTGCATAGGAGAATTTTGCAAATGCACTTATTATAGATGATATGTAACCTAAGTCATAAATACATTTGGTGTACTCACAAAATTTTGCAGAACTAGCAACATTTTTTCAGCTGGTAAATCTCCCCAGACCTAGCTGAAATATTTCAGATGCAACCTAATGGCGCGGCTTGAAATTTTAATTAAGCAACAATTAAAGCATATACCAGAATTATAACAGACACCAGTAAGTAGCTAAAGAAAACTTTACCCTTCCTAACAATAGCAAATTCTGCTAGTACAACACTAAATATATATTTTTAGAAACTAGGCTTTTCGGCCCTGCACAACAGATCCTGTGATGTGCACAATTAAAACCCAAGCATCAGCTTACCTCCATAAACCGGTTGAGGAGGTCTTGGCTACGGCCGTGGAGAGCAGAGTCAATCCGTTCGGAGTCGAGCAAATTCAAGGCCCTCCCGAAGTAGTGCAGGTAGACAACGAGTGCCGCGCCGTGGGCCGCGGCGGCGAGCGCGCCAGCGGCCATGAGCGCCCAGTCGAGCCCGTCGGCGAACTCGAACAGCCTCCAGAAGGACACGGCGGCGGGCGGGGGCTCGACGTCGTCCTCCTCCACATCCTCCTCGCCGGCGCCTTCCCCCTCCCTCAGTCCAACACCAGCATCCCCCGCCGGCCCGTCCCCGTACGGCGAGGGCGATTCCGGCGGCTCCGAGACCTCGGAAACCGGCGTGAGCGGCTGCACGTGCGGCGAAGCCCACCCGAACAACCCACTCGGCACCATCTCCTTCTGGGAACCCCCGGAGAGAACTCGACGCCGCCGTCAATAAAGCCCTAGGAGTTGGATGAGCTCATCACCCACCGCTAAGCTCCGCAAGGGCAACGACGGGCGGGCGGCGGCGACAAAGTCTCTTCTGGAGCAATCCTTGGAGCCGCCTCCGACTAAATTAACCAGCGAAAGAAAGGGCCTTTTCAAATCTTCTCGGTGGCACACGGCAAAAACGCTGAAGACCCGGTCAGAGGAATTCGGCCGCCTCTCCCACGCAAGAGCACAAACACGCAAACAAGGAAGCGCTCTTCTCCGGCGAGCGGCGGCCAGCTCGTCGCCGGCGGGGATGGTGGTGGTGCGTGCGTGCGGTGCGGGGTGGGTTCCTTGTGGTGCGCGGAGCGGGTAGGAAAGCGAGGAGAGAGAGAGGACGAGGAGGGAGGAAGGCGTGTGTGATTGACTGATTGTTGTGTGCTGGGCGTGGGCCCACGTGTCGGTGGCCTTTTCCTCCAGGGGGTAGGTGTGAACCGAGCTGGACCTCGGCGGTGGGGCCCAGGTGGCGGTGTAGGGAAGTGGGTCCCGTGGTCCGCGGGAGCGGCGTGGTGGGTCCGGAGCTGCAGTCACAGCGGGAGGAGGGTGGCTGGAATTTCTGGGAAGGGTTAAAACTAGGCGGGCGGGATTGGTGCGGAAAGGTCTCGTGGGCATCGAAGAAGGCGGGCCCGAACGTATGAGCTGTGTTGTTTTAGCTTTCCTGACTTGCTACGGCCACACGCCAATTCCTAGGTCTTGGTGTGATAACTGCTTGTTTCTGCTTGGTCAAAAAAAAAAACTGCTTGTTTCTGATGGAATTGCTTGATGTCTCTTCTCTCCGTTGCTAGTGTACGGAGTAGTATATCTGTTGTACTCCCTCTGTCTCATGTAACTTTTGTCGAAATATTACATGAATTTAAACGTTTTTAAAAAATAGATATTGTACATTTATTTTTGGTCAGATTTGAAACAAAAATTATGGAACGGCAGATTTGAAACAAAAATTATGGAACAGGAGGAGTACGCATTAACTTGCGTTATCTTTGAATTGGACAATGTTTCTATATATGTGCACGGTGCAGCAACGAGAAGGCGCAAAGCAGATTTGGTGAGGTGTGAATATTTTTGTGAGGTCGTATGCGTGTACATTAAAAGAACATAAATATAGTTGTGCTACGAAGCATTTACATGCTAAAAAATGCATCGTAATCATACATGGAGGATTACAAAAGAAGAATACGTTTCGAATTACTCCCTCCATCTTATATTAATTGACTCAAATTTGCTCAAATATGGATGTATATATAGCTACAAACGTCTAGATACATGTAATATTTCGGCACTTAATATGGGATGTAAGGAGTATTATTATTCAGTTGTGTAGTACTATGAGTATCCAAAGAATTTTCAAAATATTTAAGTGCACGCAAGCAGCCATAGTTCATTTATTAGACTCTCAAGCACATGTTGTGAAAATAGGTCCATTTGATCGATCTCCGAATTTGAAAGTGCTACAAATTGTAAATGCAGGCACATGCTAGGAAAATCATGACAAAATCATCATACGCTTGGTGCACGGGAGAACAAAAAGGTGACCTTATCTTTTTTTTTAGTGCGTGTGTGGTATAGTAATTAGTGAAGAGTTTCATTCGCTAGTTATTGGAACCAAAATACCGTTCCGATGAAAAGATCAAGACAATCCACTTATACACTTCAACAATTAGTAAATTCACTAGTTTTCAAAATGAAGGCATCGTCGTGCGATTGTACTGGTGTCAGTACCATGGTTCCTCAGTACTTGAAAAATAATATAAAATCAGACCACAATCTAGTTGCAGGCATCCGTGCACGCGCTACGCAAGGTGGCATATATTAGTCGTTAAACAGCTGGGTAGTCCTAGTATTATTCGTCCTCCACGCTGTCAAGCGCGCTCTGTTGACTGCATGTGGGGCATCATAGCAACGGTCATTGACAACTCAGGCAAACGCGATTTGTTAAGCTAATGATTCCATGTTTGGTGCGGTTCCTCTCGATCCTAGAACCAGTCTTTGGACCATCCTTCTGGAAGCAGTACACGCTGCAAATTTACGTATATTGATCCTGCGAATGCTTCTGGAAGCCTTCTGAAATTGTCAAGCGATTCTCTACTTGATTGGTCTCGGCTATCTACTTTTGAAGCTAGTAGTCCCGTAGACATAGACGTATCACTGTGTTTTTTCTTCATGAGAGAGACAGTTAGACAGTTATTTCTTTTCTTGGCGAGACCTTAACTGTTAAGCATACACGAAATGGGCCGAGCTTACATCACAGGTCCGCCTTGAGCCCGATGCACGGACGGCCGGGCTTGTGATTTTTCTCAAGGCCTGCGAGGAAATGGAACACCTTTACTTCCCAACCACGAGACGAAGGCCCACGTGAACCCGTTCTCTACCGAGCGGAAATGGGCGTGAAACGAGAACGCTGTGCTGCTTTCAACTGCTGCCAGAAAAAAAAAACTGCTGGCAGAAAAGAATACATGCGGTTACTTTCAACGCCTTGTTTTGGATAGAGAGAGATACTCCGATAGGTGCCGCTGCGCCGTGCCCTGTTGTTACTACTCCAGTTTTTAGTTGTGTGCATGAAAGGCACGACGATCCCATAGTGCATCGCATTCTCCTTGTTTTGGAATGCGACACCGCTAGCTGGTGGCCAGTACGGCCACTGCGCGTCGGGACCGATGGATTTGAACGGGAAACACAACGGGACCCAATGAATCGGCGCCGGCACTGTGCATGCACGACAGCTACCCCCGCCACGCAAGCCGGAAGCCCCGCGCCGCGCGCCACGCAAGCCTTTTGTCTGACCAGCCAGCCACCGGGTCCACTGCGTCCTGCGGGCCGTCCGCACTTCCTCTACACCCGAAAGGCGAAAGCGCCGTTCGTACGGCACCAGCAGGATCGCTTGAGCCGCCCTACGCCGTCGCCTGAACCCCGTTTGCAGTTGAAATACGAATTCGGCTCGTCCAGTCGCGTGCCACTCTGCAAGCCCTTTATCTTCTCAGCAACAAATTGACTTTGAACTTAGAGGAGAAGAACGAAGAACTTGGGTAAGTGCGGAGCGGTGCTGAAGCTAGCAGAAAATAGAAGATCGCTTATAGTTTCAAAAAGAGAGCAGAAAATAGAAAAAGGGGAAATACATCGGGGTGCCGGGAGAATCCGACCAATGTTGGCCGTCGCGACGTGTCGAGGCGGGGCCAGGTGGCACGTGAAGGCATGAGGTGCGTGTCCACCTGGGCGCTTCCTATGCCCCGGATGGACTAGAAGGCCATAGAGATTAGATATTTGCCACATCGATCCCTCATTCCCTCTCCATCGCCTGCCCCAGCGAATCGTGGCTCCTCCAATCAACTGCCCGAGCCCACGTGAACGCCCCTCACCCGTTTCCCCGGCCCCGGCCTCCCAGCACCGCGCCCATGCGCCCGCCTCGCGTCTGCTACCGCGCGCTCTGGCACACCGGTCCATGGGCTCGTCCCAGGGAGCCGGGCGAGCCGGGCCGGTGTCCTCATCCATGGCGCATGTATAAATAGGATCCTCCCCCGTCGACTCTACACTGCACGCCTTATCATCACCCGAAGCCATACACAGTTAGATTACGATCCAGCAACAAGAGAGGAAGGAAGCTCAAGTCTGTCTGAGCGCTGCTGCTAATATGGCACTGGGAGACGACTCTCCGGCCTCCTACATCCGCATGGTACCACCGTCTTCTCGTTCAATTTAATTTCTCGACCGAACTGACAATCGGGCGGGCAATTAATTTACTATCTCAGTTAGTTACATGCGTGTTTGATTCTGCAGGTGCACCACCTGATAGAGAAGTGCATGACGTTCGGGATGAGCATGGAGGAGTGCATGGAGGCGCTGTCCAAGCGCGCCGACGTCCAGCCGGTCGTCACCTCCACAGGTCGGTGGGCACCTCGATCCGTTATTCTGAGTTCTGAGTTCTGAGTGCAAGTCTTGGTGCGATCGATTCTGTCCATCCATCTGTATCTGATTCTGATGTGGAGTGCTTATGCGTGTGCAGTGTGGAAGGAGCTGGAGAAGGAGAACAAGGAGTTCTTCGACAAGTACAAGCAGTTGAGAGCAGAAAAGAAACAAGCCCTGAGCAGCTGCAGCAACAGTAGTGGTAGCTCCTGATTAATTAAATTAATCTAAAGGGAATGAGAGCTGCTTAGATGTGATGATTTATTAGATGTTAGTTTTTTCTGTACTTGGAAGGAATAATTAAGAGGTGGTCGCGCATGTACAGGGTCGGGTTGGCAGGAACTTAGCCATCTTGTACCATTGCGATACTTCGCAATAATTTTATCTATCCATCGGTAATCCATCTCTGATACCACGTTTTCAGATTTCTGGGAGAGAGTACCTACCGTGTCACTGTGTGTCTGTGAGAATCGTACAGGCAACAGGCTACGGGAGGGGGTCTGTTCCTGTACACGATGGGTGCGGAAATTGTTCTCCCCGGATTATACGCACATGCATGATCGATGGCAGTAAACATGCTCGACGGGGAAGTGTGTTCCGTGACGATCGAGATGAGACGTCTTGTCTTGCGCGCGTGGAAGCCGAGCGTTGTATGGTCCAAACAAGGAAAATTTGTCTAGAGGTGCTATCCGTGCAGTACCGTGGGATCGGCGGTGGGATTCTGCACGGGACAAGGACCTGACGTCCGGGGAATTACAGCCATAGTGGTAAGGGAGTATGGTCGGAAAAAGGAAGTAGGGGTTCATCGACGACGATTGGTATCGCCTCGTTCGTGCCCGGGTCGCGGTCTTCCGTGAACCCGGTTGTCAGCCAGGCTTCTCCGGCGCTTTCAGTTTTGCACCAAATAGCACGTAAGAGCAACTCAAGCCGCGCTCCATAAAGGCCTCCTAAACCGGCACGAAAATTCAGACCCAGCCGGCCTTCCTAATTTGTTTTTTCATCCGACGCGACCCAAAAAGTGAGCCGGCGCACCCAGGCCGAACCCAGCCCCCCCGGGGGGGGGGAGCGGGGGTGCCGACGCAACGCGTTATTGCGGCGGGCCCGTCTTGTCAACGAGCAATTAATCGTTCCACCGGTTTCTCACTGGCCGCTCCTCGGCTCCTGAGTGGTTTTTAATGGCGGTAGCCCACCGGTTGCCATGCAGCCGTGTTTATCGCCGTGTTCACACGCCCGCCGGTTCGCATTCCGGCGATATAAAAAGTGCCGACCACCGACGGTACTCAGCATTGCTCCTCTCGAGGTCTCCTCTCCTCCCTCTCGCCATGGCTTCCGACGACGAGACATGGCGCTGGGCGACGCTCATGCTCGAGGAGGCCGAGGCCCTCCACGAGCACGAGTACCCGGCGCCGCCTGACTGCCGACTGCCGGCGCACTGGATCCTCAGCATCGGCTGCATCCTGACGCCGCCGGTGCCAACGAGTCGTGCCCAGACAGCCGCCGTCAACGCCCACTGGTGGCACGGGCTGATGACGGAGGAGCGCGAGGACCCTGGGTGGAACCGTGCCACCGGGGCGAACTAGGCGCCCTTCTTCGCCAACCGCCACGCCGTCGGCATTGCCCGCTACGAGGGCCAAGGCGAGCGCCCGCCGCCGAGCCGCTTCAACATCGACGGGCGGCGCCGGTTTTGGCGCGGGCGCTCCGTGGCGACGGTGCTCACGCACATCGTCGCCGCCAATCACCCTCGGCTGGAGACACCCCCGTCGGCACTGGCGGGCCGGCACCGGTACGGCGTACCAACCCACTCCCCCGGAGCTGCGCATCAAGGAGGAGCCGGGGTCGTCTTCCCGCCGACGGGGGTCAGAGCCGCCTCGCGGCCATCTTCGCCTGCTCCGGCTTAGTGATGTGGGAGGATTGGAACCTTCAGTCATGTTAAGAGCAGAAAAAATGGCACGAAGTTTCTTATCTTTGTGGATATTGGTGGGTTGCTTGAAGACCATGTAGTCCTAGTTCCTAGTGCAGCACCAAGGATCATTGTTATAATTCCTCAATACTCCATCCGTTTCATATTAAATGACGAAATATTACATGTATATAAACGTTTTTTGAGAATAGATAAATCCATATTTGTTTAAATTTGAATCACTTGATATGGGACGGAGGGAGTAGATATTAACTGTTGGTAAGCAACCATCGGTTGTGTAACAACGAGGATCACTGTTGTAACTTTTAAATGGACGTGAGTTGAGCAACCACCCCACCTTTAAACACCTGCTTAAGAGCAACTCCAGCACGTTTCCTAAAATGTCCCATTTTCTAAGAAAACAGTACACCATTTTCTAAAAGTTGCAAGCAAGTTTCCTAGGTGGTTCCCAATCCCTAATTTCTTTCAGGAAATTTCGCTAAATTCTCTCAACATTTCCCAAATGCAGGGAATATACTCCCGGTTCCCTAAAACGCGAAAAGCTCGGGCGGGAGAAAAACCGCCAAGTTCATTTCCCTTCCGTGCCGCCCGCCTCCACCGATTCGTCCGGCGGGCCATGGCCGCGCCTCCGGATCCACGCGGAAATGGCCCGCCTCCGCCTCCCGCAGCCCCGTAGGCAAAGAAATCTCGCCGCCGCCGCCAGGGTCGGCGCCGCCCTCGTCCGCGCCTCCGACGCCCTCCTCCGAGCCTACGGCCCCGCACCTTCCTCCTACGCCCCTGCGCCTCCCTTCTCCGGGCAGGCGGATCATTCTGCCATGGCGCACGCGAGGACCAGGATCCGCCTATGCCGTCGCCACCGCCGTCCTCCTTGCTGCAGACGAGCGGCCTCCCGCCGAGGAAGATCATCGCCAAGCGCAAGGGTCGGCCGGCCGCTGTCCTGGCGGCTTCACCTCCACCTCCCCCTTCTGCCGAGCACCAAGTGTTCGATGAAATGGCTACAAGGTACAGATTGAATTATTTTATGTTTCAATGAATACTTCCTCCGTCCGAACGGAGGAAGTATGTGTTTGAACCGTCTTTTAGATGTCGAACCATGTTTGTCGGATGATGCATTTTAAATGTCGAACCATGTTTGTCGGATGATGCATTTTGGTTAAATGGTTATCTATTTATGTTTGCATTTATCTATATGAACATTTGTGTCATGTTTAGAAGGTGTTTAGTGAATCAGTTTAGGGAACCTGCTGGAGCGGGACACTTTTTTCTGAGATTTTTTTCCCTCTGAGCATAAAAACCGAGAAACCGAAATCGATCACCGAAGAACCGGAAACCGAAGCCGATTTGACCGAAACCGAAGAACCGTTTAAAACTTTGGTCAGCAAACTCAAAGAACCGAAGTTTGTTCGGTTAATTCGGTCTCTTGCCTCGGTTAACCGAAAACCCGAAGAACTGAAGTTCATTGCTGCATCTTTAAAATTTAATGTTTTCATTGCATGTTAGATGATATTTACTGGCTGCTGTCATTACGTGTGTCTGTTCTTCGGGGGTTTTCGGTTAACCGAGGCAAGAGACCGAATTAACCGAACAAACTTCGGTTCTTTGAGTTTGCTGACCGAAGTTTTAAACGGTTCTTTGGTTTCAGTCCAATCGGCTTCGGTTTCCGGTTCTTCGGTGATCGTTTTCGGTTTCTCGGTTTTTATGCCCACCCCTCTTCTATCCCTAAAACTGGTAACCTGCTGGAGATGCTCTACTCTGTGGCCTTTGATATGTAAAGTGACTTGAGTTAACTAGCACTTTGATAGACACATATGTCACTGTAGTGGCTCTTTGGATTCTGGAACATTGCGTACTTGTATTGGTTCCCTGAAATCTCTTTAGTTTAGTTTATTGATGATGGATGATGGGAATGTGGCCAATGCATCTTAATACTTCTTAATACTAAAGCCGCAGAATTCTTTGGTTTGTCATTGAGCCACGTCACTGCGTTTTTTTTTTCCTTTCTTCTGCCAGCCTTCGCTTTCGTAGTCACTACTGCTTTGACGCGTGGTCGGGCGCATACAACGCCTCTCTTCCATGGAAATACATAAGGTCGATTCTATAGTAAAAAAACATTTATTCCCTTATGAAGTGCCATGCCACATCCTGAGATCATTTGCAGACGTTTCGTTGAAGAAAGTGTCGTGCTGGTGGAGCGAAACGAAGCAGTTTTCTTAGAGCCCAATTCTTCATGTCTTCGTCGGCAAATTTTCCAGAAAACTCTGCAACCTGTGTGTCTCAAGTCATCAAATCCGCAGGTAGGGATGAACCGAAAACTCCGTTCTTCGCCTTCAAAGCCTACCAAATCAACAAGACAAAACCAGCCATGAAGTAAGATTATTGAGAAGCCGCGGGACAAAATTGCGTGCCAGAGTATTTGGTTAGTTTCCTTACTTCTTTGTCCCAGTTGGTGGAAAAGGTAATGAACAAGAGCAATAACATCTGCACAACAAGCCCGCAGATTATTCCGAGCCACAGTCCCTACCAGTTCAAACACATTTGTTTAGAGGTCTGAAATGAGAAATATAAGTGAAATAAGAACTTTTATGTGTTAAGGATACTAAATTAATACCATTCCACCAAAGTGGTAGAGAAAGGCAAAACATAGAGCTGCCGGAATGCCGACAAGATAGTATGCACTGAGATTGACGAAAGCGCCAATTTTTTGGAAGCCACAGCCCCTAACAATACCTGGAAAAAAAATCAGAGAAACCCCCATTGCCAGTCATTTGGGGATAATATTCAATAGAAACGATAACTAATTTTGGGGATAAACATAATTCCAGCACAAAAATAGGCTCCATGTAATCACAAAATTTGCTTTCTACGAGCTATCTATATATACCTGAAAGAACAGACTGCAGGTCATCAAACAAGAATGTCACGGCAAGAATGGGCATAATTTTGGCAATGTACTGCACCACTTCCTCCTCTTTGCTGTATGCATACCCCCATAAATTGCGCACTAAAATCATAAGAAGACCAACTGATACGCCTGACATGATACTGAGGGCCATGATCACATGGGTAGCTAGATGGGCAGCATGCGGTCTCCCAGCACCAAGCTCATTTGACACACGGGTGCTACAAGAGTGGGATAAAGGTATCAACTTTTTTGTGGGGTGAGATAAACAATGTCATTGCCAGAAGTATTATGGTTCAACATTGGCATGGTCAAAGGTTTATGAGTCACTTTTTCAATCTGACCTTATAGCTGCACCAAGCCCAGAGGGAATCCTGGATACTAATACAACTGTATTTAAACTGCAGGAAAGTCAACTTTTACTATCAGAAAAAGGCAACCAAATATGACATAAGACATGAATATGTTCACCTGACGGACAATACTGATGCCTCAAGCTTAGGATTTGGGAGAAATCCAGAAAGAAGTACTATGAGGTCGAATGACCACCACTCCAAGCTGTGTAAATGTAGGATGAAATCAATTGAAGATGAAACACAAATAACTCTGTCTGCAATTAGACGGTTCAGCTCACACTCACCAAACCATCAGAGCAGATGGAACGGCAAGCCTCATGAAACTAAGGATGTCGCGGAATGCCTCCGTTGATAACCCTGTCCATGTGTTCTTACAAGACTGAGAGAGCCTGACATAGAGAGCCAAGACTAACAAATTGGCTAGGTATGAGATGGTATTGGCCAAGGCAGCACCATTGTTGCCTAGGTCAAGCTTGTAAACTAGCAACCAGCACACCAGGACATGGCTCAGCGCCATGACACCTGCACTCAGCATCACAGGGAGGACAATGTTTTGAGTCTGCAGGAACCGGACATGGCACTGAAGCGGTCCGTACACAAACAATGCTGGAGTCAACCACCGGATGTAGCTCCCTGCTCCCATGGCAATTTCTGGGTCCAGGCGGAAGAATAGAAGGATCTGGCAGGTGTATGCCCAGATTACAGCAACCACAACACTCACCAGAGTGAGCACGAGGACTGCCCTCTGCTTGTACATACCAAGAAGATGGTACTGCTTTGCTCCAAAGGCTTGCCCACACAGTGTGTCCAAGCTGCTCGACATGCCTACCTGAAATAGTTATGAACACATCGTTCAAGTTTGTGTCAATTGTTAAGGAGATCAAACACAGTTTGTCCAAGCTGCTCCACATGCCTTCCTCAAATAGTTAAAATACCAGCAAGCTGAAGCCGGTGACACCAGCAAAGGATGTGGCGATGGAGGCACTGGATAGAGCAAGCTCGCCGAGATGACCGACAAACATGACAGATATCATCTGGACGATGTTCTGCAGGAGGCTTCCGGCGATGAGAGGACCAGCAAGGTAAAGCTGCTTCTTGACCTCAATCAGCACAAGGCTGTCTCCTGGCCCTTGTGTGTTCTCAGTGTTGCTCCCAACGAGGGGCTCCTCCATGCTTGGCACCATACTTCAAACTTCACACTCTGCTTAGGTGCTTACAAGTGAAGTGAAATGGGTATTTAACATGTATGAGGAAGAATATATCAGTCAACTTCATCAACGTTATAGATGCTAACTTCAGAAACTGCGAGGAAACAGAGTCAGTAGCTCTGTAGCCAAGTTGAACATGCCTCAATCAGTCAATTTGAGCATGATCACGACGTTTAGAGTGAAGGGATACTTATCATGTGTGTGGAAGAAAATAATATACTACAAATTAACTTCATCAATATTATATGGGCCTGCAAATCTGATGCCAAATTCCATACGGAAACTGAGAGGAAAAAGGCATGGTAGCTTGAGAACCAAGTTTAGCGTGCCCCTTAGTCAATTTCAGCATGCCTGACACTTTCCAGAGTTGTAGTATATTGGGACTATTAGAGAATTTCATGTGATAATAGCCTAGATGAAAAAGGTTGAATCCAAGCTTAATCAGGACAAGAATGTCGAGTATACTAATCAACGAAAGCTACAGGCTTATTAGATATTCTCGTTTCATGCAGGGTCATATTGGTATGATGGATTGATGTGGGAGTTCCCAATGGGCATATTTTTCAATGATCATGTTGGTTATGGTAGCCCTTTGACTTCCGATGCTTTTATCTGTTTCTTTCGATTGGTACATTCAATTATTGGATTGTTTAGTAATATTCCTCAAACAACCGGTACTCACTTTTCATCAAAAGGAGTGCGAGTATAGATGCATGTCTTTGCAGTTCTGTTCAATCCATCATACTGTACAATTCATACCTTTGTTCTCTTACAGTCTTTTATATTTTATGTTGCTTGCAGCATGCTCTGTTTATCATCCATATAGCTGCTGGTGTCTTCGTTGCAGGATGGATATGTACTTTTTCTCTGGAAGTGTACTTCTTACTCAGCATGAATGTATGCCTAACGTTTTTATTCACCAGAGGTGTTTTGCTGGATTCTAACTGGAGAACAGCAAACTGGTATCGTAAGATCAAAATATGTCCAAGTCATGCTAAATCATGACATGAGCTTTTCTGATACATATGGAAACAATGGTGATATTCGTAGTCAAGTTTCGAGTCAGGTATTGCTCATTCTGTCAGCTATTAGTGAGAAAGTAAGTTCAGAGTGAATTATGCTTTTACTGTTCTATAATTATGTTCGCAACATGGACTTGAATGATTTTGATCTGTTCTAACAGCTGGGTGCTTTTGTAGTTAGGCAACTACAAACACAATATGGGCACATTCATCTGCGGTCTCATTGTTGGTCTGATCAATTGTTGGCAAATAGCACTTCTAACTCTTGCAACTGGACCCTTGATTGTTGCTACATGAGGAATATCCAACATATTTCTCCACTGACTGGCTGAAAACATTGAAGATACATATGATGTAGGAATTCTCGCGTTGGGAGGAACTGTTTCCGTGATGGATTTGTTGCAAATCGGGACAAGGTCGGGGAGAGGAAGCCAGCAAGCGGCGGCTGCGCAAGAGAAGAGGGGTCGGGGAGAGGAGTTTCTTTTCCTGTGTACAAGGTGTTTTTTCGGCCATGGCGAGGGAGTCAGGAGAGCGATCTCGGTTGCGGTGGCATCGATGTAATTTCGGTGAAATCGACGTACGTACGGACTGTAACTTAAAGAGTAGGTAAGATACAGAAAATTAAAGTTGAAATACTGAGTTGGTCAATTGGTTGTGTGTACGTCAAGTAAAATTAGTTGGTAGATTTCTTTTCTGATGATTTTTATATAACTAGCAAAATAACCCGTGCACGGAACAACGGAAAATTGTATCAAAACGTCAAATTAAATGTTGTTGTGTTTCATGAACACATATGTATGCAGCTATTATGATATGTTTATTTTCGTGGGCTATACTCTGGTCTCTTTTCTTTTTTTCACATGTCTTATTTCTATATTTCTCCTTGCTCTGCTTTCCTACGTACTTTATTTCTCAAATCTCTTCTCCTAATTTCTCGCTCTCACTCTGACTATCCTCTCCATCCATTCTAAGTGCAAACTCCTCCTCTTCCCATCCTGATTCATCCCGCCACCGAACATCATGTCGCCATGCGCGACCACCCGCTTGTGCGCACCGCCTCCGCCCGTAGATTCCTGTCGCCCGTCCACTCCCGCGCGTCGTCTGCTCCCACTTGCCGCCAGGTACGTCTGCGCGCCGCCCACACATCGCGTCCGGCCACTGGTCGCCGCTCGCCACTGCCCGTCCGGAGGGCCACCGATGGCTCGCGCCGACGCGGTCCCTGCTGCCTTGCACGAGGCCACCGCCATCCCGGCCTCAGGCTCATCCAATCGCCGTCCAAATCCCGCGGGGAGCCACCGGCGCGCGCGAGACGGTGGAGGCGGCGGTCGGAGCGCGCGACGGAGCCGCAGGTCCGCAGCCGCCTTCCGCACACGGACGCCGCCGACGCGCACGAGCTGGTGGAGGCGACCAAGAGCGGCGGCAGGCGCGGGCGAGATCCGGATCGGGCAGGGGGTGAGGGTGAGATTCGTAAGAGAGGAGGAGGAGCGAGGATGGCTCTGTTGGTTTTCTTTTTTTCTTTTTTGGGCGCTACGTGTTTTTTCTGCGGTTGAGAACTGCGGGAGCCGGGATCAAAAGACACGTGGGGACATCGATGACAGATTCGTAATTTCCGTGAAATGACGTACCACGACGTCCGTACCATCACCACCAACTCCAATTTAATATATCGGTATAGATAATGTGAGGTTAAAGTTTTATGATATTATTATAGGATCAGATTAAAATTTATATCGTGAGCTAGTTTCTTCTTTGACTTTGTAGATTATCAGTACATGTTTAATTCTCTGGCCAGTCAGTCACTTGTAAATTGTGTTAAACAAATTGAGCTTACATGTGTTTTTTTAGAGATTGAGCTTACATGTTGGTAACTAAAGTTATAATTCTTCAAATATTCGTTTATAACATATCTATGTAGACTATGATTATGAAGCTGAGTTTACTGCATATAATAATCTTATGACCCGTGAAGAGAAACAACGAGAAATGCATATTGCTCATACGTGAGACTTAAACTACTTTGATGTTTATTACCGGCACATCAAATATATCCTCGTCAAATCTTCAACTAATATTCTCGTGACTCGTGATTTGATATTTTATTGACCATTAAATTTGACTTAAATATAGGACCTTAAGCAAACCCAGCGGCGCCCGCTCGCGCACGCGCAGCGCGTCTGCCGATTCCCGCCTGCACCTGCACACCTACGGGCTACGGCTGCCCGGGTCTCCGCTTCTCGTGCGCGCACGTTTCCTGTGGAAGTCCAGCTCCACGCGCCCGCATGTTGCCCAGCACAGCAGCTAGCGAACACATCAGACCTCTTAGAGCTAGCAAGTGCCACCATCCCAGCTCCCAAACGCTTAGTTTTTTTTTCCTTTTTTCTTCTAAATTGCAATAGATCAAAATTTCGACCGGTTTTAATACGTAGGAATTGATCATTTCACCAGAGATCGCCGAAAAAAATCAATGTCACTTTCACATATCACGAAGTCACGCTTGCCGGTCGAAGTGTATCTAATTTGCCGGTTAATCTGTATGTATTATCCGCTTATACATGACTAATTACCGACATGTCGGTATTTATCTAAGCCTACTTGTCATTATAGAATTGCACACCTGTGGATTACAAGGCTACTTGTAGTTTTGAGTTCACTCACTCTAGTCAGCATTCAATAACAAGTAGACATTATTTGCCGCTACATGACAGGTTAACAGTGTATACTTGTTAGATTAACCACACCTAATTGCCATGCCTATTTCTCGGGCTAGCTTATGTATAGTTTTGAGTTCACTCACTCCAATCGGCATTCAATAACAAGTAGGCATTATTTGCGGCTACTTGCAAGGTTAATTAAACCTGCTCGCCGGATTATTTGCGGCTACTTGTCAAATTAATCACACCTAATTGCCATACCTACTTATCGGGCTAGCTGTGTGTAGTCTCAAGTTCACTCACTCCAACCGGCGTTCAGTAACAAGTAGGCATTATTTGCGGCTACTTGCCAGGTTAACGGTACTACTTGCTAGGATAACTAAACCTAATTGCCGGATTATTTGCAGCTACTTGCCAGGTTAACCGCACCTACTTGTCAGATTAACCAAACCTACTTGCCAGATTAACCACACCTAATTGGCATGCCTACTTATCGGGCTAACTATGTCTAGTCTCGAGTTCACTCACTCCAATCGGCATTCAATAACAAGTAGGCATTATTTGCGGTACTTGCCAGGTTAACTATGCCTACTTGCGAGAAAAACTAAACCTACTTGCCCGGCTACCTGCCAGGTTAACGATGCCTACTTGTCAGGATAACTAAACCTACTTGCCGGATTATTTGCGGCTACTTGCCAGGTTAACCACACATACTTGTCAGATTAACCACACCTATTTGCCAGAAACCACATCTGATTGCCATTCCTACTTATCGGGCTAGCTATGTCTAGTCTCGAGTTCACTCACTCCAATCGGCATTCAATAACAAGTAGCATTATTCGCGGCTACTTGACAGGTTAACGGTGCATACTTGCCAGGTTAATTGTGCCTGCTTGCCAAATTAACGACAACTAATTGCCAGATTAAGGACACCTAATTTTCAGATTAACGACACCGTCAGATTAACAACACCTAATTGACATGCCTAGTTATCGGGTTAGCTATGTCTAATCTCAAGTTCACTCACTCTCAATTGGCATTCAATAACAAGAAGGCTTTATTTGCGGCTAGTTGCTAGGTTAACGATGCCTACTTGCCAGGATAACTGAACATAGTTGCCAGATTATTTGCGGCTACTTACCAGGTTAACCACACCTACTTGCCAGATTAACTACATATACACAGTTGCCAGATTAACCATGCCTACTTGCCAGTTTAAAACAACAACCAAGAGATGGTGAAGGAGTTGGGCGCAGCGGCGGTGCAGGACAATGGCGTTCCGTTGATTTGCGACTACCTAGTGTACATGGTTCCGAGATCATCTCACGCCTAACTAAACCGTAACCGAAAAATAGGTAACACGAAGATGGATGGATGCATCCAATGAAATCTGCAGCAAATGGCATGTATAATGACGCGACAAAACCTAAAGAGCTCAATCTGCCCAAGCAGAATCGCTAATTTTTTAAAATAATACGATTTTTTTAATAATTTTTAAAAATAATACGCGTTTAAAAAAAAAATTCAAGAATAATACGGCCTCGGTCTGGGCCAGGCCGATTAGGCCTAGTCGGCCTGGCCAAAACTAACAGAGCAGTCGGCCTTGCCAAGGCTGATAAGGGGCCGACGGGCTGGGTTGTGGGCCCTTCGTTTGCCATCGGCCAGCTCGTATGCACGTGCCTATACGCTTCTAGCTTGCCGTGCTCGATCCATCCGTCCATGCATGCACTGATGCACGATCGTTGATCACGTTCGTCGGTTCTGCGCCTAGCTTAGCTAGCTCGTTCGTTTCGTCCGTCCTTGTGACCGCTGATCGTTGGATATGTATATATCCCGTGGCATGCAAGCAGCTAAGTGCGACGGCGGCTGCCGCCCGCTTGCACTGCGTTGCGTACGTTGCGTTGCTGCTAGCTATGCATGCAAGATATGTACGTACGTACGTTGGCCAAGCGCACCTGGGGCATGCATGCACATGTGATTCTGCTTGCAGCAGGCAGGCGTGTCTGGAGAATGCTGGTTCTCTGCGCCCTCGACCCATCCCGTCGGCACCTTATCGGCCTTGGCAACGCCGACTGCCCTGTCGGCCCGACCTCCAGTCGGCCTGGGTCAGGCCGACAGGGCCTTATCAGTTTCGGTCAGGCGGACTGAGCCTAATCGGCCTGGTCCAGACCGAGGCCGTATTATTTTTGAATTTTTTTTGAAACGCGTATTATTTTCGAAAATATTAAAAAAATTGTATTATTTTAAAAAAATTAGCCGCAGAATCAGGCCATCGGCGCTGGCCGCACGGTGTTCGCTTGATCTGCCGCTACCTAGTACAGGACCCCGCCATCGTCCCCGCCGACGCGCTCTCAGTCTCAGGCAACTCAGGCAAGAAGCTGCTGCTCCTGGTGGCTGCCGAAACACAACGCCGGCGTCTGCACGTGCACCACAACCGAAGCCGGCGCCCTGCTTGGAATTTGGGTGCCGCCCCGCGTCCTTCTCCGATGCGGCCCCGCCGCCGCCCCCGTGCCCCGGCTGCGACGCGGCCCCGCCTCCGCCCCGCGCCTCCGCCCGAAGACGCCGCCGCCCCGCGCCCCTGCACCGAAGAAGCCACGCTGCCGCGGTCGAGCCCCTGCTGCGACGCGACCCCGCTGGCGCCCCATGCCCCTGCACCGAAGACGCCACGCTGCCGCGGTCGAGCCCCTGCTGCGACGCGACCTCGCCGCCGCCCCGCGCCCCTGCTCCGACGCGGCCCCGCCGCCGCGGTCGCGCCCTGTTCTGCGTGTGCATGTGTGCGCATCTCCGCCGTCACTCCACGGCCAATTCCGCCGCCGAATCCTATCCGGCCGCCGCGGTCGTGCCCCACTCGGGATTCGGGTTCAATCGGGAGGAGAACGAGAGCTATCGGGAAAACTGAGAGATGGGATCGAGGGGAGTTAGATCGGACGGATCACCGCGCGCCGGTGTGTAAGACGAGGCGGGGCACGTTCCCCCGCTCAGAATACACGTTAAATATAAGATCTAATAACTAATTCAGACCGCGCCAATTTATATGGAACGGAAGAGTACCTGTCAACGCTGTTCCCCAAATATGTAACACAAGCCTCCAAGCAATTTGTGAAAGAAGGGAGAAAAGGGCACAAATATTTGGATTACGAGCAGCCCTAGCGCTCTAATGTGACCACGTCAAGGCTCCTTCCCAACAAAAGCAAACGGCGACCACACAAGCTTGCAAGAGCTCCTATCCCGAACTATTTAGGGTAGCTTAGCTTACGCTCAGCAAAGACGATTTCACCGAAACACGGTAAAAGACCGAGGAAACCACGAACAACAGTATTGTTTGCACTTTGCTCACCGTCTCTCGAAGTTCAAGCATTTCTAGGTATATTTGATAACCAAGTATAGACGCAGAAGAGGAGGTGGACATCATCTGCGTACACTCTATTCAAGTATTCAACCCTCAACCATAGAACTCTGGTACTCCCTCCGTTTCTAGTGCAACTTTGCACTAAAATCATGACAAGTATTTAGGAACCGAGTGAGTACAATTTACTAGTACCGGAAGGAGTAGTATTGGAATCGTGGGTATTCTTGTAATTCACCTTTGGATATCCTAATTATTGATTTATTTTCCTAATGGTAATTCTGTCCTGATCCACTGCCTCTGTCGCTCATCCGATAGACCCATCATCACGTAAAAAAATAGCGATTGGCCACCGCCGTCCTTGTCCACCGGTGCCCTTGCCGGCCGGCCGGCGTCATTTTTTGTCCAGCGCCAAATCGATTTCTCTCCGGATGCCACCGTTTGACAATTTCAGGTGGCAGGAAGTATTGACAGTTTCTAGCGATTGAATTTTCGACTCCTCCCTGCTTCACGAAGCAATTGATTTCTTAAAAAACATTCCGTGTCAAATAGCGTATCACACACCGATTAATTGTTTGGTTGCTTGTTCTGCTATCACCAATTGATTTTATTCCTATTCTGCCTCTGTGCTCCAAATGCACTTCCATATGTGTGGAATTTGTTTGGCTTTTCTTCCCGTTTTGCCATTTTAGCGAAAAATACTACTCATTTACTCTCCTAGTATTGATAAATCTAGACCTTTAGATCAATCTTATGGACGGTTTATATTTGTTGGTCCCTACCGTAAAAAACCTCCAACCATAATAGTGACGGGACAATCAAACCGACTGGTGAGACATGATGATTCGCCAATCCCGATTGTGTAACCTCCATATAATGATACACACGTATGCAAGTGGGATCCCGTTTATGTCTCACTTTTAAGCTAACCTCCAAATTTAAAGTCTAATTTTGAGCAAACTTTTTAAACTCGCAAGTTCAATGGAAGTGGGTTTCCCGCTTACATTCCTATAGTGACACCATGTGGAAGTCCCGTCCCCGCTCTGTTGATTATTGATTGAAGGCGTGCAGTGGGGTTTTGCATGAGTGGAAGGACATAACGCTCTATGGACTCACGCATGTTACATTGCTTCGAGGTCTTTGAGGAAAAGAACACAGCGACAAAGCCAGTCGATGTACTCATTGTATTGACGTCGACGCAGCATAGACGATATGATAGAACTTTCAGAATTTGAGAGTTCCAGTTCTGATGAGAATCCAAAAAAACGAGACTAGAAACACATGCAAACGAGCCTCTAGTCAATATCTAGTAGCACCCTTTTCGTCTCGAGTTCGACTTCCGTTGTGAGCGAATTTCAAGCCGGAGAGTTAAAAATCCCCTCATGTGTCCCCATATCAAAGCACAGGTCTAATGTCGGATTTGATCTCACATGACGCCGATGTGTCGTTATGTATAGATGAGGCATGAGGTTCGGTGATTTTCTAAACCCGTGCAAACGTCTCGTTCTTTCGAAGGATAACGGGGGTTTCCACCCCCACAACCTAGTTAGTTTCTCAGACTAGAAACACGTTTTGCGAAAGCGGGCAAATACTGAGTCGATTCAATCAAAGATGAACCAGGCAAGCACAGACCTCAGAAGTCAGAACCCCGAACGTCGACCTCGAGCGACGTCATTTTAGGCCTGTTTGGTTTTTGCCCTCGTCCACCACGCCAAGACGTTGGAGCCGGCCCTTTTTCGCCCGCGCGCGGGGCGCAAAGCATGACTAGCGCGGGCGACTTTTCAGGAAGCTGACGCGGGCGAGCCAATTTCAAGACGCTGAAACAAATGGCAGGTAGCCTCGGGGGTGTTGGCACGCCAACCGTTGGCACGACAGCTCTCGGCCGCAAAGCAAACGAGCCCTTCGACCCTCAAGTCGTTCGCCGTCCAGCACAGCACCTTGGGGGGCCGGAGCCTCTGGCGATTAAACGCGTAGATTAACGCCAATTATGGCCCTGGGCCAGCACTTTAATGGCCAGGCAACCCCTTACCTCGGCATTCGCTAAACCGGACTACATATAGCCAATCTAGGGGCCCAAACGCGTAAAACCCCCCATCTCCTCGTGCTCTCCCGTCTCTGTTCGCCCCCCCTTTCGCTCGGGGTCCGAGTGTCGGAGGCAGATCTGCGGCGACGAACTGGTGCTGCCGCCACAACCAGGTGGCAGGTGGTCTTCATCGCCGTCCAACGTCGTCATCCTCGCTGTGAGTATCTCAATACCCCGCCGGCGCCGGTCGCCACCTTGTAGTCGTGGTCGTGGAGGTGAGTTTCTGATTTGGGTTTTTGCCTTCCTTGTAGTCGTGGTCGTGGAGGACGTTCCTGCTCACGTGGTCACTCCCTTCAAGCTCGTCACGTCCACGCAGCTTCGTCATGCGGCGCCTCGGATGGGAGGCCCCGTACGCCCGTACGGGACAGCGGCGGCGCGCTGGAGAGGAACAGGCAAGCGCGAACGGGGCGTCGCGGTGCGCGGCGGCGGGACCGTGGGAAAGCCCCAGCCCCGGCGGCCTCGGCCACCACGTCCACGCCCAGGAGGCCGCGGGCTGCCGCGCCGCCGCCACCCTACCAGTTCCGGCCGACGCAGCCACCTGAAGCGCGGACGCCTGGTGAGTCTCCAACTCCGTGAATCTACACGTTCCTAGATTATTTTCTTGAATTGGGGTCGAGAACCTAATGGCCGGCGTCGTCGATTTGGGATCGAGATTCTGATGTACGGGGTCGCGTTCCAGCCGTCGATTCGTGACGTCCCACCCCTCGACCCCGATCCTCGAGCTCGATTCGGATCGACGCTGATTCAGGGCGCCAATCGTTCCGCGGTTCCGGCTGCTACGCCCTTCAATGCAAGCTCATGTCCGTCTTACTCCACCAGACCAATCAGGCCCTCGCCTGCAAGCTCACCTGCGGAGTTGTAACCGCACGCTTTTCCATCTATTTTTGCTTCTTTCTCGCTACCGATTTGTTTTTTTTACGCGGGACGTTGTGCATTGCAACCTGAGCAGCCGTGGGCTAATTCCGGTTAGGCTTGAAGCGGGTAGTAACTTTTCCTACCATGTTGTGTAGATACCTGTAGGTGATTTAGCACTTTCAAGCAAATTAGGTAACTAACCAGTAACCACCAATAGGTATGACGGATTCTATATAGCACACTGTCATTGCACCTTTTACTACTTTGGTCGCATGGGACTGGGAGTACATACAATGAATCTTTGCATTTTTTTCTTTCTAAAAAACGAAGGATTTCATCTAAGAGGGATTCTGTTCAAAGTTGTAAAATTTCTGGAGAATGCATGCTCCCTTGGGCACTGTCTAATGCTACAGTGCTAACCTGCACTTCGTCATGCAGATCCGTGGCTCAACTATATTGGGTCTGCAAATTGACCTCTGCGTACATTGTTTTGATTTCAGCATTCCGCAGGCGCAGCCAAAGACAACTGTGGGATTAGGGGCAAAATGTGACTGCTTGAAAAACTCTGTGTGCAGCGTACTTTGATTTCAGCATGGCAGAATCGGAAGTTCTGACCAGTATCACCGGAGATGAACCTTCGTTGAGTTAGAACAAAAAATGGTATATTAATTGTTACTTATTGCATAACTTCCCACATATTTGTTTATCTTTGTCTTTTTCCTATTTTCCCATCTTATACACTTCGTTGGACTAACTGTTATTTATTGTTGGTGAACGTTGATTTTATGTGTGGAGTGTGGATGACCCCATAGGTAAAATAAGAGTGATGAATTAATGTCTAATGATCATTTCTGAGTTCCTCATCCAGTCCAGTCCCGTCCTTTATTTTCTTTTCTTCCGAGAACATGCATGTCCTTTAGTTTTGAAATTTAAGCCAGCCTTTCAGAATTATGTAGTCCCTTGTTATGTTTGAATTTGGAATTTTCAATTACTTAGCCGTACTGCTTCAGGCATTTGGTATATCTGTCCACTGTCGTTCGCTGATGGCTCATGTGATGTTACTTCAAGAGTTCATCCATCAAAGAGATTCCTTGGTTGATGTCATGTTTCAATGTGACTGGCTTTTCAGGTTGAGGGCATGCAGGTCCATGCTAATGAGGTTGGAGTTACGCAAACTCGTGGTGGCATATATTGGATAATCCTACCTGTTGGATGAAAAGCAGTTACTAATCCCATCCCTCTGCCTTGTACAATTTCTCAGCAAAAACACAACCAACAAGTGGCCATAGCGGGGTTCTTGTGAGCCTGAAATTTGCATTGCTATTTCTTTCCCCGATGGACACATAAGAGACCCAAGATGATGATTGCTTTGAACCTTTTGGACTGCAAAAATATGAAGGAAAAAAACTGAAGCATCTCTTTTGTAGGACTCACATGCAATCATGCTAAAAAGGCCTTGCTTCTTATGAATATCGCAATGATTTCTTGTTCTCTTAATGAGTTAAAAAAAGTTAAATTCAACTTCCTTTTGAATTCTCTATAGTGATTTGTTTTTCATTTCTCTCTTGATTTTATTTTTACACTTTGGTTTTATTTTGGTGTTACTGTTCTGTTCGAATTGCAGATCTGGGTTCATTTTTGGAGAATGGTATTCATACTTTCATACACACTTCTTCTCACCGCAAGAATTGCAGCAGGCTGGTTCTACACTAGCATTAATTATTGTTCTCTTTGTTGCTTAAAGTGTAAGTTTGCTAATTTATTGTTGCAACTTTTCATTACCTTCATTTGTCTTCCCACTTGTTTTCACATCATAAACATGACCATTTACTATTTTATTTAATATCTATCTTGAATTATGCAGTGGTATCTAAGCTGCTGTCTTCATTTAGAACTTTACCACATTCTACTTCAAATATAACTTCACAGGTTTCATCGTATTCCTTGTGGTTGTTTGGGTTATACAAGAATTTACAACTTTCCATGTTCTGAAGTATGTGATTCTATTCACAGGTGAGAGCATAGATGGACCCTATGCTTACATTCTTCTCATTTATCTTGCACCTGGGTCTCAAGGACACAAATTGTATGATTATAATGGAGTTCTTATGTTTGTTTGTATGCTACAGGTGTGATGAATAGCTTATTCTCAGTTTAAGGTAAGGAATGAAAACATTTTCCTTGTAATTTCATGTTAGAATAATCAGAAAGCTGCCTATTCTAAGTTAAATGTTGTTGAATTATCTAGATATTTATGATGACACTATCTCGCGAAGAGTTAATTCAAGTGACACTGAAAAAAGTTTGCTGAAATCTGCCCTTGCCCTTGCCCTTGCAATGGTGTTGGATGGGCGTTTATGGTATGCTCTATGACTTCAGCCATTTCCTTGCTTTCATAATATTCTTATGCGGACAATATTATCAGGAATATTCTAATACATAAACCACACAATGGCAAGCACTTCAGATGAAATGCTTTGGGCCAGTGCCTGCATAGTGCCAACTGCAATTTCTCCATTTCGTTCCTTTTGGTTTTCTATGTTCCCTTCATACTTTCCTTTGTTCATCCTTCTTACAAGACATACTTTTATACATAGCTTTTACAAAATCTAGAACCATTTTATTAAGTTCATAGTGATAAAAGAGCTTACAATGACCTTTACATTGAAATACAAAAAAAGACTTGTAAAAAATGGAAAGAAGTTTGAAAACTGACAAACCTCTTTTTCGATGACCGTAAATCAAATGAAATATCATTTGTTTTCATTTGCCGAGGATTTACAACCCTTGACTCCTATAGTACACATTCCCGATATTGAAAATGTCAAGTAAATTAATTTAGTAAAGTTTTGGTATTTGGAATGTGTACTATAGAAGTCAAGGGTTGTAAGCCCTTTGCAAATAAAAATAAATGACACTTGATTTCATTTAAAATATTAGATAACTTTTCCACACATAGTTGCTCATCAGGAAAGATGTCATCTAGTTTTCTAACTTCTTGCATTATTGACTGGTCCTTCCCCTCTTTCAATCTTTCAATGTTAGGGTGGTTGAGAAACACCTCTTGGTGTGGTGGTGGAGTTGTGGGTGCATGACTCCACACACCAGGGTTCAAATCTTGGTGCTCACAATTGTACTTTAGGGGTTTCCCCTACCGTCTTTCCATAAAAAAAATTGTTAGGGTGGTTGTAAGCGCTTTAATCAGGCCGTGTCTTCTTGAATGAGACCTTAATAAAATGGTTCATGACTTTGTATGCCCTATGCACGAAAGTATGTCTTGCAATAAGAATGAGCAAAGAAAAGTATCATAGGAAAAAAAAATTACAAAACCATTGGGGAGTGAAATGGATAAAATGCATTTGGCACTATACAGGCGCTGCTCCAAAGCATTTTATCCGAAGTGCTTGGCATGGTGTGATTTGTGTATTGGAGCATTTTATCCGAAGTGCTTGGCATGGTGTGATTTGTGTATTGGAGCATTTTATCCGAAGTGCTTGGCATGGTGTGATTTGTGTATTGGACAATTCCTCTTGATATTGTATGCATTAGTGTGTTTGCCTTTTTTTATCCTTTGTGCATTTATTGTAGGAATATTTCCCATGGTGTGATTTGTGTATTGGACAATTCCTCTTGATATTGTATGCATTAGTGTGTTTGCCTTTTTTTATCCTTTGTGCATTTATTCTAGGAATATTTCCCATATCCCTTTGCAATGATATGCCTCACCGTTATTTAAAAATATGTGTCTGATCACATAAAATCTTGATTTGTTGACGAAAAAAATCCCGCCGGCACGGTCTGGCTCGGGCCTGGCCCGGCACGGGGCTAAACGAGTCGTGCCGACCGGCGACTAAGCTTAGGCCGTGCCTTCCGTTTAGCACTTCTCTTTCTTTTAGTGTTTTAAATTTCCCTTTGTATTCTAAGCAGGCCATGGCCGGCCCCATCGGGGTGGCGGGCCTCCTTAGAGGGCCGGCACAACATAACCTGTTTATATGTTGGCCAAGGAGGCCCCGGCCGGGCTAAGCCTGGTTAGTAGTGGAGGCATGAAAGAAAGCCAAGGACATGATGTGTTGACCTGTGTTTGATGAAGCTCTGGTGGTTGTTAGCGGTGAGGATGAATAGTGGCGATGGGTCTATTGAAACTCCGTTGGTTGTCGGTGGTGATGATGCACAGTGGCGTTGGTGACTCAACATGGTGGCAAGGTACGAGCGAGGGAACTCGATAAAAACCTAGGCAAATAATCTACATGCGATAAAAAAGCATATGGTTAAGGAATTGTTGAGATACCCACCAACAAGTGAGATCGGAGCTTGCAGAGCAGTTCCTGTAGTTAGAGAAGAATGGCTGGCGCGTGCTCAAAGTGGTTTGCTATCGTGCGCCTAAGGATGGCAAGATTTATCGATGGGTGTGGTGTTTACCTTGACTCCTCCAGAAAACGTCAAGGCGAGAAGAAACCATCTAGTTGGCACAAGTCAAGTCACGCGCTCGTGTGGTCAAACACCGAGTCATTCTAGGTCCTAACCAAACCAGCCGGTGTTTGACCACACAGGCGTCACTTTGACTCGTGCCAACTAGATGGTTTCTTTCCGCCTTGTCATTTCTGCATAAGATGGCCATCTTCACGCCCATCGACAACTTTTGCCATCCTTAGGAGCGCGACAACAAAGCACTTCGACGACGCGTCGTCCATTCTTCTAAGTCCAGCCAATGCTCTGCGAGGTCCGATCTTTCTCGTTGCTGAGTATTTCCACGACTCCTTCACCATATGCTATCTGCTTTGCCTGTAGAATATTTCCCCTAGGTTTATTTCGAGTTAACTCGCTTGTAGCCTTGCCACCATGTTGAAGCACTGTCCGTCCTCGCCGCCAACAACCACCAGAGCTTGATCCGACAACTACCAATGAGTTGACTTGTCGTCCTCATCGATGACCTCATGTCCTTGGTTTTCTTTCATGCATCTATTCTCTAGCTGGGTTAGCCTGATTTAAATATATGGTCAAAGCAGATTTTTTTGGGGAATGGTATTGAGTCATGATAAATTCTTTCACCGACACTACGATTCACAGAACTATGTCCAAACTTATTATAAAAAGAGCCTTGGGCTTCTGATTTAGGAATGGGTTGCATGGATCGAAATGACTCCTTGCACTTTGGTACCTCTAAGAAAGCTCAACTTAGCATGAACTCCATGGGGTTTGACCCACAACAGCACTTTGCGTCTCTGCCTCTCCGAAGTCCCATTCTCGTTAGTAAGTGCATGGTCGGCCTTATGGTGCCTGCTGGATCCCAGCCCCCCTAAGGATAATATGGTGGCCATAGTATTCCGAATTGCAGTGCCAATGAAAGATTTTATCAGGACTTCCATTCCACAAAACATAAATGTTTCATCATCGTTTTTAATCTGGTTGACCTAGCTAGACAACAGAGGCATTAAAGAAAACTAAGGATGTGATGTGTTGACCTATGTCTGATGAAGCTCTGGTGGTTGTCAGCGGCGAGAACTATAGTGGCGACGGGTATGTTGAAACTCAAGTGGTTGTCGGGGGCGATGATGGACAATGGCGGCGGTGACTCGATGTGGTCAAAAAGCATATGGTTAAGGAATTGTGTAGATACCCACAAACAAGAGAGATCGGAGCTCGCAGAGCAGCTGTTGGAGTTAGAGAAGAATGGACAGCACGTCGTCGAAGTGGTTTGTTGTCGCGCGCCTAAGGATGGCAAGATTTGTCGATGGGTGTGACGATGGCTATGTTGACTCCTACAAAAATGACAAGGCGAAAAGAAACTATCTAGTTGGCACAAGTCAAAGTGACACGTGTGTGGTCAAACACTGACTGGTTTGGTTTAGACATAGAATGATTCGTGTCAATTTGACAGTCGGTGTTTGACCAAACCAAACCAGTCGGTGTTTGACCACATACTTGTCAATTTGACGTGTGCCAACTAGATGGTTTCTTTCCGCCTTGTCATTTTTGTAGGAGTCAACATAGCCATCATCACACCCATCGACAAATCCTGCCATCCTTAGGCGCGTGACAACAAACCACTTCGACGACGCGCTGTCCATTCTTGTCTAACTCCAACAGCTGCTCTGCGAGCTCTGATCTCTCTCGTTTGTGGGTATCTACACAATTCCTTCACCATATGCTATTTGCTTCACCTGTAGAATATTTCCCCTATGTTTATTTCGAGTTAAATCGCTCGTAGCCTTGCCACGATGTTGAAGCACCGCTGCCACTATCTGTCCTCACTGCCGGCAACCATTGGAACTTCATCGGGCTCACAACCATTGTCCATCCTCGCCGCTGACAACCACCAGAGCTTGATCCGACCTAGGTTAACCTACCAATGAGTTTGACTTGCTGTCGTCATCGATGAGCTTGAACACCTCACGTCCTTGGTTTTCTTTCATGCATGTCTTCTCTAGCTAGGTTAGCCTGATTAGAAATATATGGTCAAAGCATATTTGTTTTGATAAGCTTTGTTCAAGGAATTGACCTTGGATTTACCTATGGGTTCTTGTGTTTTGCAACTCTGGGTTGGAAGATACCTGATTGCTCATGGGAAAGCTGATGGTGGTGAAGTTGTGCTAGCTTTATTTGCTGTGATTCTTAGCGGCCTGTAAGCAAGCTAAACCCATTTCCTTCTTTTTCCCCCATCTAGTAATAATATGAGCTAATATTTTCTTTTCCCAACTTTTAATGCTCTGAACCAAGCAGCTAATATTCATTTGAGGAAGGGCAGATTGCGGCTTATAGACTATATGAGATGATAACCCATTCGACTTCAAGCTCCAATCTGGAAGGAACCACCTTACCCGAAGTGCAGGGAACTTTCAATTAAGAAACCTGTATTTTAGTTATGGTCTCATGTCCTGAAATTTCAATTTTAAGTGGTTTTTTGTGGGTGCACCTGCTAGAAAAACTGTTTCACTTGTTGGTAGAATGGCTCAGGGAAAAGTAGCACAATTCCTCTGATGTAGAGATTCTATGATCCAACGTTAGGTAACATCGTTGGGACGCATCTTACACTCCCCATTGTCAATCCCTTTTTACTAAGATTTCTCTTTTTATGTTTTTAGGCGAAGTCCTTCTGGATGGTAGATTGGTTAAGAAGCTTAATTGGTCTGGTTACAGAAGAACCTGCATTACTAAGTTTGAGCATTAGAGATAGCATTGCTTATGTTAGATTTGCTACCTTTGATCAGATAGAAGCAGCTGCCAAGACAGCACATGCCCATGGGTTCATCAGTTCACTTGAAAAGGGTTATGAAACACAGGTAATGCAGGGCCGAATGATTAGCCATGGATGCAGAAAAGTTCAAATTTTCAATAGCTCATGCTGTGCTTTCGCGTCCATCAATTCTTTGCTTGACAAAATCACAGGTGGACTTGAATTTTCAGCTGAAAAGGTTGCAAGAAGCATTAGATGTTCTCATGTTGGGAAGGTTCACCATTATATTAGCTAGGGGTCTTAGCCTCATTAAACATTAAACATTAAACATGCTGATTACATAGCTACAATGGAAGATGGGCATCTTGTTGAAATGGGAACACATGATGAACTGCAAAACCTGAATGTCCTTTATCTTTATGCTTATGCCGAACTTTTAAGATGTGAGGAAGCAACAAACCTTCCTATAATGTAAGCTGTTTTCTCTGGACAATATCCTTGTAAGAGTACTTCTTTTGTAACAGTTTCGAGCTTCAGATTCAGTACCACATGTTTTCAGTCTAGACTAGACAAGGGTTCTGAGTTCAAAATCTAGGTGGTGCAATTTTTAAAAATAAAATCATGTCCACTCTTGGCCTAGCGTGAGTTCACATCATTGCCCTTATATAGAGCCTAGACCTAGCTGTGGGGACGACATGAAGTCGACACAGATTCTCTAACTTGCTGAAGTAAGTTAAAGGCTGACTTACCCCTACTGGATGCCCTTCTTTTCCAATCCAACGGTTGTGCAATCCCTCAGTTCATTCAGTGCAGCAAAAGCAGACGTTTAGGTTGCCCATTTTGGGAAGCGCCTTCGCCAGCATTGGCTTGTAATTAGTGTTGAGTTTTTTTTTTCTAAATTGTGTTAGGGTGAGCGGAGTGGTGACCTGGTCTTTTGACAAAATATTCGACTTAACTCTAGGGATCTTATCCCGAAAATAGTTAGCAAGTTTGGAGTGTAATTAATACCAATATATTAAATTGAAGTTGGTGGTGATGGTACAGTCGCCGTACGTCAACTCTCAGAAATTACTTCCGTGTGCCACCGCTTCCCCGCGCGGTTGATCCCGAACCGGTTTTTCTCTTCTTTTTTTCTAGCGTCTCGCTCTCCCTTGCCGTCACCTCGCGCGATAAGAACCCACCTCGTCCGAAAACAGTGGCGCTCCTCGGTGGCTCAAAGCGGAGGGGCAGGATCCGATAGGGTGTTGCCAAACCGCGAGCTGCAATCGCGACGCCACGGACATAACAGAGTAGATGCGGCCATGCGGGAGAGGAAAATCAAGGTGACGCATTGCAGAAGGGAACCAGAATCGAGTATCCTCCCGTGAATTAAAGTCAAAGAGAGAGGGGGGGAGGCAGATGCGGGGGAGGCAAAATCAAGCCGCGCGCGGGAGGGAAAAGAAAGGGCGCGGGAAAGGGAAAGAAACGGTGCGACGTTGGAAGGAAAGCATAATTGGCGAGAGAGAGAGGGAGGCAAAGCAGAATCGCAGGGAGACTAAGAGGATTGTGGAAAACTTGGCAGCCGGCGATCCCTTCTCCCAGTGCTCTGAGTTCCGGCGTTTGTAGATCCGCGTGAGCCCTACGGTGCCGAGCATCTCTGGAGCAGATACTCCTCTTCAACCTGCATGCATGCAGCTTCTGTTCCTCTCTCTGTTCTGTTTTGCCTGAAGCATCGCCACCCCTGAGCTGCCCCGTTCTGTATTCTCTCTTCCCCTCAAGTTTCTGAACGATGCTGAGATTTTCTGTGGCTACTTTGTGTATTTGCGATATACAATTTTTCGTTGTTCCGTAGCAACGCACATGTATTTTGCTAGTTGTTGTAATATATGAGCTGCAAACATTTTTTTACTTGATTTATTTAACCTACATACCGATTTGATGATTCACTTGTGCATCCATTTCATTAATGCCAAATCCTTGGTGCGTTGTTATGTCTGTCTGGCTGCGATCGTACGACCTGTGGTTTGCCGAGAAGAAATGATTGTCGATCCTACGAATTGCCGCACAAATTGTACATGTTAGGCAGTTAGAATCCTTGCGTTGCGGCAAGGTTTTTGCAGGTTCGAAGCCACGGCAACTTTTTATTTGTACGTGATACTACCTTCGTTTCAAAATATAAGGTATATAATTTCTGTTGAATGTCAAACCTTTTAAAGTTTGATAAATTTATAACAATAAATATCAGCGTGCACGGTGTCAAATGAACATTATTAGATCCGTTGCAAAGTATATTTTCATAATGTCTTGGTTGGACATGTTGTATAAGTTGATATTGTTTGTTATATATAAGCCCAACTATACTTAAGAAAGTTTGACAGTCAACAAAAATTATATGACTTATATTTTAGAACGGAAAGAGTATTATATTTTAATTCGCAAATAAAGTTTAGTGCGCGAACTGACTAGTTGAACAATGCTTGCATCGTGTTGGTTGATTTTTAAGGTAAATTAGTTCTAAGCCCGAGCCTCCTCCCCCGACGCAGGTGGCCCTCCCATCGGCCGGACCCGGTGCATCGCCGCCTCCTCCCGGCCGGATCAGGCGCCTCCCTCCCTTGCGCTGCCGTGCTGCAACTGCCGCTTCTCCTCCTCCGGCTGCCGCCATGCCTGCCCGATGTAAGTTTTTTTTTCTAGGAAATAAAAGTTCAAAAGTTAATGAAAAGTTCAAAATTATAACCTTAAAACTTTCAAATAAAAAGTAGAAGTTCAAAAAATCAAAAGTTCAAAAACTAAAAATTAGAAGCTCACACAATTAAAAGCCAGCAAGAAAAAAAATAAATCGAAAGCTTCCAAAATGGCAAAAAAAAAGCCCACAACCCAAAAAATGGGCTGTCGGAATTCGTTCGCCAGGAAGTTTTTTTGCGGTCGTCCGCCAATCAGACACTTCCTCATAATTGTTTGGGGACAATCGAACCGACTCTCGTGAGACGACGTGATGATTTGCCAATCCTGATTGTGAAATCCCCGGACAGTGACGCTGCTTATGTCTCAGCTGGAGGTTATCTTTCCAACTTTTAAGTCTAATTTTGTGCAAAACAATTAAACCAGAAAGTCCCTTGTACCAAGTGGTTTCCATGAGTGAAGAGACAGAACGCTCTACTAAGGTCTCATGCACATTGCTTCGAGGTTTCCGAGAGAGAAAAAAAAAGACAGGGAGGACGCCGATTCATGTACTCATTGTCTATGACATCGACTCAAGATAACTTCCAGAATTCTAGAGTTACATTTCGGAAAGAAAAACAGAAACACGGTTTCCGGAAGCGGACAAATACGGAGTAGTACTAGCAGAAATGAACCAGGCAACCACGGACCCCGGCAGCCAGAACCTTGAACGGGTCAGCTACCGGGCCAGCCAGTCTCTCGGTCAGACTCGAGTCGACCACCGTCCTCCAGCACAGCACCTGCAGGGCTGGAGCCTGCGATTAACGAGCAGATTAACGACAATTATTGCGTGGGCCAGGACATTAATGGACACGCAATCCCGACCTCGCCCAGCTGTACCAATCGAAAAAGCCCTCTTCCGGCCCAAACGCGCAAATCTCCCTTTCTCCTCTGCGCCTTCCCGGTACTCGGTTTCTGTGCTCGCACGTTTCAGGCTTTCAGCCAGTTCGAACAGTTGCCATTTTCCTCGTGTTTTCCTGTCTCGGCTCGTCCCCAACTTTTCCGCCGGCGTCCGAGGGTCCGAGCCAGATCTGCGGCGAGCAGGGGCAGGGGACGAGCGACGATGGTGGACGTGAACTGGGAGCTGCAGGGCTGCTGCCGCCACAACCAGGTGGTCTTCATCGCCGCCATAGGCGTCTCCACCGTCGTCATCCTCGCCGTGAGTCTCTCCAAAGTCCAAACCCCCGCCGCCGGGCGTCACCGCCGGCCGCTATCTTTCTACTGCTACAGTATGTGATTACTGATTTGGAGGGGAGTTTCTGATTGGGTTTGTTTTTGCCTTTCGCTGTAGCTGTGGAGGACTTTCCTGCTCACGCCCTTCAAGCTCATCACCGTCTTCCTCCACGAGACCAGCCATGCCCTCGCCTGCAAGCTTACCTGCGGAGATGTAAGCCCAAGATTTTCCGTCTACTTGTTGCTTCTTTCTCGCTGCCGATTTTGGGGGGGGAAATTATGCGGCAACAGGAGCTTTAATCTGTGCGATGTTGTGCATTGCAATCTGAGCAGCCGTGGGCTGAATCCGGTCAGGCTCTTGAGGCGGCTAGTGACTTTTCCTACCATGTTGTGTAGGTATTGGTAGGTGATTCAGCACTTTCAAGCAAAAGTAGGTAGCCAACAACCAATAGGGAGGAAGGATTCCATATACTAGCATAATGCCCTTTTTACTGTTTACTTTGGGTTGCATGGGAGTATACACAATGAATCTTTGCATTTTCTATAAAGAGGGGTTTCATCTAAGGGGGATTCTTGTCAAAGATTGCAAAATTTCTACAGAAGGCATGCTCCCCTGGGCATTGTCTTATGCTACAGTGCTAAAATGGACTTGGTCGTGCAGATCATTGGCCCAATGATAGCAGGCGTGCAAATTGACCTCTGCTTACATTGTTTTTGCAGCATGTGAACAATCACATGCATCTGCATTCCGCTGGCGCAGCCAAAGAGACAACGCCGTTATTAGGGGTAAAATGTAGGTGCTTGAAAGACTCTGTTTTACAGTGTACTTTGATTTTGGCATGGCAGAATCAGAAGTTCTGATCAGTAGCACCGGAGTTGAACCGCCATTGAGTTGGAACAAAAAATGGTCTATTGTATGGTTACTCATTGCATAACTTGCCACATATTTGTTTGTTTTTGTTTCTTTCCTATTTTTCCATGTTCTACACTTCGTTGAACTAACTGTTATTTATTGTTGGAGCATGTTGATTTTGGACAGCCCCATAGGTAAAATAAGAATGCTGAATAAATGATCATTTCTGAGTTCCTCATCTCGGCCTGTCTTTTTGTTTTTCTTCGAGAACAGGCATGTCCTTTAATTTTAAAATTTAAGTCTGCCTTTCAGTAATATGTAGTCCCTTGTTATGTTTCAATATGGTTTCTTTTATTACTTCGCCGTACTGCTTCAGGCGTTTGGTATATCTCCACTCTGTTGTCCTCTGATGGCTCACGTGATGTTACTTAAAGAGTTCATGCATCAAAGAGATTTCTTGGTTGAGTTCATGTTTCAATGTGACTGGCTTTTGCAGGTTGAGGGCATGCAGGTCCATGCTAATGAGGGTGGAGTTACGCAAACTCGTGGTGGCATATATTGGATAATCTTACCTGCTGGATGTAAAGCACTTAATCATCCCCTCCCTCTGACTTATACAATTATCAGCAAGAACACAACCAATAAATGACAATAGCAGGTTCCTTGTGAGCCTGAAATTTGTCTCGCTATTTCCTTCCCCGGTTGACACATGAGACCCAAGATGGTCATGGTGATTACGCTGAACCTTTTGGATACAAAAATCGATGAAAAAGAAAACTGAAGCATCTCTTTCATAGCACTCATGCACAGTCTCACTAAAAAGGCCTTGCTTCTTATGAATATTGTAATAATTTGCTGTTCTCTTATTGCCTTCAAAGAAAAGTTAAATTCATCTTTCTGTTGAATTCTCTATAGCAATTTGTTTTTTATTTCTGTCTTGATTATATGTTTACAGTTTAGTTTTATTTTGGAGTTACTGTTCTGTTCCAATTGCAGATCTGGGTTCATCATTTTGGGGAATGGTATTCATACTTTCATCCACGCATCTTCTCGCCACAAGAATTGCAGCAGGGTGCTTCATACTGGCATTAATTATCGTTCTCTTTGTTGCTAAAAATGTAAGTTTGCTAATTTATTGTTGCAATTTTGATTTCCTTCATTTGTCTTTCCCGCTTGTTTCATTCAGTAACAATAACCATTTACTAATGTATTATTATCTCTTGCTTCAATTATGCAGTGGTTTCTACGCTGGCTATGCATAGGTATGCATGCATACAGGAGTCCATCTTCATTTACAACTTTACTTTACAGCATTCTACTTAAAATATAACTCTACAGGTTTCATTGTATTCATTGGTGTTGTTTGGGTTATACAAGAATTTACAACTTTCCGTGTTCTGAAGTATGTGATTTTATTCATAGGTGAGAGCATAGACCCCTATGGTTATATTGTTCTCATTTATCTTGCACCCTGGGTCTCAGGCATACAAATTGTATGGTCGTAAATATAGTTCTGATGTTTATTTGTATGGTACAGGTGTCATGAATAGCTTATTCTCGGTTTACGGTAAGGAATCAAAACATTTTCCTTGTAATTTCTTGTTAGAATAATCACCGAGTTGCCTAATTCTAAGTAAATGTTGTTAAATTATCTAGATATTTATGATGACACTATATCCCGAAGAGTTAATTCAAGTGATGCTGAGAAATTTGCTGAAATCTGTCCTTGCCCTTGCAATGGTGTTGGATGGGGCGTCATATGGTATGCTCCGCGATTTCACCCTTCTCCTTGTTTTCATGATATTCTATGATGGTAGTCCTGGCACTAAAAACATGAATTTTCATCACAATTTCTATTTTTTGTTTCAGGGGCTTCATCTCATTTATCTTTCTCTGTGCGTCGATATATCTTGGACTGGTTATATTGTCTTGAGGTGATTCTTACAATTTTCTATTGCAATCTTATTTGTTCTTGTGTTGAAATGCCCATTACACCAGTAGTTGCACACAAAGTTACAAGAGACGTTAGACGTTAGGAAAACATAACTGAATGTAGCATTACACGACATACAACTCAGTAGGTATGTGGTCTTCTGTGGTTCTTCAGCTTGATGAATATTTGTTAGAGTAATAGGAGAAAAAGTTCTACTGTCATTCATGTTCCACTCAAATTTTTTTCCCAGCTTAATCTTAATGCACCAACTAGCTTGTGAGAATTAATATGTATAGTTTCAGTTTTGCATATCCAAATTTACCTTGCCTTCGATATGAAGATGATATGCGTCACTTCCCACAATATATTATATATTTTGTTTTTCAATCTTCCTTCTCATACTGACTTTGACTTCCCGTACATCATTTTGATCTGACAACTCAGGCGGGGCTTCTTTGGTACCATTGCTCCAGACATTGGTTCCAGCTTGTATTGATCTCGGGGGTTGTACAAAGTTCATACAGAGGGGAATCAGTTTATGCGATATGGTTGATTGGATAGGGGCCTATTCATGCGATTTTTCAATTTATTGCTCATGTAGATGGCATTTTGTTATTACCTGTATTTACAGCCGATAGCTTATGCTCTAGGTACTGCTCCTTTTTCTTGAATCATTATTTATTGACCGATTGAAACCATTGAAGAATGCAGTCCTATAGACATTGTACTTGGTAGCATTTCGTTTCGCAGTTTTGTCAAAAATGATTGATGTGCCGATGGGTACCGAACTACCGATTGTTGTTGCCTTATTGTACTTCCAGCCGGGTTGCCCAATCTTGATAGACTAGAAAAATGAAAGCTGTCAGTGTCAATTAACTCCCGTTCTCGTCGGCTATAAGCTCAGCCCCGGTGCGGGTCTACTTTGCCTTGGGGTGTTTTTGCTGGGTGCTGCAAAAAGGCCTCACCGCGCAGCAAAGTGAGAGTGGCTTTCGTTGCCTTGCGTCGAGGGAAAGTTGCTTTGCCCCATGCCATCTTCAGTGTGCATGTTCAATGAATGAACGGTCCCCCATGAATGAATGCTATGAGTGGTCGTTGTCCAGTATCCGGGACGAATCAGCCTGTGCATCTGCTGAAAAGTGGAGCACTTGCCGGCACACCACATTGCCGGCGACGTTGAGCCCCTGCTGACGAGTTTTGTTGAACCACCGATTTTAGCTTTCGCTCGAGAAGAGGGGTAGAGGGGGCCATCGCCCATCGAGGTGTTGTTTGATTCTGCAACTGGTGAAGCAGCACCATCAGATCGCACGAATATCCTGCGCGATTTGGGGCTGTTCATGTGCCATTTGTTGTCACTACCTCAATTAGCATAGAGTGGGGGTTAAGTACTGGAGTCAGGTTGGTTGGTGGGGCAGTTGGGCAGCCGGGGCCCGTGGAGAAGACGAGAGACCTGATAAAGAGGGAGCAGCGCGAAAGTGTGCCTGGATTGCAAATCTTGTCTTACCCCCCTTCTGCTGTGCAATCTGCTACGACCACACACCGCGAGTACACAGTACACACACGGCCCCAAAGTAATCATCGTACTGACAACGGGCCTTGTCGTGGTAGGGTAGCCCCCAGCCAAGGAAGGATTGGATCCTTGCCTCGTTAGAGTGGAAATCGCACATTCCACCGCTCTTTTTGGTATGTTGTTGCGGTACACCACCTGGACGAATTTTTGCAGATTTCACCGTCTAATCCGTTGCAGATAGGTCCTAATGAGCTGTTAACCGAGTTAATGATGTTTCTGATAGATGGGGCCTACGAGTCAGTGAGGGATCGGCTACGACTCGCAGATCCAAAAGAATAAGTCGTGGCAGTTAATGATGTTTTTGACGGACATCGGCGCCAACTGCAGATCGTGGGCCAAGAAGGAGTCCAGACACTGAGTCTTGGGCCTCACCCGTCATAAATAACATTAACTCGCTTAACAACTCATTAAGACCTATGTGCAACGGATTAGACTAATAACAGGTGAAATCTGCAAAAAAAATCATCAAAGTGGTGTTTTGGACAACAATGTCCCCAATAAACGGTGGAATGTGCAATTTGCTCCCTCTTTGGACGGGATGATGACACCCTGGGAAATATTGACTGATGCAACGGGGAACTGTTGTGTCACCTCACCGTCGGATGGCGATCTGACGATGCGATGCACGATGCACTCACATCTCAGATTTCTCCGGATATCATCGCCTTCCGTAAGAGTTCCGTTCCGTTGCTCTTCTGATCTTCTTTCCTCGTGAGTCGTCACCCGTCCGTCTCGCTCTCTGACTCTCTGCGTCGTCCTGGAACTGCATGCGCCTGGTCCTGACCCCCAGCGTGTACGTACGTGAGCTCGCTCTTTAATGCTGCAGCAGATGGGTGTGACGGGTGATGAACGAGCGATCTGACTTGGATTCGTCTCATCGCCCGTCGTCACGTCCGTCCCGGCCTGTGTAGTGTACGTCCAAACATTCGTTGGCCCTACCGCTACTAATTGCTTTCTCCTTTGGGCAAAAGACGAGAACCCTCCTCTTCTCTTGCTCGCCCGCCCTACTGGCCTACTAGTACCTGGGCTCTCATCACCCACGCTGATGAGCTGATCTGACCATTGCACTTGTTGCCTCGACGTCGACTGTAGCACTTTCAATCCTAGCTCCGCAAAATCTTCTCTTCTCGCAAGGAATTAAATCTTGCTCCGTAATCCTGTATGCACGAGCATTTTTCATAAACATGTGGGGTGTCAAAATCTGGCTACCTTTCCCCGTTCCCGGACGATTCGACCTAGCAAAGTCACGAGTCGAGCACGTACGCGGAACATGGGCATCGATCGATCACACGTACTAGATAATTGATGCCCCGAGAGGCCGGGATGAGACCCGAGCCCACACGGCAGCCTCGCAATATACTATGGCGCGTGCTCCCGTCGTGTCCCGTCCCGTCCCGTTCCGATCCCGATCCCGATCCCGCCGCGTGCGCGAGATGCTGCCCAAAACGGCCAAACGGTCTTGATCAGCGACAGGATCAGCAGACGAGACACGTTGGGCTTGACCTAACCGCTGGCATTGCTTCTTTGTTTATATTTCCGGATGAACGGGGAGACGTGAAGATAGAAGAGAAACGGTATGGTACCAGGCTGGGCGAGGAGTGGGACACGTTTTACGAACCCAGAGACCCGCGGCAGATGTCGATGGAGTGCAGGAAAAAGGCCGAGATGTGCTGCGCCGCTCTGCTCCGCGGCGGCACGACAGGCGACGCGGGACACGAGCACATCAAGCGATGTTTTTGGAAGGGAATCTCGTTGACTCTAGGAGCATGTTCCCCTAGAGTCTCACTGTCCCGCCAAGCAAACAATTTGTACCCTACCACCCGTGCCTCATCGTGCCGACGAGTAAGCGTATTTTTATGGTATACCGTACGGTATAGTAGTACGTGCCTCGAAAGGTTCCCCGTTTGCGAAAATTACGGGCTAAGTATTTCTGTCGCCCGTTTCTTTCCTTTGGATGCCTGTGCGATACTGCGATGTGCACAAAGACTGTACTGTGCTGTACTATACTCATCGGGATGACATACGAGCCGTTTCCAGTAACCGGTGGTCCCAACAGACTGGTGGGCCCGTACTGAGTGTCGTACTACGAGCCGTTTTTCGTCACCGACTGAATGGCGGGTCCGGCAGGTAATCTCCGGCGCCTCCCTCCAGCGTATACGAGTACTCCAGTACTCACGTACGATACGACGGCTGTGCCCGCTGGCGGATGTCAGGGGCGCGTGGAGATGCACCAGGTCCACCAGGGACCCTCCTTGCTGTACACGTGTGTTCACGACTTCACGGGGCCAGCCTCTCTGTTGTTTCTTCATGGTCCACCGTAGACTCTGAGCACCCAAAACCCAGTGGCTACTTGCCAAACAAGCCCCTTCTTTTAAGGTCTTTTTTTCTTTTTCTTGATGACATCTTAATGGTAGTAGGTTGCTTTTGCCAAAATAGGCTCCTTTAGTTTAAAATTTTCGTGCGGCTTCGTGTGGGCTTGGTACTAGTAGTAGCCTTCTGTTTTGTCCGACCGTCGGCACTCGGGGTGTGCTGAGTCATATCATTGTGCATTTTTTTTTAGCTTTTCCGATGGTCAACTTCCGTGTCCCAAACATCCAATTTTAACGAGCTGTTGTTGCGCTCATCTCGAAAACTTAAGTACTTCGGCGACATTATGAGAAGTTTTTTTTTTGGGGTAAAAATGGGTGTATTAAAACTCAAGTGTTACAATATTGGAGAACCTGCTCCACCACAGACGGTGGGCCTGAACCCATCCACACAGTCGCACGCTGCTCCAATCTAGCGATGTTAGCCACCATATGAGTCACGACATTATGAGAAGTTAAACAAGGAAAATATGAATAATGACATTACCTTGATCATTTAGTCCGTCAGGGCATCCACAGTGCTAGAGTCGGCATTGACTTTCCACGTCATATAGAGTCGACGAGAAAATAACACATGCGAATGTTGTGTCTTTAGACTAATAATAAATAATGTTGTTAGCGTTACATGTATGATGTGCAATGTTAAATAGATCGGTTCTTAGTTGACTCCTAGTCGACTTTTTTTCTTAAGAGTATGACTTTTTAGAAACCAGCTATTTTCTCTTTGATATTTCTCTTTTCTCCTTTTAAGCAAAATTTAAATAAGAGTCGGTTAAGAGCGAGCCTCCGCGGATGCCCTCAAAAGGACTTTGATTTACTATTTTGGATCATGTTGGTGAGAGGATGGTGGAAGGGTTTTAAAAGCAAGCCAAAGATGAGTAAAAGCACGATCCTTAAGCTATTATTAGCCATAATGACATCCCCTAAAAACCAGCCATAATGACATCCATGGCTACCCATAAAAGATAAAGCTGTACTTTTAGTGAACTATACACATAAAAATTCACTAATTTTGTACCAACAATGATTACAAAACAAAGGCTCCCTCCCAATTGTTTTGAACATGAAGCGTCTCACTTAAGGTTCTACTAGTACCTCCTAATGAAGAAAAAGGGTCGGTGAAATTACAATAGCCAAACTTTCTAAGGGCCTACACGAGAATAAAAAGAAGAAAAGGATCCAGCTGATAAAAGTAGAAGGAAGACATGCCAAATAAAATTAATCCAGCGCCGAGAGCCCGAGACGGGATGAGGTGAGTGCTAGCCGCTAGAGTAGAAACCGAAAGCCGCGCTGGGCAGCGAGAATCAGCAGTAGCAGGTCGTCGTCGTACTCCAGCGAGAACGGCAAAACAAAACAAAACAAACAGCCCCGTTGCGTTTTCCCCCCAACCTCCGCCGCCTCCTCCTCCTCCTCGCACAGCACACAAATCGGTTTGCTCGTCCAGCTCCGCCTCTCCCCCCCTCTCGGCGGTGGATGCGCGGCTGCTCCGTCGCTGCACCGCCCGTACCTGGGCTCCAGGACCGCGCCGACGACGAGCATGGCGAGCGTCGGCCGCAGCAGATCGCGGCGCAGGGGAGAGGGCGGCAGGCCGTTCGACCGGAACGCCGCACATTACGCTGCCCCCGCCGTCGATCACTATGGTCCGTTCTCGCCGGCCTAGTCCTCTCTCTGTTCTAATTTAATTTCTTGTGCTAGCCTTTTTCGCTGTTTTGATTTTTTTTTTCTGGGTGCATAGTTTCGGGGTTTGTAGGGTCCCTGTGGTAGAGATCCCTTACTTGATCCTTGACAGTGAATGCTCCTTTTTGGGGTTTATTGGCGGTTCTCTTGTTGTCGCGTTGGAAGATTGGGGGATTGCTTTATTTTTTCCTTCGTGACTCCACAGGAGGCTTTTCTTTTGGATTGCTTGCACATTTGTCATCCTCTTACTTTAGGGTTTTGCTTATGTTTCGGAACAAAAATTCGTATTTTATCCCACGATTTTTACTTTGTAGGGATGTCAAGGTTTAACCATACTGAAAATGACTCTTTCCTTCTTTTCTTTTGTCCTCGGTGTGTAATCAGAATTTTTGGTAAACTAGATTCGCATTAATCTTCAGTGTTCTTAAAGATATTAACACAATGAGTAAAACTGTCAAAACACACCAGGAGTAAAAGATTATATTTTTACATCCCTGTTGTTTTAAGCAATCGGGCGGGGACATCACTTTCACATGTACTTTAGGTCTTAGTCAAGCCTTTATTGGAGAGAGAGAGAGAGAGAGAGAGAGAGAGAGAGATGATTCTGGTTTTGAAATTCAAATGATTATAGCGGACAGATCTTGTCCATTTTTCTTTCTTGTTCTTTCATTTGCAGCTCATAAATTAAGATTCTGTGCCAGTTCTAGGACAAAAGCCGACTCTGAAACCAAACGTAGGAAAAATGTCATCCCCCCATCCAATTTTGCAGTCTAGAGATGAATTATTTCAGTTCTGTGGTTCCTATAGAGTGTAGAAGAAATGTGTGATGTTGTCAACTTGACACTTCCCACAAGATCACACAGATAGTATTTAATTTGCCCGTAATTTGGTGGATATGTAAGTAAAAGCATTAAATTATGTTCTTTTACGTCCCCACTCCCCATGTCAGTTGGATGCCGTGAAGGTTCACAGCCAAGTGGACTTCTTATTCTAATCACTGGAGAATCTTTGATTAAACATCAGTCTACAGAAGAGCCATAACTTGACTACTTGTAACTTGTAAGTACTAGGAGTGGAACTTATTCTGTAGCCAGTACCCCAAAGTTCGTTCAAAAGAAGCACTAGGTTTTATAAAATTCAGTCTGCCACTCCACCTTGGCCTGGGCTGTGTGCAGCCAATGCCGTTGACGTGCAGGGCCCTTTGTTCGTTTATGTGTACTTATTGTGTCTGCTGAGGGTGGAGGAGGTTTTCAGTTCTCTCCTCCCTGATAGCATTGAAGATGCACGCCAAGAACACTAGGGCGAGGAAATCTGAGAGGAGAATGAGAAGATGGTGGTTTCATTGTTTAGCAGTATTTCATGGAGGAGCGGAGTGTGAGAAGGGTGAACGTTAGGGACTTCCCAGTTAGAACATTTGTAATCATTTCAAATTTCTTTAGTGCATAGGCAGAGATCATGTCCTTGTCCTAAAAAAAACTCTGGAATAGGCGACGAAACTCTATTAGTTCCTTTATACCTGCTATTTAACAGATACATGGTTTGGATTTTGTACCCTGTTTTCACCAGTAAATACTGAACTGTACATAGTCCAAACACGATATATTATTTCTTAATTCAGCACGTAAGTTAAAAAAAAACATGTTATGTTTCTAGATTGAGTTCCGTTCACCTATTATCACACATGTAGATGATTTTACTCAGGGTTCACCTTCGCACAATTATGTTTGTTTTGACGAAATGCGATGATCTTCTGCCAAAGCTGGTAATTGTGATGATTTCTTTTCTTCTCTTTTTGAAATAAAATCACATGGATATGTTCCGAAAGAAATGGCATGAAAGCAAAGCTAGCCCACCTTTTGTACACTCTTTCTAATCTTCTTTTTAAGAAGTGTTTTTCTAGTTGATATTTGCACATTAATATTGTACTAGGTATGGTAATTAAGAAGTATTATTACAATTGTCTTGCCGAGACTGATCTGTATGTTATGAAAGCATGCCTGATAAAGCCCAGAAACAGATATTCCTACTATGCCTGTTTCTGGGATCTAGCAAAGTAGTGAGCGTTCAACATGAAGTTCTTTCTCCTTGACATGCTTTTACATTGCTTCTTTTACCAATTTTTTGTGGTATAACTTTGCAATCTGTTCACTGACTATTTTATCTTTAAACCAGGGGCTGGGTCGTTGAGGAAGCAAGCAAGTAACTCTGGGATATTTTCTGATACTATGGTGGGTGATATGTGTTTAGTTAAAGAGATATATCACATGATTAATATGTGCGTAATTGTTACTCCCTCCGTCCCGTAATTCTTGTCGCTGTTTTAGTACAGATTTGAACTAAAACAGCGACAAGAATTATGGGACGGAGGGAGTACTAGAAAGTGTAAGATGTGTGCAGGTTTCTCTGTCATGGTACTGACTATAACCCTCTGAAGGAAACCAAAGAACTTAAATTGGGATATATGTGTCATTATAAAGATATTTGTTGCTTGTTATGCCGTATCAAGTGAACCTCACTAATATACCAATGTGGAAAGTAGCTAGCTATAGCCTTTTTGGACCCTGAATGCTAAGCGGTGGGCCAAAGTTCTGCTATAATAGTGATGGGCGCTATAGGTTCAAATAGCTCCGCTTTTTGCCTTAGCTTATAGCTATAGTTCCACTATTCCATATTGGTACACTTGTGACAGAATAGTATGGTAATTGTGAAATCCAACTTTACTAAAAGGCCAAAATACATCAATTACAAGGTATGAGAAGAAATTCTATCAAGAAACTTCATATTTGTCTTTTTCGATGCTCCAACATCCATATTTCTATTTCAATACCCCATCATCCATATTTGTTACTCCCTCCGTTCCATAATTCTTGTCGAAATATTACATGTATCTAGACGCTTTTTAGAAATAGATACATCCATTTTTGGGCAAATTTGAGACAAGAATTATGGAATGGAGAGAGTAGTGATTAAGTAGTTGACGTGAAGAAAATTGTGTTATGGTCATTTCGTCCTGTATTAGTATTTTTTATCCTATAGTTGCCTCTGCAGCTTATATCTTATGCATATTCATTGTTTTTCCTGTTTTGATATTAATGGCAATTTAGCTTCCAAGATATGTAGCCATAACTTTTTTGGGGATCTCACTGCGAAGTCACTTAATTCACAGTTTATAACCTTGAAAATTGACTCTACTTTGTAATTATCATCTGCTAGATAATCTTATCAGCCTACTTATTTCATTGTTTAATAATGGATTGATATGTCCTCTTTTTTTTTCAGTTAGGAATACCGGCCAGCAGTGTACCAATGAAAAAGCTAATAGATGAAGAATTCTCAAAAGATGTCAATGCTCGCCACACTTCACCAGGCGCTGTAGGAAGACTAATGGGTCTTGATTCACTCCCTTCATTTAGGACCCATAACCAGCACAGATATAGCAGAAGTCATGCACCTAGCACTTCAGCTTCTATTTCTCACCATAGATATGTTCCGCAGAGGAGAAGCACTGATGAGGTACCGGAGGTCAAAGATGTTTTTGAGGTTATGGATGTGACAAGAATAAAGGTGCACCGGAGCCCAGGACCTAGAAATAGAAATGTAACTTCCAAGTTTGATACGACTGACAATGCTGATCTAGATTTCGTAAGGCAAAAATTTATGGATGCAAAATGTCTTTCTACAAATGGATCCTTTCAGATGTCAGAAGAGTTGAATGAGACACTTGATGCATTGGCATCTAATAAGGAACTTCTCTTGGAATTTCTTCAAAAACTAGATCCTGTAGTCAGAAGGGACCTGCAAGATCAGGATTGCCCCTCTAATGCAAACTGCATTACAGTATTGAAGCCATCTAGAAGAAATCAAGTTATTGACACAGACAATTCTTATCCACAAGATCAGGGTACAGTGAAACACTCTACGAGGAAACCACATGCTAAGTTGTCAAGTCGATCCCCAAAAGAAGACTCAGGTTCAACAAGGCAGAAACTGTCAAGGTCAAGTCATCAGGAAATCAGTGACAAACGAGCTTGCCCCACAAGGATAGTTGTCCTGAAGCCAAGCCTGGAGAAAGGTGAGGACATCGAAGGATCGTTTGCCCTAACACATGAATTCCCTCATTCTGTTTACAGAAGGCAGACAACATGTCAGGATGCTGGTACATGGAGTCCATATACGGAAGAATCCATGTGTCAGGTGTCCCTTGGTGATCCTGAAACACTAGGGCATAGAATGAAGGGATCTAGGGAAATTGCTAGAGAGATAACAAAACAAATGAGAGCTGCTAGGAGAAGTGGTAACAGGAAACAGGTCCCCGAGCCAGATACCAGCACAAATGTGTCAGATGAAAGGTCACAGTTAGTGTCATCTCGTACTAAGGTAAAGACTTCAGATACATTCCATAGGTCCTCTGAACTATGTGATGGTTGGGCTTCTTCCAGCTCCCACTCTTCGCCAGCACGAGCAACTGAAACATCAGTCAGCAAGGAAGCAAAGAGACACCTCTCTAGCAGATGGAAGATGGCCCATCAATATCAGCATCAAGCACCCGAGAATAGTGGCTTTGGTGTGCTTGAAGACATGTTCGCTCTCTCTGACCAGGAAGCATCAAAAGTTGCTACCGAAACAATGCCATACCTGAAATGTCCAAAGGGAGAATTGCAGAGAGATAGGATTCCAGGCTCGTGTAACAATCCTCTTGGCATTAGCAGCAAGGATGGTTGGAGAGGTGTGACACCAAGTAATTTAACAAAGTCCAAATCTCTTCCATCATCCTCTAACCTGGGAGCTCAAAAGTCAAGCAGCAGAAAAAGAAGCAGTAGGAGAAATGAGTTTTCTATGCTTAAAGATGTTCTCAGAGTAGGACCCCATGATTCTGAGTATACATGCCGCAGCAGACAAAAAAAATCGACAGTTAGAGGTTCCACAATTCATGTTGATGATGCTGATCAAGTGTCCCCAGATAACAAGGAAAGAATAATGGTTGAACGTCAGATAGATGTGAGCTCTCTGAAACCAAGTAATGTTATTGACATGCCAGATTCATCTGAACAAAATGAGTTAGATGCATTGTATCATCTGCATACCAGTTCTGTAGTTCTTGAACAGAAGAAAGAACCATTTTCTCCTGCTAAACTAAAGCAGCAATCGCCTCAACAGCCACTGACAGCATTAGATTGCCACCTTCTTGTACCTAGTCTTGACAATCTGGTAACTCAGGTATGTTACATGTGTGCTGCCTTATTACAGCTTATCATGCATTTGTTCCCCTCAGTCCTTAACAAATTCCTCTGGAGATACATCAGCTTGTATGATTTTTAATTCATATGTTCTGCCTATTTTTTCTCTTTCCTCTTTTCTCCCTCAAGCGAAGTCTTTAGATCTCGTAATTTTGGATGCTCGCTTGATTTATCCATGCCATATTTAACAACTTTTGGGTCTATTCCATTTCAGGCCGAGGGAATGGAAAATCATCAGGGTGATGATTACTCAGCTCCATGTAATCCAGCAACAGGATCGGAATCTTCTGTGGGGGCTGACCACCATCCTGGCGCTGGCAATCAAGATCAATCCTCGTGGGTTCCCCCAGCAGGATCAGAATCTCCAGTGAGCTCCAATAATAATGATGACCAGCCAAGTCCTGTGTCTGTTCTTGAATCTTCCTTGGATACTGAAGAAGTTTACTCAGGAGATTTCGATAAAATTAGTGCAGATCTTCAAGGCAAGTGGTCGAGTTTTTATTTGCCTATTCATGTTCCCTTTAGTTGTTGCCAGTAAATTTAACTTTCTTTAACATTGCAGGACTAAGAGTGCAACTTCAGCTTCTCAAGATGGACACTACAGATAATGCAGATGGCACCAATGTTTTCATAGTGAGCGATGACGAGAATACCTTTGCAAGTCAGCCACTTCCTGAAATGGAGATATCTCATGCTTTTAGGGATGATGAAGAAAGGGATTTCTCTTATGTGCTTGATATGCTCATTTTATTGGGCATTAATGCTGCTGACCAGGATGTGCTACTTGACACGTGCTACTTTTCAGAATGTCCTGCCAGCCCTGATTTATATGATATACTCGAGGATAAGTACAACAACCTCATTCTATGGCCATCGTCTGAGAGGAAGCTTCTGTTTGATCTCACAAATGCCGTCATTGCAGATGTAATGACCTCTCTGGTCCATCATGGGGCAAAGAGATTATTGCAGGGGTTTTCATCCATATGGGATCAGGAAGGGTTTGTTGTGGATGTGTGGCAAAGGGTTGTCCAGTTACGGCAAGAAATGGACCGTGCTCAGGAAGACCTATCGGTGCACATAGAGTGGCTTGGTTCAGAAGACGGCATCGATCTTGTCGGGAGTGAAATCGGGAGAATGTTGCATGAGGATCTCCTGGAGGAAACCATAGCCGAGTTCCTGGGGTTAACATAGTCTGGCAAGTGCTATGTGGCTATAATGTACCATAATTTACATCTTTCGCCATCTAAGCATAGGGATGGATTGGTGGTTGATGCTTACTGAAAGATGCTGAGAAATGGTTAAAAAGAACTTCAGGAGACACTCCTTGGGTACTGAAAAGTGGCAACTGAGATGGCTGTGGCTGTAGCTATTGTAGTATAGGAATAAATTTAGGTGGAACCTTCTTGTAACTATTGGTTTTAATACCCAACATCTTCTTTTTTTCCCTATGCCCCTCTCAACTAGATAAAAGGGTAGATTTCCGGTTGCATGATGTTGGAGCATAGACGTGAAATTTTGGTATGAACATATTATCCTACCTTGGTATTTTTTTACTGTGCATTACATGGAACCGCCGTGCCGTCATTGCAGTTTCCTGGTTTTCCATGATCTGTGAAGCATGCACAGCACAAAAGTCATGAAATAGTGCCCAGCCTGCTGGGGAAAGAGAGCTATCCTTTCGTGATGCCTATTGTACGAAGCATTGTTGTGCTAGTAACAACCTGAACTTGTGAACTGTTTGTTCATTTGCTCAGCAGAACTCGATCACTGCCAATGTATTGCATCGGTTCTCCGAGAGGCTTAGCTAGGTTCTATCCATTCACACTACCATGAGCACCTGCCACAGCTGCAAAAGGGGTAGCCATTCATGTTGGTTCTAACCCAAGTTTACTCTGACAAATAATTGTGATTTTGTTTGCTCAAGAGTTGGCCAAGATTGACAAGAAAAAATGAACTCGACTTGACAAAGAGAGGCACTGGCTTACTAAAATTTTAGCAACTAAACAAATACCAATTTGGTGATCAAAATGTCGGTAGGATACAATATGGTCACCATCTAAACACACCCTAAAAAACCGAAAACGCTAAGGTCCGTTAGGACTTAGGAAGAATTCTTCGTAAACTATAAAAACTTTGAACTAAATAATAAAACTTTACCGACAACTATGCTGTTTCAAACAGAACTGGCTGTATGGTAGAGTTCAAAACAGGATTTAAAACACAAATTACACCATGAAAAAAAAGTATTTGTGTTATGCCCTAAAGTAACATGAAATCGGATTTCAAATACAGCAACCAGAGAAAGAAAAAAAGTACTCTGTATTTATGTAGATCCCTAGCTAGTACTGTTCTCTGAAAGGCTAAGGTTTTGACAAGAACATGAACACATATTTCCGAGACAAAATATACGTATCAATGGAACTAAACTCAAGTGTGTAACAGAAGTCTGTCACAAAATAATTGCCTGGAGCAAGAATCTAGGCAAGTGATCTATAGCCTGTACGCCAGCAAACGAGCTTGTCAAGCCACTAAAAGTGGTCTGTGAAGTATAATACAGTTCCTAGTTCAGTAACTCCTGCTCATTTCTCATCCAAGATGCGTTTTTGGAAGTCCGAAACCATACGTGGCAGGCCTTGCTTCAGTGATACTTTCGGCTCCCAATTGAGAAGAGATTTGGCCTTTGAGATGTCCGGTTTTCTCATGTGTGGATCATCTGCAGTGTTGGGTTTAAATTCGACACTCGCACTCGGGTCAATTGTCTCTTTCACTAGCTGCAGAAATTAGTACAGAGAGGTCACTCCTGATACGGAAGAAGGCAGTTTATGTTCAAATAAGAATTGGAAATCTGTTAGTTTAAGTATCAAAGTAAGACCTCAGCAAGCTCTAGCATGGTAAACTCGCCAGGATTCCCCAAGTTGAAAGGTCCAACATACTTACTTTCCATCAGAGTTACCAATCCATCAACCTACAATTCACAGATGGTTAAAGATTCCAGATTCGAATGCATGGGGGCATCGATGTAATTTTGGTTGATATAATAAAATTTAGTACCAAATCTGAAACATATTGAAAGCTTCTGGTTTGTTTTCCATCACCATAAACTGTCATTGGTTGCTTCCGCAAAGCCTGGAAATGATGCACTATGATTAATTAAGTCATGCTTAATTTCTATGATAGTCCTCCTTTCATAAGAATCAGAACCATAAATTAAGACAAACCTGTGCGACAAAGTTGCTAATGACCCGGCCATCATCTAAACACATACGAGGGCCATATGTGTTAAATATGCGAGCAATTCTGACCTGAAGGAAACAGTTACCTTGTCATGTTTGCTTTCCATGAAATGGAAGACACTAGTAAAACACAAATATAGTATCTCATATTCAGAATCTTGCGAAATGCACTGTCTCTGTCTGAATTGTGTAACAAATTCCTTGTATATTCATCTAAAAAAACTTACAGTCAATATTGGACATTTCATTGCTGCATGTTCTTACTTTAAAACGTCATACATATATATATGATACAGTATCATTGGTCATGAATGCTCAAAATGAAGTACATAGGAATTTGGAATTTGGAGCCCTTTTAGGTTCGTGCCAAAAACGTGACCCATAAATACCACCTTAGGTAAATTATGATTTCTGTCCGGTTTAACAGCAGATCTTACCAGATCATAACATTTATTTCGAACCAGGCAGTATTAATATATGCTGAGGGCCCCTGTGCCATTAATCTTAGCAAAGTATGACATTGCCAACAAGATAGTCTACAGTTAGACTGAGGTCCCTATTTAGCAACTGGAGCTTTACCTCAACGCCAGCACCACGATGGTAATCCATTGTCAGAGTTTCTGCTGTTCTCTTTCCCTCGTCATAACAACTCCTAACACCTGCACATTATCACAAAATGACAGATATCTCAATGCAGTGGAGTGGGCAGACTTAAATGACAGATATCTCAATCTAGCGGAGAGATACTTCTGGCATATGGAAATGTTTTCTCATTGAGACAAAATTAGCACACCTATGGGATTGACATGCCCCCAGTAACTCTCCTTCTGAGGATGCTCTAGAGGATCACCGTAGACCTCACTGGTGCTGGTGAGCAAGAACCGGGCCCCGACCCTCTTCGCCAATCCCAGCATATTTAACGTCCCCATCACATTTGTCTTGTGCATCATCAGTTAAGGAAGTCATTTGAAACAGAATAGTACCGAAACAAATTACTGAAAAATTCACGGTTTTTTTTGCTTGGTCATCAGTTAAACAAGTCATTTGGGAGTATTTGAGAATGCATATCTATGTACAATTGAATAGATTAAAGCAAGGCATTTTTTGAAGAACATTGGTAGCGGGAATGGAAACAGAAAAAGGATATGATGGTCTTGATTGGGTTGAATTTGTAGTGGACTGGGGAGGCAGGGCATGCGAGGTGGTAGATCTGGTCGACCTCGAGGAGGATGGGCTCGACGACGTCATGGCGGATGAGCTCGAAGCGGGGGTTCCCGAGGTGTCGCGCGACGTTCTCCTTGCGGCCCGTGAAGAAATTGTCAACGACGATGACGCTGTCCCCGCGGGCGAGGAGCTTGTCGACGAGGTGGCTGCCGACGAATCCCGCGCCTCCGGTGACGACGACGCGCAGGGCTCTCTTGCGGACGCCGACGGGGAGGCGGCGCGCCGCCGCGACGGCGTTGGAGACGCGGGGTTTTCTGGCGACGACGGCGCTGACGGCGGAAGCGCGGGCGGCGGAGGAGGAGGAGGCGAGAGGGTTGTTGGGGTGCGGGGTGAGGGACGGGTAGAGGAGGAAGAAGGAGGAGGCGAGGAGGAAGCCGAAGAGGACGAAGAGGAGGCGCTGCTCGCGGAGGAGGTAGGAGGCGAGTGAGCGGGAGAGGGACGTGCGGTGGTGCGGGCGGTGCTGCTTGCTGAGGCTGGACTGGCGCTGGAGCTGCTTCATTGTGGCTGTGGGTGGCCGGCGCGGTGGATCCGCTTGCCGGAGTAGCGAGAAGTGAGGTGGCCGGGGGAAGAGGGGGGGCGGAGTGAGGAGGAGGCGGCACGTGTGATGCGGGCGGGGGCCGCCGGACGGAGTCGAATCGGATGCTTCCTGCCGTGGTGGCCTGTTCCCCGCAGATGCCGCACGTGCGTGGAAACGTTCTTTAGCTCTTTCCTCTATTTTGTTCAAATTTGTCATTCTTTTATTCTGACATGTGATAATAAGTTTGTAATAATACACGTTTCAGTAAAGACCGCATAGCGCAGTGGATTAGCGCGTCTGACTTCGGATCAGAAGGTCGTGGGTTCGACTCCCACTGTGGTCGACTTTTCAGATTTGTTTTCGCGTCACCATTCCGGGCCTCTTGAGTTGGCACTTTTAAATTTTTTGTCCTCACTTCGCTGTCGTAAACTCCTGCCCCTCCGTTCGTGATTCAAATTTACTCAAATATGAATGTATCTATGCCTAAACAGCGTCTAAATACATGTAATAGAAAATCAGTTAATATGAAACGGAAGGAGTATATGCTGCGTATATCCTATGGAGTACTTAATAAAACAGTTTTAATTAGATACAAGTCAACGTGCTTGGTCATTGGATCAACATCCAATGGTAGCACGTGAGAACGAGGAGAGTGCGAATAACCTTCATATTTTAATCCAACGGTTATGATACGTCTATTGAGATTTAAGACATTTTAAAAAAAATCAGACGATTGGAAATAGCCACACCGTTAACAAAATGTAGATGTTTCATTAGCATTTGTGAGAGTGTGACCAGTTACTTTTCCATTTTCTATGTGTTCCCTCGTGGATTCGTAAAACGTTGTTGGAAATTTTATGAATCAGCGTGTGTATAAACTTTCACGTAGAGGTTGAATCAATGCAAATGGGAACTATGTAAACTCCGATGTGGTTCTAAATTTTTGAATTGTTATGCTGTGTGAATATGCGACTGAGGAAATCTATGTTCACTCTTTTGTTTGGGTTTTGAGTATCTCTTACATGTATTATAACACATATTAAAAGCTAGTAAATGAATGCAAACTCTATTATGGTGGAGGTGCTCTACTGCTCTGATATTTTGGGATTCAACCTTCTTAGGAATAATTATATTATGAATCTCCATCAGAGGCGAATGAGATCTTACAACAATATGATAATCCCTAATCATGATTACCTTTGTTGATATCTGCATCGACGTGTAAAGCCAACACTTCGACTGTAAGGCTGTTCAACGGGAGAAAAAAACAGAGAAGATAATATGTCTACCAAATTCATTGATCCCGTCCCGTTGTGAATCTTCTTGATCTAAGAAACAAGAAGAAAGTACTATCATTGTGGAAAAACAAACGAATTACATGGAAAATCTAAATCTAATTTATATGGAAAATCAACGAATTACCTGCCCAACCAACACCGACCAGAACAGAAGATAAAGGAGAGGAGGACTAACCGTGGAATTCCATGAGTGACAGAGAGGCGTCTGGTTTTCTGGGCGGCTGTAGCCTGTACTATGTTTCTGAAACAGAGGTTGTTGGAGCCAAGAGAAATCAACCTGTCAACGTCTCAGGGCACCATTTTCCCTTTTGATTTTGTATGGACATCTCACCCCACGAGGGCACGAGGTACTGTTCAGATTACACTTCCGTGAAGTGCTCAAGGGCCAGATGACGGCGAAGCCCGTGTGTTATGCCTGCAGCCCGCCTGCCTGGCTAGATTTTAGAGTATGTATCACCATCGTTTATGTTCTGAAGTTACAACATGTTCCCTGCCGTTGTGGTGCCGGCGGGGAGTGAGAGAAGGACTGAGGAGTGGGGACTGACCGGCCTCACCAACCGGCAAGTCAAGATTAAACTGACCACGTGGTCTCGAGTCTGCTTCGTCGTCCGTCGCCGTCAGGGACTCGGCGCAACAGCCGCACATGCGAGGGGATGATACATCTGACGGATTTATGCCATGGTTTTGGTCTTTTGGACACTGGATCACGAGTGTCAATTTACCCACCGCATCAACATGGGAAGGCAAAGACTGCAGGGCTGCAGTACAATTAAAGATGCGTCAAAACAGAAAGCCAGAAAGGGACGTGCAGTTTATTTACAGTAGTAGTAAAAGGGAAGACAGTTACGGAGGGGAGCACATGGTGTTTATGCGCGTTGGCCCCATCGCGCCTATCGCCATGCAAAATGTATGCGTGTTGTTCTTGTTCCGTAGCGAACGCGGGGGGCCTGTGATTAAATTCTCTCTTCCACCGATGAGTATGTTCCTTCGCCAAGTGCTAAAAAAGCCATTCTGCACACACACTTGATTACACCACATTTTGCACGTACAACACCACTAATCTTTTCCTCCTCAGCAATCCACGTGTGCGGTGTACTCGAATTCACCTGCTCACCGTTTTCCGTTTCGCGTAGTTTTGTGGGACCGACTTGGCCTTTGGAGCTGTAAGTATTTTTCACAAGGAGTAAGTCCATTTTACACCGGAAGCTATCACAAATGTGTGGATTAGTTTGTAGTAAAATAAAGGGGTTACTTAGAAATTTTGATCTGAACTGATTATTTACCTCATAAACTTTGAAACCTACATTGGTCTAGTTGACAATGGACATAAAAACGGGTTGTTTTGCCGAATCAGTTTGGCTAGCAAGGTGGCACATATATAGCATAGAAGCTATGAGAATATTTCTTATAACTATCTATATATAATAAAAGCATACCAAGGGGTCTGAATATAAATTAAAGGATATCTTATAACCATCCATTGTTCCATTTGTCAAAATATATATTCTATATATTTGCAAAAATGAGTTATATATTATTTACTCCGTGTTGGTATATAAAGCTCATCCCCAAAATCATTGTAACCAAGGAGGGTCTGATAAAGTGTTAGACCAATCGTTAAATCTAATGCATTAACTATCCCTCTGCTTCATGCATTGCCTAGTCAAAAACTTAGTAGGACATGCATTGGATGGTTTGAGATGCAGATGAGACTTGTTGCAAGGAGAGAATGACCTTGTATATTCAAATTTTAGCAGTTTTTGCGCAAAAATAAAAAGGATTTGGAAGATGGACCTTACATACCATACGGAAGTACTATAACTTTACATACAAACACTTGACCTCAAATATCACTATAGAGTAAAAAAAAAAAACCCCGACCATCTCACGATGTAAACTTTAATCCAAGTGTCGACATGATAATATCATAAAAAACCTTTAATCTAACATTATGATTTATTTGATAGCAAATTTATATGCTAACTAATACTCCCTCCGTTCCATAATATAAGGCGTCAACGCATTTTGAAGTCCAACTTTGACCATCAATTAGACCAACAAAATGTGAATTATGTATTATAAAAATTATATCACTAGATTCATATCTGAAATGCGTGCAGATATAAATCTTGAAATCCAAAAATTATTCTTTCAGATATGAATCTAGTGATATAATTTTTATAATACATAATTCACATTTTGTTGGTCTAATTGGTGATCAAAGCAAAATCTTGAAATGCGTGCGTGCCTTATATTATGGAACGTAGGGAGTATAACTTGGGTACGCATGACCTATCAGTGCAAGCAACATTATTCAATTGGTGTCCCAAAATTTCCTTACTTTTTTGAAAAGGCCCCAAAATTTATTTAGCCCATCCCATATAAGCGCATGTACACACCAAACGTGATTGTTTCACTCTCTAAAAGAGTTTTGCATAGGTCGGTCGGCTTAGCGATAGGTATTTTTTAGTAAATACTTTCTTTGTTTCTAAATTCTTGTGTGGTTTATAACAATTTAAGAACTTTGCATAGGTCGGTCGACTTAGCGATATGTATTTCTTGGCAAATCCTCACACTGAACTTAAACCACAACAGAAATTTAGAAACGGTGGAAGTATTAATTTCATTGAAGGTCTTTTGATCATTTTATAGTTAAGAGGAATCTAAAATGATCAGAAATGCATAACCGGTTGGACGCCCTCTTTCCTCCATTTTGATGTTCCATAATCGATAGAACAATTTTCTTTTGTTGGGGGAAATCAAGCTGAGGATGCAGTAGGACCGCTTACAGAGCATCAACTGAATATAGTTTTCAGTGATTGGGGGGAGACAGGCTCTTGCGCAAAACAGAAGGAGATAATAATTCAGGGTGGAAAGCGACAAAAGGCCCCCATTACACAAATGCAGCGCAACTAGTCAGGCAGCAGGTGGCGCAGCGCACCAAACCGGAGTGCCGAAGCCACATAAACCAGACCGAGACCCAGCCGGGAACTGGAGAGGCCAAGCAAACGGCGCTTCTCCGATTTCATTCCATTCCATCACACAAGACACAACCAAGCGACCGCGACGCCCACGGCACCCCTCCCTCGCCCTCTCTCCCGTCCTGTTCGCGATTCGATTCGCCTCCCCACCTCCCGTTCCGCCGCCGCCCCATGCCTCCTGCCCGCCCCATCTGCGCCGGCTCTTGACCCCGCCGACGACGCCATGGCTGTCGATCCCGCCAGAGGTATGTATCGCTTGTATGATTGGTTTTGTTTTGGTTTGATCGGACGTTTTGGTGATCGCTGTGGTTGATTTCCTGTGCCGGGTGCAGGGGAGGGGGATTTGGAGATTGGGCTGGCGTCGCCGGAGTCGGACGGAGGGGTTTCGCCGGTGGTGGGCCCAGGCCGGCAGGCGCTCGACCAGTCGTCGCCGCGGGCGGTGAGGCGCCCCGGGCTAGTGATGTCCAACTCCGGAAAGCGGCTGGACCAGTCGCCGTTGTCGTCTCCGTCGCGTCCGGTGCTGCTGATGTCCCACTCCAGCAACCGGCTGGAGTACCAGGCGCCGGGGCGGCCGGCGCTGGTGATGTCCCGCTCCAGCAACCGGCTGGACCAGTCGCCCGCGTCGTCCCCGACGCCGACAAAGGGCCCGGCGCTCGTCATGTCCGGCTCGAGCAAGCGGTTGGAGCAGTCACTAGCGTCCCCGTCCCCGTCGCCAAAGGCCGGGGCCGCGGCGCCGCCTGTGCTGGTGCTTTCCAACTCGGGCAAGCGGATGGACCAGGCCGGGCGGAAGAAGTACGTCAAGCAGGTGACGGGCCGGCAAAACGACACGGAGCTCCACCTTGCCGCGCAGCGCGGGGACCTTGACGCCGTGCGGCAGATCATCGCCGAAATCGACGCCCAGATGACCGGCACCGGGGAAGAGTTCGACAGCGAGGTGGCGGAGATCCGTGCTGCCGTGGTCAACGAGACCAACGAGGTGGAGGAGACCGCGCTGCTCATCGCCGCCGAGAAAGGGTTCCTTGACATCGTCATCGAGCTGCTCAAGCACTCTGACAAGGAGAGCCTTGCTCGGAAGAACAAATCCGGATTTGATGCTCTGCATGTCGCTGCAAAGGAAGGCCGCCGAGGTGAGCACTAACTTCAATACCATAAATCACATCTAATTCTACTTATTTAGTTTACATGGGCAATTCGCCCCAAATTCTTTTACATGGAACAGGGGAGCTTTGAAGCTGGGGAATAGACTAGAATCATAGTAGTTTGCATTAACAAATGGGTTTATGGTAGTAGATTGGTTCCTTGTTAGTTAAATGATCACTAAGGTTGCTATTATCTTCAATCCCAGATTCCCAGTATCTTTTACTCTATGTTGTTCGTTCTGCAATGGTGAAATGGACCTGCTCTGTATGCTAACTGCAGCGTGTCATTATCTTCACAAGCCAATGATCAAGCATCATCATGTTTCTTTTTACTGTATATTTGTGGTATAAAAAAAATCGACATCTGACATTGCTTATAGATGTTGTGAAGGTACTCCTGGACCATGATCCTTCCCTTGGGAAAACGTTTGGCCAATCCAATGTGACTCCTCTGATAACTGCGGCGATTAGAGGCCACATCGAGGTAGTGAACCTTCTGCTCGAGCGAGTTTCTGGGTTGGTTGAGCTATCAAAGGCAAATGGAAAGAACGCCTTGCATTTCGCTGCCCGTCAGGGGCATGTTGAAATAGTTCAGTCTTTGTTAGACAGTGATCCTCAGCTTGCTCGGAGGACTGATAAGAAAGGCCAGACAGCTTTGCACATGGCAGTGAAAGGAACAAGCGCTGGGGTTGTTAGAGCACTCGTGAATGCTGATCCAGCCATAGTCATGCTACCTGACAGAAATGGCAACTTAGCTTTGCATGTTGCCACAAGGAAGAAAAGATCTGAGGTACTCTTCTGCCATTTAAATCTAATGCGCAGATGTAAAGAATTTTGTTCCTGTTCTCACAAACTTGTCTCTATTGCAGATTGTAAATGTGCTACTGCTTCTTCCGGACATGAACGTGAATGCACTGACTAGGGATCGCAAGACTGCATTTGACATTGCAGAGGGCCTTCCGCTGTCAGAGGAGTCTGCAGAGATAAAGGACTGTTTATCCCGTGCTGGTGCAGTGAGAGCAAATGATCTGAATCAGCCTCGGGACGAGCTCAGAAAAACTGTGACTGAGATCAAGAAGGACGTGCATACTCAACTTGAGCAAGCCAGAAAAACTAACAAAAATGTCCATGGCATAGCAAAGGAGCTGAGGAAGCTCCACCGGGAAGGCATCAACAATGCAACAAACTCTGTCACTGTTGTGGCTGTGCTCTTCGCTACAGTCGCATTTGCTGCAATATTTACAGTGCCAGGCGGTAACGATGATCATGGCGTAGCAATAGCCGTGCATGCAGTATCCTTCAAGGTCTTTTTCCTCTTCAATGCCGTCGCCTTGTTCACATCATTAGCAGTAGTGGTAGTCCAGATAACACTTGTTAGGGGTGAGACCAAAGCAGAGAGGCGGGTTGTGGAGGTTATCAACAAGTTGATGTGGCTGGCTTCTGTATGCACCACAGTGGCATTCATATCCTCCTCTTACATCGTGGTGGGCCGGCACTTCAGGTGGGCGGCGCTTCTGGTAACCCTCATCGGCGGGGTGATCATGACCGGCGTGCTCGGTACAATGACATACTATGTGGTTAAATCCAAGCGCACACGTTTGATCAGGAAGAAGGTAAAATCAAGGCGGAGTGGCTCACACTCATGGCAGCACAACTCGGAGTTCTCGGACTCGGAGATAGACCGGATATACGCCATATGAAGCTGACTATGGTCGATGGATCCTCAGTTTTGTTTGGCAGTGATACGACACGAATGTATAAAAGAAATTGGATGCCACTCAGTATAAACAGATTGACCCTCTGTGGTGCCAGGGGTTTACTGTATAGTACATTCCAATAAGCTGGTGTGAACTGCCATTTTCCACTCTCTGGATGAGCAGGAGCCGACGGTCTTGTTGTATACTACTGAAGATAGATTGGTCATCAGAATTATGCCTGAGCCTGTGCTGTGCTCCCTATGCATGGCTGGCCTTCATCAGATTTCTCTCAGCTTTTTCTTCCCACTTATGTTAATATCTGTGGTAGCAGAATAATGTGTACTTAGCCTTGTGTTCCGTGCACATCCTGTTGTGCGGCATGCACAATGTTGTTGTATGGTAGCTGAGAATGTTCTAGAAACTTATGCTAGTCCTTGAGTCCAGGCACTGAGAGGAGACATTGAGGCCAGGATTCCTTTGCTATTTCTTCTCAGGGCACGTGAGACTGAGAACTGCAAGAAAAATCTTCCATGATTCCTTTTGTTCTACAGGACAGGACAAACCTGGAGTGGCAGCAGCACGCTGCCAAGTCGCCGCGACGGAGACGGGCGATCAAGTTGTCGATTGAGCTTGACCTTGTGGGTGTGAACCCGCGCGCTTGAGAACCGGACGGTAAAGGTGAAACGTCACGCAAGATTACGGTGGTTCTGCCGCGTGCTCCAGGGCAAGATAACCGTGGACTCGGTTGACTTGTGATGCGGGGTCGCACTCCACGACTCTACATTATTGGTTGATCAAAGAACTCTTTAGTTGCTTGCAGTACTAGAGTAATTGCGACATGCCGGCCAGAATTGGCTGCGTGCCATGTTGTACCAGTACATCTCAGAAAGGTTCAGAAGAAGGGAAAGCCTGCAGGGACCAAAGCAGCAGCGAGAGCTTTCAAGACCAAAAGAGAGAAGACCTTTACAGTTAGTTCTTCTTTCTCGTCTCTTTACTTCGCTCTTAAGTCGATCGATGGAAGCGGAAGACGACGGGCGGTGCGGCACCACCACCACTCCAGCCGAAGATTTCACTTTGGTGGGCTTTACGCATATACGGATCTCATAAAGCTCCAAGGTAAAGCCCCCTCAATTTTTTTTTGGTAAAGGCTAGAGAGTTAAAGGCTTTTGCTCCCTCTCCACGTCAGCAAAATACGTATCTATCAGCCTAGGATCGTATCGCACCGCGATACAAACATATGGTCACCTACCAGACCGTTCGATTACTCCACTACGTAGTCCGAGTCCTGGCCGTTGATACCTTGGCATCTCCTTCCGACCTATCCGTCCCTTTCGCTTAATACTCCTTGTCAGCCTTGTCCCGAGTGCTGACCAATGTCGAGGCACACACACCGGCACCACGCACGGTTGAGGCTTCACCGTTACTGCGTCAACGGTCAACGATCACATTTTCCTCCCTTGCTTCGATTCTTTTTTTTTTCCGAAAGTTCTCTTGCTTCGTTTGGTCATCACCAAACCAAGAACTGTGACACAGCGGCATCGATCCACTCTAAACACAACAAGATAGAAAGGCAAGAGAAAATAACAGAAACAGACAAAGAATTAAGCATACAAACACACGGAGCAGAAACCAGAATCGACTAAATTAATCGTCACCTAACGATGCATCACATATCATCAACTGCCTAACGACACCAATAGATGGCGTTTGGCTGCGAATCCACGTCAAAGATCACAATTAGTCCCGTCAGTCTCTTTGCTTAATATAGGCACATGGAAACCGAGCAAAGACGTTCCTGATTTCTTTTCTACAGAACGAACTAAATTTGATTCCACTTCTATGCATGGCTGCTCATCCATCGATCCAATTGGAATTATTATAATCGTTCCGGGTTCTTGTCTTCTCCTACGTATCATCTGCTCTCCTCTGGCCGTGCGGGTCGGGGGGTCCCATACTCCCATGGCTTCACATGGACGCGGCAAGGAGGCGCAGAGCTCATCACGCCGGTATGTTCGTGGGCACCCAATATCCGTCCGCTCATGATGTCGTCGTGGCATATTAGGGATAATACTATATTGTAAGGCGATTTTTGATTCCAACCATGTGATTTCCTGGCCCTAGCTTTCCTCCCGCGGCATTGCTTTCGATTGATCGATCCCATTTGTGTTCCTTTCCTATGTGGTGCCCCAAGTTTGAGTTGCAAATTAACGGGGGTATGTTGATCGCGATGGGGGATCTTTCTTTTCTGTAGATGTCTAGTCTGATTCTTAACGGGGTGGAAAATGGAGACGCCTTTGTGCAGGGGAATTGATGGAGTGAGGAGACGCACTAGATAGCCGGCTTCCTTTTTTATAATTGTTTGGTTCATACTTGCTTTTCCTCTCGATCGAATCGACTTTTATGTTGTTATTATCCCTTTTGTTGTTCTTTCCCCTTTTCCATAGACTCATTAGATTTTATTTAGTTCCACAATGGGCTTTGGTTGAGTAATTTGGTGGGTGAATTCTCGCTAGTGGGAAGAAAAGAATGGTGGAAACGAACGAAGAATGTGTTGCTAATGGTGGCCGCCTGACGGACGGAGTCTGTGCGTTGGTCTCATTGTTGCAGGTCGTTCTGACGCGCTTCTGAAATTTTGACGAAACCCGAGAGGGAGCCCAGCCAAGCCAAGGCGCGGCAATAACAATAATGGAGCCGGGCAGGGCGGCGCAGGCGGCGGCGACGAGGCGGAAGAAGATGACGAAGCAGCTGACGGGGAAGCGCGACGACACGGCGCTGCACGCGGCTGCGCGCGCCGGGCAGCTGGCGGCCGTGCGGGAGACGCTGTCCGGCGCCGCGCCCGAGGAGCTGCGCGCGCTGCTGTCGAAGCAGAACACGGCCGGGGAGACGCCGCTGTTCGTGGCCGCCGAGTACGGGTACGTGGCCCTGGTGTCCGAGATGATCAAGTACCACGACGTGGCCACCGCCGGCATCAAGGCCCGCAGCGGCTACGATGCCCTCCACATCGCCGCCAAGCAAGGCGATGTAGGTACAACCAATATACACTGATCTTCCATTGCGAGTCTGTCTGAGAGGAAGGAAAGGCGAGAGATGAGTGACATTTGGTTGCGTTGCAGAGGTGGTGAAGGAGCTGCTGGGGGCGCTGCCGGAGCTGGCGATGACGGTGGACGCGTCGAACACGACGGCGCTGAACACGGCGGCGACGCAGGGCCACGCGGAGGTGGTGAGGCTGCTGCTGGGGGTGGAAGGGAGCCAGAGCCTGGCGCTCATCGCGAGGAGCAACGGCAAGACGGCGCTGCACTCGGCGGCCAGGAACGGGCACGTGGAGGCGGTGAGGGCGCTGCTGGAGGCGGAGCCCAGCATCGCGCTCAGGGTGGACAAGAAGGGCCAGACGGCGCTGCACATGGCAGCCAAGGGCACCAGCCTCGACCTCGTCGACGCGCTCCTCGGCGCCGACCCCTCGCTGCTCAACCTCCCCGACACCAAGGGCAACACCGCGCTCCACATCGCCGCACGCAAGGCGCGACACCAGGTCAATACTTAACCGTACTTGCCTCCTTCTCCACCACTGTACTACCGTGTGCATTGGTCCACGAATTGGTCGATGCACAAAGTCTTTCAATTTGTTCCGAATAGTGTTAAAGACATCAAGATCAAACATACCGACTTACAAAGAAAAGAATTGATAACAAATAATAGCCACAATGTTAGTCAGTTTCAGCAAAATCCGTGGCGACCAGATAAATTGAAAGTCAAAAAAACAAACTAGGGGAAATTGGTCACGGGACACCGTTATTTTGTGACCTTTGCCCAACACACCGTCCAAATGTGGATTTGCCCAGTACCATTACAATTCTTGGGCCATTTGCTGAAACACACCGCCCGTTCCAAAACGGAAAAGTTGACCTTTTTGACTGCTCATAATTTGCTTGGGATGGTTGTTTAGAATAGTGTTTTTTTTTTCTAATGAAAATTTTGGCCCTTTCAGCCGGTACCTATGTGCCAACTTTGGACAAAAAAAAACTATTCAAAACAGCCATCACAAGCGAAAAAAATATAATGAGTAGTTAAAAAGGTCAACTTTCCGTTTTTGGACGGGTCGTGTGTTTCAGCAAATGGCCCAAGAATTATAATGGTACTGGGCAAATCCACATTCGGGCAGTGCGTTTGGGCAAAGGCCACAAAATAACGGTGTCCCCTGGCCAATTTTCCCAACAAACTAAGACACTGCTGATGATCAAAAGTTTAAAACCATTCACTTCCGGGCAGAGACGTCCGTATTGTCGGACCCAATTAGGAAAGAAAGAAGTCCACTCTACTCGCCTAAACGTGTATCGAAGTTCAAGTTATTAAATTTCATTTGGTTTAAAGTACCCTAAACTTCCAAAACAGATTAAGCAACCCCCTTCGCTCGAGTCGACCGGTTTTGATGACTGCTGGTTTTCGCTGATGTCATGTCCAAAAGTATTTGAAAACTTCTAGTATATCACAAATGGTCTCCTTACAATTATAGAAGAGTTTCGGCTCATTTGGACAAATTGATTGTGAATTGATATCTTATTTAGTTTCAAACTCAAATTTAAACTGGAAATTCAAAGAGCCTTGAAAATTTTGAAGAAAAAAATCCGTTAAATAAAAAAATGACATACATACATCGTTTTTGTCAAATCTGATTGGTGAGGGCAAAATCGATGGATTTCATCTTTGAAATATTCCTTTTGTCTTGCATGCATTGGCTAGCTTTTCAAATTCCTACAAAATTCCTTTATAAGTAACCAAAGAGTTAATTTTAAAAGTTCTCGTGTTTTGATTTGTTGAATTCAAAAGGTTTGGCATTTTTAATCTTCTTTTTTTCTACAATACACTCGGATGAGTGTATCATATATTGAAGAAGAATACGTCGACACAGTTAGTTTGGTTGTCTTTCTTTGTTTCAAAGAGGCCCTTGATTAGGTACAACGCTCACACATTAATCACGCATATGCAAGCTTTGCGGTTTCAGAATGTTGCATTGACATTTTCATAGTTGTTCCCACATTTATCATTCATATCAGAGAACCTCTGAAACAACAAGCTTGTATTAGCAACAATGTAAAAAGTCAAACTTGTCACCACGAACATTTTTGGATTTAACTGCACAATCTGATTTACTAATACTCCTACTCAGTAGTACAACCCATTTCAGAATGGTCAATGGTGGTGATTAACCGTTGTTAGTTGGAATGCAGAATGTTAGAGGATTTCAACAAAGTATATATCACTAGAATCAATGTACCATTAGTAAGCAAACATGCACGCGCTTGGTCCTCTGATGCAAAATATAAAATAAAGTTGTTGGTCCTCATCGTGGATATATAATCAGATCATCAAGCGGCTGCTGGAGATGCCGGACACGGACCTGAAGGCGATCAACCGTGCCGGCGAGACGCCGCTGGACACGGCGGAGAAGATGGGCAACGGCGAGGTGTCCGGTGCTCTGGCGGAGGGCGGCGTCCAGTCCGCCCGCGACCTGAACCCGGCGGGCGGCGGCGGCAAGCAGGCGCGGGAGCTGAAGCAGGAGGTGAGCGACATCAAGCACGAGGTGCACTCGCAGCTGGAGCAGACGCGTCAGACCCGCGTCCGGATGCAAGGGATCGCCAAGCGGATCAACAAGCTCCACGAGGAAGGCCTGAACAACGCCATCAACTCCACGACGGTCGTGGCCGTGCTGATCGCCACGGTAGCCTTCGCGGCCATCTTCACGGTTCCCGGGGAGTACGTGGACGCCGACAGCCTAGGGCCCGGGCAGGAGCTCGGGGAAGCCAACATCGCCCACGAGACACCCTTCATCATCTTCTTCGTGTTCGACTCCGTGGCGCTCTTCATCTCGCTGGCCGTGGTGGTGGTGCAGACCTCCGTGGTGGTGATCGAGCGAAAGGCCAAGAAGCAGATGATGGCGGTGATCAACAAGCTCATGTGGGTGGCGTGCGTGCTGGTGAGCGTGGCGTTCCTGGCGCTGTCGTTCGTGGTGGTCGGGAGGGCGGAGCGGTGGCTGGCCGTGGCGGTCACCATCATGGGGGCGACCATCCTGGTCACCACCATCGGCACCATGCTCTACTGGGTCATCGCGCACCGGATCGAGGCCAAGCGGCTGCGCAACATCAAGCGCTCCTCGATGAGCCGCTCCAGGTCGCAGTCGGGGTCAGGGGGACTCTCCGAGAGCGAGTGGATCGACGAGGAGTGCAAGAAGATGTATGCCATCTGACCATCGTACAGATACTCTGTCTGCGCGGGGATGCATCATTAACTTGACACGTACGTAGTACAACCGTGCCGGCCGGGCTGACATTTTTTTTTTGGCTTAGCTTTCGGAGTAAATTATTATTTTGCCGGTTGCTAAATTTTGACAGTAAATTTTGATGGAACGGAGGAGCTTCGGTGGCAGGTGCGATACTCTCTTCTTTTTCTTTTCTTTTTTTTTTACCACTGGAAGGTGCGATACTCTTACTAGCATCTCAGACTCGTAACTAAAAACAAAAATCTTACCCAAAAAACTGAAAACAAAAGAAGATTTTTTAATCCCGTCAATGATCAATAACCGCACGTTTGGGCCCTGCTTGGAAACCCTGTTTGGGCCAATACTGGTGTAGCTTACACATAGCCGGCCAACGCCAACCTCAAAAACACAATTGGACGGTCGTTCCAGTTTTTTTTTTCCGCTCGTTCCCCAAAAGCCCCTGGAAAATCACACAAACCACATGAGGCCTGGATTTCGCAAAAAAAAAAAAAATGAGGCCTGGGTAACTTCTCGTTAGACACGCGATTGGAAGAGGAAATCTCACGGAACGATCCGCAATAGTAGCGACGCCAAGGACCCCAGCCCTTGAGCAGGATCTGCGACAGCGGCCACGATAGGAACCCCCGGCCCTATGGTGCGACCCTAACGGCGGTGAGTGCCACGACACGATCCTAGTATCATTGGTGGGCCTAGCCACTAGAATACCCTTTTCTTTTTGCAAAAAACAAATATACATACTATGTATTCTATATGTAAAAAAGGATTTTTGTCTAAAACTAAGGGTATTAAAAAATTAAGCCCATAAATGCACCAGCCCATCTCTCTCCCCCTCCTCCAAGTTGGCCCATTGGTCTAAGGATTTTCGATCGCTCGACAACGAAGTGTCTGCTCACGACCTTGTGCGTCATTCTGAATCTCCTCCTTCATCCGAGTTGGCCCATTGGCCAATGAATTTTTAATCGCTGAAGACCGAATTGTCTGTTCATATTAGTATGTTTTTGCGACCTTGATTGATGATTACAGCTCGGTCATCTTTTAGTATCTCCAAACAAATCTATCTCCAAATTCAGAATCTAGTAATTGCTCTTCTACCACCTCACCTGCTATGCTCTCTGGCATCTCCACCTTAGCGCATTGGGCGGTCCGTTCGCTCCTCTCCGTACTTGCATTGCGATGCGCGCAAGAGGACATCGCGTCAGCGATCACTTGGTTATATATGCAAATTAAAATTTTGGGTAGTAAATTTTTAGAACAATTTTGAATACTCATTTTCTAAATCTTAGACCCGCTCTTCCTAGTATCCACACTCAGCGGCTCCGGTAGAAGGACTTCGATCTGACGATGGCGAGGGCACCTAGCTATGCTCGAGAACTAACACATGCTTGACGCCTATGACAACTTTGTCAATCTCGAGGCTCCATGGCTTTGATCTTTTATAGACAATGTGTGTGCATTTTGATACTGCTCAAAGAACCTTGTAATCGTATCTTTCCGCTGCACATATGCCAAAAGAGTTTGTGCTTTCGTTTCTTTCAGTTGAAGAGGTGAATGAGAAGAATTTTTCCATAGTATGCTGGAATCCATTGATCCCTAATAGTAAATAGTCTAATAAGGTGTGCATTATCATTCGCTTCATGCTTGTTAATAATTGTATACATTGGTGTTATATGTTAGAGAAATTGATCAACAATCTTGTAGCCCCTAAATATTATAATGATATTATTAATAGCCATCTACGCTTAATGAGGTGGCCTCAAAATTTAACTTAGCTGACAATATTGAAATTTAACTTAACTGCTGAGGACCGATGCCTTTACATTACGTTACACTTAGTGATGGAGACTTTGTTCGCTATCACGATTTGTATACAATATTGTTTTAGTGTTTACTTTACTTCTTGGTGTGGTCATACACTAATTGGAGGAGAGCCCCTATTTTTTATAGGGTTAATTACGACACGATTGGATTATTGTCAAGTGGCAACCATCCAAACCCCACACCTATAAATATCTTACTTCTAGATATTTTTTTCTAGTTTATCCTAAAGAAATTGTTCGATGTCTTCCATGGTAAATGCCTTCCTCTTCATGCATACTTCTAATCCTTCCAATTTTCTCATTACGAAGAGGAAATTGCACTGCCGGTCCATGAACTTGGCTGGCGGGTTCACTTTAGTCCATCAACTTGTAAACGGTGCACTATTAGTCCAATTCTCGGTTAGCTCATGGTTCTGGGCATTAAGTTGCCACGTGGCCGCTGACGTGGACGGGGGCAAGTTGCGGGAGGGGGTTTCTGCAAAATCCTTTTCGCGTTCTTCCCCATGATCGAGTTCTTTATTTTTCTACAAAATCCTCATATTGGTCTAATTCCCCACCCTCAAATCCCTAGCCTGTCGCAGTTCCTCTTCCCCAGTTGGGTCTCCGTCGCCGGTCGTGAGCTTTCCCTCTTCCCTTTTCGTGCATCCTGTTCTCATCGGCGCCGCAGTATCGAGGATGCCTGGCCGCAGCGGAATCACGGACGACGAGGCTGAATCGATGTTCTCCTGGCTCCATGACGATGGATGCAGCTCTGCGAGTGTTCAGGTAAGTGACGAGCTTGTCCTGTCCTCACGCATTCCCTCCTCTCTCTCCCCTTTTGGATTTGCCTGATTTTTTTTGGTTTTATGGTCTGGATTTGGTTTAGTTTGGCCCGTCCCAAGAACCATCAGTCAGTGACTGATGATTTCTCCATTCGAATACAAATTGATTTTTTTGACATTTCAATTTGAATACAAATTGTCATTTTGAATGATGAATTCAAATACGACTTGAAACTTAGGATGTTGACCTAGAAGATGTGATGGAGAGTACAGGATGCTTTGGGCGCAAGAAGGCGATGGCTGAGCACAGTAGGCAAGAAGCAGAAAGGTTAAAGCTAGAATTTGAACTTGCATTCCAGGACATGGTCATCACTGACCTGGAAGATGATCTTGAGGCAGAGAAGAGAAAGAAAGAGAAGCTTGAATTAGAGATGCAGGAGATGAAGAAGATTGCTGTAATTTCTGTGTTGGTTGCCTTTGTTGCATCAGTAGTGTGGCTTATGTATCCTGAGATGTAAGGTTCTGTTCTGTAAGTTGAGGTTTAGAATCTTGGAATGTGAACTGGAATGTTGTGTTCTCTGACTGGAATGTACATGTGCTTGTTATGAACTAATGAGCTGGAATGTTGGCATGTTATGAACTAATGAACTGGAATGTTGAATGTTGGCATGTTATTAACTGAAGTGGCATGGCAAATTAAAGCAAACCTGACATGACATGATCAGCAAAATAAGCATAAACAGGTTCGAACAACTTGATAAATTGTTTGAAACATAAATCTGTCCGAAACCATAAACCAGCAACAAAATAAGCATTTCTTCATGGCCCATACAAGTCTGAAATCACATGACCATCAAAATAAAGTTTTAAACCTAGCATATCACATTACAGAACTTGACATACATGATCATTCCTGAGTCATGTTGTCCATTGGAGCCCCCCGGGTGTTATTGATGACATGAGGATCTTCATCTGCTTCTTCATTGTCTGTCAAAGGCTCATCATCCCCAAATAGCAGGGTGTACAATCTTCCCCTTGAACTTTTTCCCCTTCTGCCCCTGGCCCTTCCTGCACCAGCTCCTCTTCCCCTCCTACCCCTTACCCTTCCTCTTCCTGCACCTGCAGCCTCTTCTTCAACATCTTGTTCATTTGTGTGGTTGTTCCTTCCTCTTCCCCTTCCTGCTCCTCAGCCTCTAGCATCAGGTACATCACTGGCAGCAGGTTCTTCTGCATTGTTGGTAGTTGTCCTTCCTTGTCCCCTACTGCCCGTGCCCCTGCTCCTGCCCCTGGCAGAAGACATGGCTGTAGTCACTCTTGGTGGAGGTATATTAGCTCTGTTTTGCACAACGAGAAAATTACTTAAAATCACCACATTTGGGGCACATGTCTAGGAAAACCACCTTTTTTCTTCTTCAAATTACCACCGTTTTGGGGATAGCGGTTACTCCGAGAACTGATCTCTCGTTTGATCACGAACTGACGGCAAATCTAACAACAGGGTCCACTGTCGGAGCCAACGTGGCTCCACATCAGCACACAACATGCAAAAGAAAGTAAGAAACTAGGGAGAAGAAAATAGAAGGACATGCAGCTGCAGCTAGGGAGGCAGAGCAGCCGGCTCGTTGCCGGAATCTTGCTGACGGAGCATGCTCAAGCGGCGCAAGGCCCAGGGGGATTACAGGGATGGGGAGGCTCGGGACAAGGGGCAAAAGAGCCGGAGGCTCACCGTGAGTGTGCATTGGAGGTAGGGGCCGAGAATGACAAGCTCGGCGAGGTTGACCTCCACGGTGGCCGGCGGCGGCCGAAGCGGAGCGTCTATGCGGGAACGGCTCGGTTCTAGCGGGATCCGACGGGGGAGCGCAGACTCGTGAGAGGCAGAGAGAGAGGAGGGTGGAGGAGCGGCTGCACGTGCTCGGCGCCGACGCGGCGGAGGAAATGAGGGAGCGCAACGGCGCCGCCCTCGCCTGCGTCTCCTCCCCCTTCCAACCGCGCTTCTCCTAATCTCCTCCCAACCACCGTTGCCTTGGGCTCTTCGACGAGAGTCTGATTCGACCGGCATGGGAGCTCGCCACGCCCGCCTACGTCCGCGATGGCAGCCCGTGCCGGCGGCACTCACTCCCGCACGCTCCCGAGGCGGCGGCGGCCCGCGTGCACCCGAGACAGTTGCGGCGGCGCACGCGCCAGGGGCGGCGGCGGCTCCCGCGTCCGCGACTTGTCGGGTGCCACGCGAAAGCTCGTTGATTATTGATTATTTCTGAGTCTTCTGACTGATTTTCCTTCGATGGGATTCCTTGTAAAGCTGGCTGCTTCTTGTGGTGATACTCCCGTGATTGATGATGTGCGGCTGGGTTCGTCCATGGCTTGATTAGTAGTACTCGACAGGATGCGGCAGAGCAGACCAGGCGGTGTCGGCACGAAGCACATCGGTGATGGCCTGGCGCGCACTTGGCATCGGCTCGCGCCGGAGGCAACGGTCTGCGCCCGTCTGGCGGCAGCAGCGACACCATGCGCATGTCCGGCGGCTCGGCTCGTGCCTGTAGGCAGCGGTGGCCGAGAAGGAGAAAGAGACGAGCATTGTCCAACGTAGCGCCACAGCGGACCTAACATGTGGGCCTCCCTGTCAGTTTTTCCGTCAAAATGAGATTAATAGCGAAATCAGTGTGCGGGAGTACAAGGGACCAAGAAAGTGGTGGTAATTTGAATTTTTTTTTAAATGTGGTTTTCCTAGACATGTGTCCCAAATGTGGTGGCTTTAAGTAATTTTCTCTTTGCACAACAAATGTTGACTCCTCTGGAAGTGGCCCTGGTGCTGGATTAGAAGCAGCATACTAGTTTTGACAAAAGGAATGCAATGATTAGGATGTTGATCAGGGTCACAACAGGAATTATGTTGTAGTTACAATGAGATTTACCTGATGAGACATACTGTACACCATTGTCTCAGGATCATTAAGAGGATCCTGCTCAGGGTCTACTTCTGCATCATTGAATATGTCCTACAATCAATGCATTTCATAGAATTAGTCAAGATGATAATATAGGAAGAGAAAATTCATTATTAAAACAGTTGTACAAATTCTTACGTCTCCAATGTTTGGACCATCATACTCTTCTTATGTATCATCTTCTCCACTGCTTGGCTCTACATGGTTGTGATGGCCTCTTCTGTCGTGTGTAGCAGAGTTGCAGATGCTGCAGTGCATTGCAACACCATGTTTGCTTATCTTTCTTCTCCCAATCTCCTTTGGTTGCTTCCTTCTGCATCTTCTAGGCCTCCCAACTTTCTTCTTGTACACTGGAGGTTCAACTTGAACTCCATTCATCTGTGTCCGGTGGGTCATGTCTCTAACTGGGTATATGTTGTATCCATAAGCCTGCATGTATCTCTCAAGACTGTAACATCTGTCAACCTGCTCCTTTCTTCTCTGAAGCATGCAATTGCATGGTTGCAGGGTATGCCTGAAAGCTGCCACTTTCTGCAATCACACCTATTTGTAATCAGATCAACAATGTACTGTGTGTCCCTGCTGGTGACTTGGAATGATCACACCGCAGAAGAAGCCACCATGGTGTATTTCCACTGTGAAATGATCACGATATGCACCTACAACACAACAGATTGTAACCTAAAATTAAAAAGGCCTCAAAATCAAACAAAACCCTAACCTTTACTAAAGTTGTCTGTGCACAAAATTTTTATGTAAATGAGACGAATCATAATCATTAAGAACACAGCACGGCACAAAATTGGTAAACCCATACATCATGAAGAAACTCACTGCCAAAGGAAATCCCCTAAATTTCCGCCAACTAATATCCTAGAGGAGAACCAAAATCATCATCTCAGGACCCTACGCACAAATTGATGGCCTAGACAACCGAAATCCAACCTCCAAGTACCCTCACACCACAGCGATCATCACGCACAAAAACCCATATTTTTGCGTACGACAGTTGCGAGAGAGGGGGCCGAACTCACTGTAATCAGGCGGGTCGTCGCTGACCCTGCGTCGACGAGCTTCCATGGCGAACACCGTGCAAGGCAGTCACCGCCGTCTCCTACACCGTCCCCTGCTGCAACACCGGTCGCCGCCCTCGAGCACGTCGAAGAGAGAAGAGGCGAGGAGACAGGGGGGCTTTTGCAAAGTGGCGTTTCGTCTTCCTCACGTGCTGCTCAGGTGGGGGATTTAGGTTGGGCGGTTCTTGGATCGAAAGAATGTCAGGGGGCAGAACGCGAAAAAGATTTTGTAGAAAACCCCTCCCGCAACTTGCCCCCGGCCACGTGGCAACTTAACGCCCAGAACCGTGAGCTAACCGAGATTTGGACTAACGGTGCACAGTTTACAAGTTGATGGACTAAAGTGAACCCGCTTGCCAACTTCATGAACCAGTAGTGCAATTTCCTCATTACGAAATATTTGTCATTCTCTCTCTGGAAGCCTCATTTTAAATATCTTCTCTTATAATTGTCTAAAGTATTGTAGAACATTCTCAAGTATGTGTTGCTATGTTTCAACAACTTTCATTCACGTATGTAAATATCATGGCCCTTGCTATGTGGTGCACGATAGTGATGGCGATAGGAATGTTATTCCAATGTTTTCCATTTTATCGTATTCAATATAAATTCTACCACTTTGCATACATCAATCTTGAGGCTCCATGGCTTTGATATTTATAAACAATACGTGTGTAGATACATTTTTTTAATTTTCGAAAAGGAGTATAACCTCCGGTCTCTGCATCGACTGATGCACACAACCATATATTAATAAATCTAGACAGCAAAGCCGAACAAAGTCGGCTCCAAAAAGAATAGCATTGACTCCAGCAAACTACTACTAACCCTATCGTATAGACCAAAACAACTGCCCGTACCGCATACCGGAACCATCATCCTATGATCGCCTCAGGACCAGCAATAGGCATGACTTGGCGCATCACCATGAGACTTCGTGCGTAGCACCTATTCTTGAGAGAGTCCCCACCGAAAGCTAACAAACATGTTTCCATCGCCAAAGACCGGGACCACAGATCAGCCGCCGCAACCCAACAAGTCACGAAGAACATTTCGGAAACCTACCGGAGCACGCCGCCGCCACCACCATCCAGCAAACAAAATCCGGCACTCAGCTTCCCGCACCCCGTCCATAGCCAACAACACCTCCACCGGTGCCGCCGCCATTGTGGTTGGCCGGGATGACATCCAACTCCATGTGATGGTTGTGGCTACGGAAGCACCATGAACTACGCATTTGCGACTTCTTCTGTTGATGTGTAATCTTAAGTCCCCGTGTAGCTCATGAAGACACTAATAGCCCGTTTGGCATCCATCATTTCGACCTAGAATTCTGAAATTCATTTTGAATAATTCTAGAAATCAACTTGTTTGGTTGGCATGGAATTGGCCACATGAATTCAATCTCAAATTCCATGAAATCAAATTATAACTAAACCCAATTCATGTCTAAAAGTCATCATTTCTCTGAAATTGTCTCACTCTACAAATCCATGTGGCAGACAAAAATGATTTTTGAACCCGAAATTCAAATTTTAACCAAATGAAATCCTATCAAAAATTGGATTTCGTTCCGTTATACCAAATGAAATGAAAAAATGAATGCCAAACGATCTGTAAGTTCTTTTTCGACACCATTGACTATGATGTTGATCTAGCCAACCTCAGGGCTGAGCGTTGAACAAAATAGTTGGGATTTATTAAAATTTATTAGGAGGTTATTTTTTGCTCAAGTTTTAAAAAGAGAGTTGATTTTTATCATTTCACGCAGGAAACCCGTCGGTAACTGGGGGAGTTGACAATTGCACACATCACTGCCCCCATCGGTACACTCAAAAGTCTCGAGAAGCGTACGGGTTGAAAAAGTTACGCCGTCGTCAGGTAGCCATCCCTTTGTTACGGTACAGCAGGCTGTGGAAGACGGTGAAAGGTTGTGCTTGTGCCCGCGCATACAGACATGCACGCAAACACCAGACGCTGTATGTACAAATCCCCAACTTTGCATGTCATCTTTATCTCTATCCCAATGCCGAAACTAATGGTAAAAGTTGCTATGATAGCGCTACTGTTTTTCTCCGCTGCTGAGCCCGCTCGCTCGTCCAATCTTATCACGTGGTGATGGGGGGCTATGCGGTACGCAAAGAGGCCTTTTCCGTTTTTCTCCCGAGCCTGGAGGGAGAGAACCGGGGTCCGGCCAGGACAGCGATCGAACAGCGGGAGGAGGAGAGCCCGCCAAGTTGGCTCCGTAAAAAGAAGCTTTCTTCCCCTCCCCTCGCCTCGCCTCCAAAGCGAGAGATTTGTAGCTTAGCTTTCTTCGCTTTGGCGATTCTTGCTCCACCACGTGCCCCGCGCCATATTGGTCTAGGTTGTGTATGCCTTGTAGTAGCATAGGCAGGTAGGTTGGAGGGTGGATAGGAGGATGACCATGCATCGAGTTTACGCCTTCGTCTCACAACGTTCTCGATTGCATGCTTGAATAACGGAACGTGTTAGCGAAAGGTTGATGGAGACGGCTTGATTATATAGGCTACGTTGGGAGGAGTTACGAATAATCTGAAATGAGTTGTTGATAGACGTCAGGTCGAGTCTCGTACCCTCGAATAATGGAACCTCGAACCTTCAGACCTCGAACGGAGCAGGGGAACCGTTGGTGTCGTCATCGCGTCAAGGCAGTACAGTGCTAGTAGTACTGTTCAAAGCAAAGGGGGTCAAAGAAGAATTGAGGGCTTGCAGCGCTGGTACCAACCAGATTTGGCTGCCGGTAATGTAAGACCAAAACTGGCGGTCGGGTCGCGTCATGTGCGCGCCCCCCACGAACAGCAGGCCAGTGTCCAGTGCGGGTGGTTGGACTTGGCTGCGATGCGGGGGCACCTTCACGGCTTCACGTCCTCCTTTTGGCCTTTAATGATGCCGTGCCGACCTGCCTATCGGCGTTTCCCCAAAGGATCCGCGCGCCCATCATGCCGTCAATCTACCGCCCCCATCATCCGCGCACTCCTTGCGCCGAGATATTGCTCGAGTTCGCATCTCCCTCTCTTTTTTCTGGTGTTTTTTCTTTGAGGAATTTGGTGGTTTGTTTTGGTGTCAAAGCTCAAAGGCAGAGCTAGCGCTATTCTTTCGCTAGGCAAGTGGACGCTCTGCTGCGTTCAGGGCAGCTGTTATGGCGCATCTTAACTCGCACTGAATGAGCGGCTGCCGCCGCTTGCCCAGGAAATAATTCTGAACCAGCAGTGCCCAATGTCGGAGTCTACATTTTGTTTGAGTAACAGACGGGTTGGTGGTGGTGAACCTGAACGTTTCGTTTTCTCAACAAATTGACGGCGGCTAATGATGGAAGTATGGAATAAGACGTGTTCTGGTACAGGGAAAGAAAGAGGCACTTCACATTATTGTTGTGGTGATCATTTTCCAGACAATTTTTGCATGCACACGTCCTAGTCTATGGGGACTACACAGTACGGCTGAGCTGAGTTGGCTAGGACCTAGGAGGGCCGGGAGGAGCAGAGGGCGGCGTCGCTGACGCTCTTCCTGGCGAGCACGCGCTGCTGCTGCGACCGCTTGCAGTAGGCGATGGCGCCCTGGATGAGCCCCTCCGACTCCGACCGGCAGCTGCTGCTCCGCTTCAGCGCCGGGCCGTGCTCCCCCGACGAGTTCCTCCTCGTCGTCGTCGACGCCCAAGCCGGCGCGGGGTTCGACTTCGACGGCGGCCCCGTTGCCGTTGCCGGACGCCACTTGATCACGCCAGAGAAGGACTTCCGTTGGCGGCTGCTGCTGCTGGCTGCCGAGAGCTCCTCCTCGTCCATCAGCTTCTCCTGCTCGATGCTGCTCCTCAGCGTGGTCGGAGCCGCGCCGCCGCCGCTGACGCTGTAGCAGCTGCTCTTGATTTGCCCAAATGCCGCCTTGCCGCTCGTCGTTCGGCCGGTGCTCGCGGACCGAACGCCGATTCCGCGGTGGCACTGCTTGTCGGAGCACGAGGTCCTGGCGAACAGGGACCGGAAGAAGGCCCGCGACGCCTGCAGCTTCGCGTGCACAGCCGCCTTGCCGGGCTTCTTCCGCCGGGAGCCCTCCGCAGCCGGCTGCAGACAGCGAATCCCCCCGGCTTGCGGATGCTGCTGCAGCGGTGCGACCGTGGCAGTGCTCCTCCTGCCGCCGCCGCTGCCGCCGCAGGCCGCGGCGGCGTCAGGATCAAGCGGCTTGCCCGACGGCCTCGGCGCGACCTTGTGGAGCCTGCCCCGGGAGAGCAGCTCGTCCGCGCAGGGAGCCGCCGCTTTGTTGGTCCGGCACACCCGGAACTCATACTCCCCGCAAGAACTGAGATCCAGGTCGATGTACTCCTCCTCCCCAAACGAGTGCGCGCTAGCAGCGGCAAAACTGGTACAGCTCGCTCTCCCCATCTCCGCGCCGCCGTGCTGGGCCGTCGCTCTAGGGCACATTGGGGTGGAAGCCAGGAAGCAATTCAAGCAGTCGCTTGCTCGGATGGGCCAAATGGGGGGCAAGGAGGAAGAAGAGTTAATAGGGGGGTGGAGGAGAGATGGGAGGGGGGCAGTGTCAGGAGTTTGAAAAAAAATTATGGGCTGTGGCAGGACAGGGAGGAATCCAAGAAAACAGAATGGGAGGTGGGGGTGGCCCTCTTGTCTCGGAGGCTGATTGATTCCAGGGATTGTCTTGTGCACTTGTGCTCACTCACTCCTGAAATTTAGATGGATGTGCGTGTGTGCGCGCGCCCTTGTTGGATTTGGATTTGTGCTGTGGTAGTTGTACTACTATTTGATGTTGTGTTTACTACGAGCAGTACAGCAGTTCTCGCGCTTTACAGCTACTTACAGAGAGCAAACAGTAACTAGATTCATGTACCTGTGTATTACTGTCAAAGGCATTACGGATAAGAGAGACATGAACAAGTTCTGGATCAAATCACAGTGTGCTTTTCAATAAAGGTAGTGTGGTGGGGGCCATAGGATGACCTCTTTACTGCCTTCACATCTTTCCCTCCTTGGTCCTTTGCTGCAAATTGTGTCAGGATCAAGTACAGTAAATACTACCAGTACTGAGACTGAGAGCATGAATTATTACTTTTTTTACGCGTTACGCCTTTGAAGAAAAAAAGATCGAACACGTATGGATTAAGAATACAAAAGGCAGAGGTTGACAAAGCAAAGGCAGCAGCACCTTTGTGCAGAGAAAGGGTGGAGAGCTTCTTTTGTTCTTTCCATTATCCTGGCATCTTTGGTCTTTCTGCTGTCAACTAAAGCTGGAGGAAAGAACAAAGCCTAAAAAAGAGGAAGACACAGACGGGTAAAAGAGGAGGAAGTTGACTTTTTACAAGTCTGGATGCCCGATGATGTACTGTACAGTACTGTACGTACACAAGAGAGTGGTCAATTTCATGGGAGATGTGGACACATCAAACCTCTCACACGGCTCTCCTCCCAAAGTCCCAACATGTGTCCAGAAGCAAGGCGACTCAACGTTCGCAGGAGGATGCAGCAAAAACTTGTGGGCAGAAACGAAGATTATAATGTACACAACTCTGTGCTATCCAGATTTTGGTGCTAACAAATTTACATCGACTAATCAAGATACGTGAGTTCCCTGATCACTAGAGTTGCCCAGATCTTAGGTCGTCTTCAAGCTCATCAAACTCCCATCCACTGATGTCATCGGCCGAGTATTCCTTGTACTCCTCGTCGAACTTCTCCAGCTCTGAGTCGGACTCCGATGGTAGCCGTGTCCTGAGTTGATCTGCGATCGGGGACTCGCTTCTTGAATGGCTCGGTGTGCCGGTGCCCTTGAAGGAAAGCGATCGAGTTCCTCTTGATTTCTCTTCTTTTTCTTTGATCTCAATTTGCAGTACTGGCCGTGGAACCGATTCGAACTCGACTCGCAGCTTGTCGATATTGGCGAACAGATTTTTCACCTCAGGATCATCTCGCCTGCACAAACAGTTAGCACTGCTTAGTAGTGGAGTATCATTTACACTGAAGGTCAAGCCATGTTTGGAGAACTGGATTTTGCGGATCCGTGTGGAAATGACATTTCTATGTGCTCCAAAAGAGGGTATAGTATCTTGAATAGCAATTACCTGGTTTCACGCTCAGGATTCGGAAATGTTAATGCTCTGATATTATCAGCTAAACTGAATGCGGCTACAACCTGAAACAGAGCAGAAGGCAATAAAAATTATAGAACAAAGAAATCAGAGTCAGGGTTCCTGATGCTATCTGTAACTACATATTTTGTTATCCTCTATTAGCACCTTCTGTTTAGGAAGCGGGGTAAAAAATATTTAATCAAGAATGACCTTTTTCTCAGTTTCCAAATATTCCTGCTCGAGGTATTTACGTGGGTTTGATTGCTTCGACAGAACATCATCTCCATCCTGGGCCAATCTGTCGGTGGAACTACAATCATTAGCACAGGAGGTATCTTGTACCAGGAAATTAGACTAACAGATGAGAACCACACCTGTCACTGAAAATATTCAAGTTATCAACAAAGGTCTTTATACGATCTATAGAAGTGCTCAGCTCTTCCTAGAGAACCAAAAGAAACAGCTAGTTGAGGAACAAATAGGAAATGAAAAAGTAGTAACAAAAGGCCCTTTTCCATAGTATATAACTTCTTTGGAAAGTAAAAGTCAAATGGAGTACCACGCATGCAGAAACATGATGCTTAATCAAATTCACAAAGCAGATTCCACATCTATCCAGTTCATCACTGCAATCAGCAAATACTCAAAACAGAAACTTATGTCAGCGAATCTTTGCACATAGAAATCATCAATTGGTATTTTTCAGTGGAACATCCTACATACTTGGCCTGCTTTTCCTTTATCTCTTCATAAAAAGATTGCAATTTCCATGTATCTTCTAAAAAGTTGATCCATGCACGGACAGTGCTTGCTTCTACTTTGCAGGAAGCAATAGATCTTGATAGTTCATCCTCCTAATGTAAGCATATGACAGAAAACAACGATGATTGAAAGGTGTCCTTTCCGTAAAGCAATTTCTATTCTACAAATTAGCAAAGAAAAAGCAGACCTTTGCTTTCAAATGTTGCACAATCTGATTGCTAGCTTCATCAAATTGGTCTCTCTCCTCTCTAGTTTTTTTAAGCTTCACCACAGCAGTATTAAGTTTGGAATTTACCTGTAATCTGAGTTTCAGAATCACTCTTAAAAATAAGCTTCTCATGTGATCATAGCATCTAAAGAACAGTAAATCTAACAATCAAGGACTGTAAATGGAAGCCCTCAATTACTTTTTCAATCGGAATGACAATTTTATATTATAAATCAGGTAAACCAATAGGACACTTGATAGATGATTAATAGTTAATGCATAAATCATGTCAACTAAGTGCGTATCCAATTATTATATCTGAGATGCCAAACAATAATTACATTTGTGAGAGACTACTAAAACCACAAGTCATAATTCAAAGCTGAAAGCTAGTTATAGCTCGTATTTGCACCCTATGAATCTCCGCAATATCTTCTCAGCCGTTTGATCACCAACATAGAGGTTAAGGGTACTATGTATAATAACATAATTAGAATGATTTTACATACGGTCCGTTTCTGGTTATGCAGTTTCTAATGCAGTAGGTCAACATGAATAAACATTTCAGATCATATATACTCTGAGGTGAATTTACATGTTATGTCTACCTCTACAAACTGAAACCAAAATCATCTAATTTCAAACCTCAGCAAGATATTACCAACATTTCTTCATTCTGTAAATTACTTAAATAGATCAAAGAAACTGGCTTCAAATTTCTTCAGGAAGGTGGAAAAGGATAGTGAGATCATACTTTGTTTAGTTCTGCCTCAAGTTGATACTTTTGCTTCTCAAGTCCAGAGATCTCATTCACTAATTCCTTTCACAAGAATAAAATTCAGGATAAGCTAGACAACAGAACACATACACAAAAAGCCGATCCCTATGACCATTGCAAGACTGCTGAAGAAAAATATTATAACAGGTGGCGTGTCCTAGGTTTAATCTGGAAAATTTCTTGGTCAGGATGCACAAAAAATTGCTGCTCGTCTCATTGGCACAATTCAGTACGAAAGTATCATAACAATTGAAGTGATGACTCACAGGCTCGTGGCTATCGAAGTTACCTTTTCAGCTGTACTAACTTCATTTGTTTTGGTAACTCTGAAGATAAGAGATTCTTCCTTCTGAACCCTGCATCGAAATAGGGCAACATACTTCAAAGCGGACAGGCTCATGTGAAACATTTTAGTAGAAACAAAATAATATAACGGTGTCTATGACATGAAAAGGAATATTGAAATAAACGAACAAGGTAAAAATTGCACCTTGATTACTACAGAAATATACACCAATGTAACTAGATTAATCCAAAGGGAACTTTTCACTACACTGGCATATCTCTTCAAGTAATACAATTATGGACTAATATATTAGTCAAATAACTTTTCTTTGCACTGATTCCACCAAATGAATATGTGCTAAGTTACTGAAAAGAAAAAATAGAAGAGATAATGCTGAAGACAGAAACCTATTTTCCATCATACGCCTCTCCGCTTTCGCAGACGAATTTGCAAGGGATTCTGACAAAACCTTCAGCTTATCAACCTGCAATATTTTATGGAACGCACCATTCAAAAAGGGGGTACAAGGACATATATTTTAACAAATAAAATAAGCTTGCAATTATTCTGCTGGAGTTAAATCTGATTCCAAAATGATGAATGTGAAGCAAATAGAAAAAGGGGAAGAACCAAGAAAACGAAGTCATATTAAATTCAAAATGATTTATCATACCTTCTGAAAATGAGTCTCCAAAGAGTCACCAGAATTTATTGATTTCTTCTTTAGTACAAGGTCTTCCATTCTGGAGCATAGATGAACCTCAGCAACTGCAGTTTTGAAGTACTGCAAAAAGTATCAGAATTTAAAAACAAACTGGTGAGTTTAGCTCTTAATTTTTAACTTTTAACTACAATAAGAATTAACAACAGTAAATTGACCCATACTTAATGGGATGAAATTAAGTATGAAACAAATGAAGTGAGCGGCTTAAGGCCTGAGGTCCAAGCATTGGCGGATATACATACAAAAGATTATCTACCTTTCTTTAAAAACAAAAAAGAATGCAGTTAACATGGGATTACTTGTTCCAGTTTCTCCAGAGATCACTGGATGGTGGATACATCATATATTGCCTCAATCGTAAACAATGCCCTTACCATGAATGCTTAATATCTTATCTAATACTTCCTCCGTTCCTAAATTCTTGTTGTGGTTTTAGTTCAAATTTGCACTAAAACCACGACAAGAATTTAGGAACGGAGGAGTATTTGGTTATTTAAATATGCCATATTGACATAGAAGGTTTTAGCAGAAACGGAAGAACAGTTGCACATAAATGTACCAATGGACATAATTAATAACAATGGCATTTGCAGGAGTTTCGTCATCTTTTAACTTTCCAATTTTATATAATGATGGCTAATTAAATGTTCTACCATGAAAGCTTGGCTGTCTTACCCCTCTTCTAATGAAAAATGACGCGCACTTAGGTGCGTGTTCAAGAAAAAATAATGATAGCTAATTTATTTTTTGAAAGAATCAGAGGTGACTATGCTATTTGCCCTCCTCAATTTAGCAGAAAAAAGTCCACCTTATGGATAGATCACATGACAAAATTAGGCTATATCATTCTCGTTTTCATGGGCCAGGTTCACGTGACAAAATTAGGTTATATCACAAACACACAACAGAAAGGTAGCCTTATCACTTGCTTTCTTAAAATAAAAGCCAACATACACACAGTACAAAGGTAAATAACACCAAATTCAGGCCTACCTCTGCAGGGACTGTCTGAGATGCTTTATTACGTTTATTGGTTGAATTAGCTCGCAGGGCATCAATTGCATTTATCTCTTGTTGCAGCTGCATGATTTCATTATCTAATCTGGAATTAAGAAGAAAAAAATAGAGATTTTGGAGCATGTAAATACACATGCAAACTTTGACAGCAAAGCAACCCCTTGCGCCATCTACCCAAACAAAAGAGGTAACCTTGCAATTTCAGCATTTAATTTTAACCCTGAGATAGCACATTGAGCAAACTGAAGCAGTTCGTCACGTTTTGCCTGAAAAGGAGATAACACAGAAAATAGATGTCATTCAAACATGAGCTCTGCACATATGTTTTTCCAATAGGTGATACATGTTATTCTTTCACTGGCATCTAATTTAACCACTGGGAAAAATTCAAGTCTTCACATGATGAGCATAAGATAGTTACAAATTAAGATCAAATCATGGAGGAAATGATTGAACCAAGCGCGTTTTCCTACAAATAAGTACTGTACTACGTTGAAGTGGACCAGTGAGGTCTATATGACTAGTTTTGTACACGTGACGAGCCTATCGTTTAATATTGAGAGGGATGAAAAAGGAAGTACGCACCAATACTTCATCATTGTAACTTCTAAATAACCCTGCCAAGTCATGTATGCTGCTCAAAATTGTACTGTGCATATCCTTCCCTCCATTAAGGCACATTCTGCATAGAGCATCCAAAGACAACAATAGTTTGTATGAGTGGAAGCTTCAAGATTTTCCTTGGAAGCCCCTAAAACCACAGAGTTAAGTGTAGTAGCTAGTCATTCAATGGTTGAGCAACTTGCCCGAAAATTTCTAAGAGCAGCGAACCTTCTTCCTCAGTTGGGGCATCCAAAATCTGATCATTGAGAACAAGTTAATTGTTTTAAATTACAGTTTGTAACCTGCCGAAACGACACTTGGCGGAATTCAATTGCGCAAAACCCAACCCACCATGGACAGAACAACGCACTCGAGCGCTTGACTGTAGAGGAAGACATGGAAAAAGTTCATCAGCTCGTTCGGCTTCTCGTAATCCACGTACTGATCCTGCAGCGCTCAATATTTCCTACGCGATCACACGACGCAATCGAAAAAATGCTGGTCAAAGTCAAACTAGAAGAGAGATTCTCACCAACACAGGCGCAGGTTGATTGGGATCGTCGGCCTGGTGCGGCTCCCCCGTCGCCGCGGTGGCGCGCTCGGTTTCCTTGAGACCGACGAGCCACCGGCGCAGCAGCTGCACCCTCTCCTCCCCTCTGTAGGAGAGCGCTGCCTCTTCGAGCCTCTTGGCCGTCAGCTTCAAGCTCTTGTAGTACCGATTCCCCTGCGAAACAAACACGAGAAATAATCACGACCAACACCCGAAGGAATTCGATAGGGCTACTACGGCAGCCAGCGGCTGATTTGTGTGATTGAGAGGCAGACGGAGTGTTGTGTCGGGGCTCGTACGATTCCGTTGATGAGCCTGGCGCCGCCGACGACGGCCTGGCCGGCGTGGTGGACGACGGTGCCGAGGGAGGTGCGGACGGTGCGGGTGGTGAGGGAGATCCCGCCGCCGCCCGCCTCGACGGCGCGGTGCACCGCGTTGCGGAGCCACGACATCGAGCGCTCCGCGGGTCGCCTTTCCTCCGGTGTCCGCCTCCCTCTCCGATGCGGTGGCTGCGTCTGCGCGTCTGCGGTGGCGGTGTTTTCCCCCGTGGCGCCGCGCGGCCGACGAATGCGTGCGCCCGCCCGTGTCCTGCCCCCTCGCGGTTGACTCGAATTTCTCGGGATTCGGACGAGAAAGGTTGCCGCCGCGCGTGCCCGGTTTTGGTCCGTGCTTGACCCGGGGTGCGCTCGAGACGGACGAGACGAACGCCTCTCCGACCGAATGGGCTCTTAGCTATGGGTAATGTAGGCTTAGTTTCACGGCGAGCAGCCCATATCCGGCCCACTCATACATCCCGATGGATCAATCCAGATCTTTGAAGAAAAACAGATTGATCTCGGAATGAGCTGTCCAGTACCTTAGCCCGCCCCCAACCACGCTGCTTAAAGTTGACTTGCGCCTCTGCTGATCTGCCGTGCATCGAAATCCAAGGCAAGGCAGCTTAGCACAGCAGCCATGGATCTGAAGGCGGAAATGGCTCTGCCAGACGACGCGCTCGCCAACGTCCTCCGCCGTCTCGCGCCGCGCTGCCTCGCGGCCTCCCGCAGCGTCTGCAAGGCATGGCGCTCCATCGTCGACGCTCGACAGCTACTGCTGGCGCACCTCCTCCCGCACTCTCTCCGTGGCATCTTCATCAACTACATCGACTACAGACGCCCACACTTGTTAGCTCGTCCCCCCTCGAAGACCTACCCCGCAGTTGACGGTAACCTCGAGTTCTTGCCATATTATACCCAAGGATTTAACTCCATCCTGGATCACTGCAACGGCCTCCTGCTTTACGGCAACGGCTGGATGTACTGTGTGGTTAACCCTGCCACACGGCAATGGGAGCGTCTCCCGCGTATGGATGCACACGACTACGTTCCGTATCTAGTCTTTGACCCTGCCGTGTCGTGTCACTATGAAGTGCTTCTGTTCCACTGTGAGCCCGAGAAACCGAAAAAGTTTGATCTTATCGAGTTCTTCTCGTTGCTCGACGACGTATCGATTGTCGAGGGTACTGTAGAGGACGAGAGCCAAGATGAACCTGTAAAACGTCCACCTGAACAGTCCATTGAAGACCTGCATAGTTTGATGGAATGGCCACCATGGCAATGGACAATACCAGTGTTCTCGTCTATCACCTGTCAGTGGCAAGAGAGGTCATTTGTCCGACAAGGAGAGGCTGTTAGGTCGATGACCGATGTGCAATTGGATACGGTGCAACCAACGGTATTACGGGGCGCGAGATGGCGCTACGGCTTGTACTGGCGAGGAGCACTTTACGTGCATTGCCGCGGCGCATTTGTTACAAGGTATATATGCATCCTAGCAAAGCAAATCTTCTTCAGTTATGTCATTCATATTGTTTTACTTTAACCTTTGTAACGTGTGCGTGAATCTGTGTTTTGCAGGCTATCATTGTCAGATGGTAAATACCAGGTAATAAATACACCAGTAGATGTTGAGGAAAGCAAACAGGCACGTCCTTATCTTGGAAAGTCAGAAAGAGGGGTGTACTTTGCAACAATTCAGGATGAGTATAAACTTCGGTTTTGGAACCTCAATGAATCAAGTGGGCACTTAGATTGGGTATTAAAGCATAATATTCAGCTTGATGTATCTGGCTTGTGTGCAGCAATGCATTTCTACCATCATGAGAATAATGGGCCTCGGATTTTGGAGGGCGATAATGATGGTGGCAACAATATTGCGCTGCTAGAAGAAGACACTGAATGGAACTCTGATGATGATAATATTATGAATTTCAACCAAGGTGGTTTTGAAGATCACTATAGTTGTGTTTCTTTTCTGGGGTTTCACCCCTACAAAGAGGTTGTTTTCTTGGAGTTATCTTTCAGAGGAGTGGCTTATCATTTGAATAGCTCGAAAGTTCAGTACTTGGGAAAACTACGCCCAAAAGATTACTACCAAGCATACACGAACGGCATATATGAGTCATTTATGTACACCCCGTGCATGGTTGGGGAGCTTTCAGAGATCCCTCCATATAATGTATGCCAAGATTAGCACATATCAACTGCAAACGGTTCAGAGAACGACAAGTTGTGTCCTAAAGTTTGACTCCTTTCTGTCAAAAAAATATTTCCTCGTTTTCAGTTACGACGACCATCTCATTTATTTTTTGTATTTTACTATTCTTTTGAGGAAATTAGTGATGTGGTTAGGTACTCTGTAATACTATTTATGTACTTGAATCAAGATACAGTTTCTTCTTTCACAGTTCTACTTAAAAGTATCAAAAAATGTTTCTCCACGCTCTTCCACCACTTCTGGGACGCAGAAGTACACATGCATGTGCAATTGAAACTGAGTCAAATTTTGGACTGTACCGAGATATGTGGCCCAATTTTGCAGTTGTGTTTGTTGTTTCAACCGTTATTGTACCGTTTTGTCATAATTGGATTTCTTTCCCTTGTCCATTTCTAATTTACTTTTCTGATTATTGTTTTGTATGAACTTTTCTAAAGTAATTGAAGGAAATTATTTTGCAATGTTGTTTGAACGAAGAATAAAATGCATCAGAAATCCTAATTCTTTCGCAAAGGTTCCAAGTTAGTCCTAATTCTTTGATCTGATGGTCCGGATTGACTGAGCCGACGGCTGAGATAGGTGGAGCAGAGCGATGGGGTGTAAAAAATCCTGTCTCAAGTGCCTGATGTCAGGAGGACAACTGGACGTCAACAAACTTATGAAGTATCACAGGATATGTACTCCCAATTTATGGTGTAGTGAAGTGCCTGATGTCAAGGTTTGCAACGATTCATGGGGCTGTCCTGTGTGACCAGTAACCACTTTGATGTTGATATTAAGCTGTTGCAGCTGGTGCTGCCTTCTCCTGAGAAGTTTCAGACCTCGAGCTGTCGAGCATAGCATAGTGTTCTAAATTCGTTCTTGCAGTTGCAAGAGATCGAGTGACGTAAAAGAAGATTGAATAACTTTGTTTAGTAGTGACCTTGTAAGCTATAGCTACTGATTTTACACTCGAGTACGTATGTACTAGTAGTGAGCACCCACTGCTCTTTATGGTGTTTTCCAAGATTCTGGTAGTAATTTGGCTTCGGGCTCAGGGCAAGTCACGTTTCTGTACCCGCTGATGACCAGCAGAAACAGGGCAGAGGCAGAAGAAAGAAACACACACAACAGAAGAAAGACCACGTATGTTGTAGCAGCAGCACGTACCACAACAGAACACAATACGTACTCCGTACGTGAGTTTTGGTAATTAGCTGACGACGTTTTGGCCCGAGTTCGGGTCGGTACGTACCTACTCCCATATTAAGTGACTTAAATTTGTCCAAATATAAATGTATCTATGCTTAAAAAACGTTTAGATGCATGTAATAGAAAGTGACTTAATTTGGGATGGAGGAAGTACTATGGCCAGATTTACCGCTAGACAGACTCGTTTATCTGCTCCGCCTTCTTCGTTTCTCAAACAGAGCCCGCTCCAGTCCTACCCAAACCCACCGCCGTCGTTACTGGTTCAACCGTTCAATAGTCGATCTGCATCGCATCGATCAAAGCCATGGATGAGACGGAAGCTTTGTCGGAAGACGCGCTCGCCAACATCCTCCGCCGCCTCCCGCTGCGTGCGCAAGGCGTGGCGCGCCCTTGTCGACGCCCACCGGCTGCTGCTCTCGCACGCCATGCCACACTATCTGCACGGCTTCGTCCTCAACTACATCGACTACGTGCCCTCACACTTCTTTTCCTGCCCCTCCTCGAGGGCGCGGCCCGACATCGACTGCAATAATCTCGGCTACATCACGAGATACAACCAGATCGTGGATCACTGCAACGGCCTCTTGCTCTACGACGGCTGCCGCGAGTTCCACGTGGTCAACCCTGCCACGAGACGGTGGTATAGTTCCCCCGTGAGGTTAAGGACTGCGATGCATGCCTTGTGTTTGACCCTGCCGACTCACCGCATTACGAGGTGTTCTTCGTCCCGCATGTACCTAAACCTAAGAAGGTGGTGATACCCGAGCCCTATAAGCCTAAGAACCTAGGACCACAGATCCCAGGACCTTATGGCTTGGATAAGTTGTTCTCTTTGCCAAATGATGACATGCTGGAAACTCAAGACGCAGAAGAGGGCCTCGAAGATGGGTCAAAATTGTCACCGGAACAAGACTCCATACAAGAGGACCTTGAAGATGGATCAGAATCATCACTGCCTGAGATGAGTAGGGACAAACAAGAGGACCCCACTATCCTTGTGGACGTTACACGTGTTCTCATCCAGTTCGAGACAATGGTGGGAGATGTCATTTGTTCGCCAAGGCGAGGCTGCAGGGACAGTTACTAATATGCGACTTGATCCGTTCTAGCCACGAGGTCTGGGTTGGGGGGGCCCGAGGTCGCTTTACAGTGTCTATTGTCGAGGATCATGTATGTGCACTGTCGTGGTGGGTTTGTTGTGAGGTATACATCGCAACACATCTCTGTAAAATCAATTTATCATTTTTTTTCTATACAATTGTTCCTGTATACATGTAAATATTTCTAGAAGCACTGCATTAGCGTGCCACTAAAGTTGTTACAAAAATGTTGTCTTTGCAGGTTATCTTTGTCAGATGGTAAGTACCAAGTGATAAAAATGCCAACAAACATTGAGGCAAGCAAACAAGCACAGTATCTTGTGAAATCAGAAAAAGGGGTGTACCTTGCGACGGTACATGAGAAATACAATGGGTGTTGAAACACTATACTGATATTAAGTCATTGTCAATATTAGACTCGCACTATTTCAAGGGATTTAACAAAACTTGGATCTTAGATGATGGTGATTATCATTATTCTGAGAGTAAATTTCAAGAAACCACAGGTTTTGGGGCTAGGGTTTCACGGAGGCACAAGTTTTGCGCTTTGCCATAGAAAACCACAAGTTAAGAGCCTAATTGTTTCAGAAAACCCAAATGACCCGGTTTAGCCGTTTTGACAGCAAATCGGACAAGGGCGGTCCACATCTCAGACGCCACGTAGGATCTTAACGGACGCCCGCCCGACCCGACCCAATAATTGTTCGCTTCGTTATTCCCTTCTCTTCCCCCCTCGTCCTGTTCTTCTTCTTCCTATCGTGTTCTTCCGGCGACAGAGCAGTGGGCGGCGGCAAGTTCTGGGCGGCGGCATTTTCTGTCTTCCGGCTTGGGGAGAACAATGGAAGAAGGAGGTGGGAGGAAGCTCCGGCCGGATCCATTTGCTGGTGCTTGTGAGGTACGCCGCATTACCCGATTTGTGTTGCGATTTGGTTAGAAATTAGGGTTCTTCGGGAGTGTTGCGATTTAGGGGGAATCTGTCTAATTAGTGGCGTGTATTGAAGGATGGAGGCGGGTTAGGCAGTAGGATGCCCACCTACATCGACGATATCCCCACGAAGACAACAGATCCGGGCGTGGGTCTCAGGTGCAACCATGGCCTACTGCCGATGACTAGGATTGCATTTGAAGGGGATTCAACCGGCCAAAGGTTTCTTGGGTGTCCATTTGAGGTAAGATTGTGTGTGAACCTTGTACATTCATGTGGTCTCTGTATGTCTGTATGTGAACCATGCTCTACTTTTTCTGTAGGAAGTAGATGATTGTGGTTATGTCTATTGGATTGATCCAAAATGGCCGCCACATTTGGAGATTGCTCTGCGTGAGCTTTGGCAGAGATATGATGCCATTCCTAAGCTCACTGGAACTGATGTAAGATTTCTCCTTCAGGATTTGAAAGAGGCCATCGCAGAGAAGGAAAAAGCAACAGAAGACAGGATGAGGCTAGAATTGGAGATGGCAGAGCTGAGGTTTGAAATGGACAAAGCTGCAAAACAGAAACAGAATAACAGGACGTTCGATCTCGTTTACAGGCATATGACCACTGGTTGTTGGTATCTGTGAAAGTGGCTATTACTCTTGCTAGTGTTTTAGTAGTAGCATTAGCTCTGAAGTGATTAATAAGTAATGGCTGTTGTAATGGTTGATGTAACAGAGAACCTGTAATGTTGTACCTTGCCTTCATCTTGTCATGAATTGGCTAATGTTTTAGTATCCATGAACCTGTAATGCTAGCCACTGTAATGGCTGATGTATCCATGAACCTGTAATGGTTATTTACTGTTAATATTGATGCAGTGGGAGTTTAGCTTTGTCTGTATGTTCAAAGTATTCATAGTTTGACAGTGAATGAAACTGTATGTTCAAAGTTTGGGTGTCCATTTCAGTGAACCATTAACCTGTATGTTGAAAGTTTGATGAACAGCAAAGTTGACAACATTCATAGTTTGACAGTGAATGAAAATGAAGCAACTCTGAATGAAAATTAAGCAACTGTTGACCTATATGTTTTAGGTTGATCCATTTACAGTGAATGAAAATGAAGAAACTGTTGACAGCATTCATAGTTTGACATGACAGCAAAGTTTGAGCACTTCAATGTTTTACATCATCACAGTGAATGAAAATGAAGCAATTGTTCACAGCACTCATTGTCTGACATCACAGCAACAATTACTTCACTCAAAAAGTTTTACATCATCACAACAACAGTTAATTTAACTTAGTTTTATAGGAAATCACAGGAAAGTTTGATCATCACATCGCAGCAAAGTCACTTCATAGTTTTACATCATCTCGTCCCACCAAAATGCAACAAGTTTCATGACAACTTAGTTTCATGACAGCATAACATACTTGGACTTGCAGCCACCTCCTTCACTCATGGGAGGGCAAATTTCTAGAAGCTTGAACTCCAGCCTGCCTCCTACCCCTCACAGGTGGTATCTTACCTCTCACAGGCTGTTCCTGGGCATACCTGGCTGGCAGTCTACCTGTTGTGGCCCTACTTGGTCTGGCTGGAGCTTTTGGTTGTTGGGTTGCTTGCCTTGATCTTGTCATTGGGGCAGTAGGAGCAGGAGCAGTAGATGCAGCTGGAGCTTCAGGTTGTTGAGCAGAGTTCTTCCTTGGTGGCTTGAAGGCAACTTTGACTGCTGGAATTGATCCTGTCCTTTTCCTTGGTGCTGGAGCTTTCTTTGGTGCTGGTGGAGCAGGAGGTGAGGGACCAGGGGGAGTTGCATCATGATTTGAAGATGGGCCAGCTTCATATCTGGAAGATGGGCCTGCCTCTGATTGCCCTGTTGTTCCATCATGCATAGTAGAAGCATAAGTCCTCTGTCACACAAAAAATGGTGGGGTTACATATTTGAAAACAACAGTGCAACATTAAAATATGGCACTGACAATTTATACCTTGTGCTTGCTCTTTCTTAATGCAAGTTCAGACTTCAGAGGGACTGCACAGGTAGTATATTTATGCCCTAGCTTCTGACAGTTGGAGCAAGTGGATGTGGTCATCCTTCCTCTTCCAACTGGATTCTGGTTTTCATCCTGGCTCTTCTTTCTGTTTTTCTTTTTCCTACCAACATGGACTAGGAATACTGGTGGGCCAACATCTCTTGTTTCTGTCTTTGTCCAATCAAGATGCCCTGGCACTGGGAATACAGTGTGGCTGTGTGTGCTTATGTACGGAGGCTTCTTAAAGAAGTCACTAACATAATCTTCTGGTGATTCTTTAGCCTTCTAGATGGCACAAACAACATGTTTGCAGGGAATTCCAGTTAGGTCCCACTTCCTGCAGCCACAAGTTTTGTTCTCCAAGTTCACTGCATATGCATTGTTTTCAGATGTTACTTGCCATAGTCCTTTTACTGCACGCATAGGCTTGCAGAACTTGTACCACTTTTTCTCAGTTTCCAGCTTCTCTGCATAGTGTGGTGTTATGTCCCATTCTGCCTTCTCAAGTCCAACTCTCTTTGCATGGAACCTAGCCATTAACTTTGTCCTAATGCCATCTATCATTGCCACTATTGGCTTGTCCCTAACCTTGATAATGAAGTTGTTGAACACTTCACTCAGATTGTTAACTACTAGGTCAGTTTTGCAATTAGTATCAATGGCATGCTTAGCCCAGTGTTTTGGGTTGATTTTACTAAGCCATTTCCAAGCTTCTTCACATTCATCTTTAAGCCTACCCATTGCAGCATCAAAATATGCTTTGTTCCAAGAATAGGCAGCAGCATCAAAATGTGTTTTCAATTCCCCCCTCTGAAACCAGCAGTCTTAAATGGCATATATATATGTCTTGTGCAATATCTCTGAGGACAATTTGGGAATACTCTATGCATTGCAGTAAGCAAACACTAATAATTGAAAGATGACAATGTAAACTGAAACTCCATTGCAGTTAAGTAAGACATGAATGTGCAAGTGGGAATAACAGAGCTTACCTTCTGTCTGTCAGACATGAATGTGAATGTACCAAACTTGCTGATGTCTCCACCAAGAGCATACTTCAGTTGCTCCAGGAACCAGCACCAGGACTGGGTGTCTTCTTTCCCAACTACACCAAATGCAAGTGGGAATAGGTTGTTGTTCCCATCCCTTCCAGTGGCAGCCAGCACTTGTACACCTGTGGTTAGCTTGACAAAGCATCCATCAACACCTGCATTAAAAATATTGTCAGTTATATGGCTCAACTATTTTCTGCATTTATAACTTTTCTAATAGAGACTCTTTCTAATAATCACTTAACATACCAATAAAAGGCCTGCAACCATTAAGGAACCCCTCCTTCTGTGCATTCAACATCATGAACAGGCCATGAAACCTGGGGTTCCTTGCTGGATTAGGATGGTTAATCGTGCAAACTGTTGCTCTGCTTCCAGGGTTGGTATCCATAAATGTCTGCACATAATCTCTTATCCTTTTGTACTGGCCCTTGTGATCACCCAATACTTCTATCCATGCTTTTGCCCTAGCTCTGTATGCCATCATCTTGTGCACATCAACACCATGTGCTCTCATTGTGTCATCAATGATGGACTGCACTTTATAATCTGGATCAGATCTCACATTTTCTTGGTATGCTTTTGAAGGGGCGCGTAGAGATAAACAAAACTTTTCCTACGCGAACTCCCAAGATCTAGCCGAGGTAGAAGGCCACGAGGATTACCACTAGACGCGCAGTTGCGGATTATCGATGCAGCGCCTTGATGCAGTGCAGTCCCTCGATCCGATCCAGCCGATCCAATCCCGCGATCGTCGAAGTGCTGAACGTACAGCACCTCTGCCGGTATCCACACGTGCGAGGAGGAGCTCCGGCGGCGGACTGCTAGGTCCGGTGCGACGGTTGGACTGAATGGGGCTAGGGTTCTCAACGCATGAGAGTGGCGAACCGTGCCCCCTAGGCATCCCACGCCCCTGCTTATATACCGAGTGGAAGTGGGCTCCAGCACTTGTGGCCCATCCACTCTGCGAGTCCAACTCGCATTGTCAGCCCATTTCCGGTTCGGGTCCAACCCGACCAAATACTTGCTCCCGCTCTTAAGTGTGTGACCCCGCAGGCTCATGGCGACTTGGACACGATTGGAGTCCGACTCTCAATCGATCAATCGGTAGCGGCTCCTAGCAGAACGTGCCGACTCCCAAGTACCATCGAGTCATGACGACGTACCTTCCAATGTGACATACGTCTTAGTCCCTTTTGCCTCACGATATACCTTGTCGAACTATAGGCGATTAATCGTCATCCCTTTAATAGTTCAACTCTCTTCTCGATCTATGATATACGATTCATCCGACTAACTCTTAGTCGATCAACCCGGTTAACAGTTAACCGAGTCGCGCATGGCCATGCTTCCCGAATCATATCACTCGAGAGGGCCCAGAGAATATCTCTCCAGTCGGAGGGGCAAAATCCCATCTTGGTTATCCACATCACACAGCTTGATTCTCAGTCAACCCGAACTCTGCCTTTATAACTGCCCTGTCACGGAACAACGTTTGACAGAACCTAAGTTGGTGATCCACAACTCGGATTGTGCGATAACCTCAGGTCTAAGGATTACATTGATTGAGACATGCAAATGACGACCTACTCGTTGCATCTCAATATGGGTCAGTCCAACTCGCTAAACTCTTTAGCCGAATCCGTGTAAGCTGGAATGACATCACCATGCCCATGACAAGTGGAACCGAGTCATCAGCCAACTTTCACATTAGTCTAGGTTATGTGTCCAGCACAACCTCAATGACTAAGGACAATTTAGTATGAACAACATGAATACATAGTTCCACAATCAAATCACATATTCAATGATACATATCAGATGTTCAAACAAGGACAACTTAATAATCTTTATGAATACATTGGGAATTACATAATACATGATTGCCTCTAGGGCATATTCCCAACAGCTTTAGCTAGCCAAGTGCTGTTTATCCTTGGTATAACCACCTCCCTCAAGCAATGTGTCTTCTCTCTTGCAATCTGTGATGATGCCATGTAAAATGGACAAGGACCATCACGTTTGCAGCACACTATGACCCTATCTTTGTCATTCCTAAGATAAGTGTAGTTTCTTCTATTCACAATGTGATAGTCCGCATCTCTAAACTGATACACATCCTTGAAGCATAACTATTCCTGAAATTGTTCATGTGCAAGTGGTAGTTTCTCATTGTACCAAACCCTAGCCTTAACTGGCTTTGCTCTGCTCTTCCTCTGTGGTTTTGGTAAAAAGGTAGGAATGGGCTGAGCACTATCATCATCACAAGAATCTACAAGGTCAACACAGTCCTCACTATCTTGTGCACTGATATATTCCTCATCTGAACTATTCCTCTGTGATGCCTTCTGCAAATGTTTCCTTGTCTTCTCCTTTGCAACCTTGCATTTCTCTGCATAATTCTTTTTCTTCTTAGCCTTCTTCACATTGTCAATCCCTGCTTCAGGGACAAAATGAAGAGGCTCTGGCTCATAATCATCATCTGATTCATCATCATCTTCTTCTGATGATGATTCTGCTGCATACAAATCATCAACTTCAGTGTCTCCTTCATAGACCTCACTCTCTGCATCATTGTACTCAGGTGTGTATCCCTTACTGACTTTTGATTCTGGTGCCTTTGCTTTCTCCATTCCTTTATCATTTTGGTCTATCTTCTTCCTCTTTGTTGTGGCATTGCTCTCACATGCATGCTCTTTGTTGACACTCTCCTCAGCAGCACCAGGTCGCTTTCCCCTTCTCTTCTTCCCAGCAACTGGTACATCAGCATAAAACTCCTGAAAAGAGCTGCTCACAGAACATGGCCTGACAGGAGAGAAATGAATCTCTTCACTGCCCCTTTCCAGAACATACAGGGTTAACACCCTTTCTTTCCGAAACTTCTCCAAAATATGTGGCATTTGTTACTGATGATGCAGCAATTCCCATCCTGTTATCCCTACATCTGGCGTCTCAACATAATAAATATGATCCCAAGACTCCATTCCTGAATAACCAACCAACTGACGTATATTGCCGAAGGTAAGATAAGATCTTCCCACTGTACTCTGTACCATCTCTCTGCCACGGTACATAACCTTCACCGACCACAATTGGTCCTCGAAACTACGAAAGAGACATTGCAAAAATGTTGTAAATTTTTTTAAAGGAGTACACGGCCTAAGAGATGAAGGAAATACACCTAGCTCGAGAAATCCCCAATTTGGGAACCCTAGTTCTCTCGGCAGGAATCTGGAAGCAAAATCGGCTAATAGAGTAAAAATCTTAGCGCCATTTCACCGAGAATCTGATGATTTGTCAACAATTTCACGTCGATCATTGCGGATTTCAAAATACCAAAAGCTAGAGATGAAGGAAATACACCTAGCTCGAGAAATCCCAAATTTGGGAACCCTAGTGCTCTCGGCAGAAATCTGGAAGCTAAATCGGCTAATAGAGTAAAATCTTAGCGCCATTTCACTGAGAATCTAAGGATCTGTCAACAATTTCACGTCGATCATTGCGGATTTCAAATTACCAAAAGCTAGGGTTCTACGCAGATGGCTCGGGGTCAGGGGGGAATCGAATCGGCGAAGGCGGAAAAGAGGCGGAGAGGAGGAGAACTTACTCAAGCCCGGCGATTGGATCCAACCAGTCCAGCGACTTCTTTGGGGGCCACCACGCCATGGCTCGACGGCGGCAACACCTTCGTCGCAGCTGCTTCACCTCGGACAAGAACACGCGGTCGACAGTAGGACAAACAACTCATGAATCCCCGACAAAGAATAAAAAAGCGAACAGTTATCGGGTCGGGTCGGGCGGGCGCCCGTTAAGATCCTACGTGGCGTCTGAGATGTGGGCCGTCCTTGTCGGATTTGCTGTCAAAACGGCTAAACCGGGTCATTTGGGTTTTCTGAAACAATTAGGCTCTTAACTTGTGGTTTTCTGTGGCAATGCGCAAAACTTGTGCTTCCGTGAAACCCTAGCCCCAAAACCTGTGGTTTCTTGAAATTTACTCTTATTCTGAGGATTGCGACAATGGCGACGACGATGACGATGGAGGAGGAGGAGGAGGAGGAGGAGAAGAGAATCGGGAATGGAACTCAGATGATGATAATGTTTTAAATATCAAAGATGATTATAGACCTTTCGATAGCAGCATCACCTTCCTTGGCTTTCACCCATACAAAGAGGTTGTGTTCTTCGAGGTAGCAGCATTTGTTGGAGTGGCTTATCATTTGAAAAGCTCAAAAGTCCAGTATCTCGGCAAGCTACGCCCAAAGGATTATTATCGTGCACCTACAAATGGGTTGTATGAATCATTCCCGTACACTCCTTGCATGATTGGGGAGCTTTTAAAACAGGTTCCAGAGAGTCGTCGCAGAGATTATAACATTTTGCATGCAAAACAGTTTTAGGAATTCCGTTATGATATTTGCGTCCTTATTTTTATTTATGACTATCGTTTGTATCAAATTGCTCCCGGTAATATTTAATGTTTACATATGATGATCTTATGTTTTAGTTTTTTGGCGTGGGCAACAAATGTTCTACGTTTATTAGTTGATATTTTCTTCTTCTAAGGTTCTACCTAAGTACATGCTCCTACCTATGTTCTGCTTGGTTGCTTGCATTTCTCCCTTCTACGGTCTTCGTTATTTTAAGTACTAGAAATTTGCTACTTGATGCCTGGTTGTTCTTGTGTCATCCAACAATAGTTAAATAAACAAGTTGAACTTTGGGTTGATTTGTGTCCATAGTGATTCACTTGGGCACATGATCCGTCGGTGTTCACAATGATCCATTCACACAAACTAGCTAGGCCCTAAACACTGAAAGCAACATGACAACTGGTGTCAGGTTTATTTTAGAGGAACATACATGTTAGAGCGAAACCACCTCCCTTGGATTTCACCCCTGCTAAAAGGTTGTTTTTGTTGCAACTACGCCACAATCAGAAAATCAGAACCCAAACTCGGTCGGTTCAATACCGCAAGGTGCTCACCCTAGGTTAGCCTCGCTGCGCTCTCACCTTGGCACTGTAGCCTCCTCGGCGGCGCGGAGCCTCTCCTCCGCCGGTCCAGTCGTTTTCTTTGTGTTTTCTTTCAGGCCTCTTCATCGGGGCAGTAATGGATCTTGCCAGGGCATTGATCGATGATGCCTGTCAGGGCAGCATTGACGAAGGTGGATGGACGGTGGTGGACCGGTCCAAGCAGAAGGATATGCATATGCAACTGAAATTGTGCCAAATTTTGGATGGTGCCATTTGTTTGTTGTTTCAAACAGTTATTGTACCTTTGTGGCATCATTGAATTTCTTTCCCTTGTTAATTTCTAAATTAGCTTTTCGATTATTGGTTTTTGATGGATTTTTCTGAAGTATATTGAAGGAATTCGTTTGCAATGTTGCTTGAATGAAATGAGAAATTGTCGAACTTCGTATAATTGGACTGCCTAAAATCTGGAATCTCCAGGTGGAACCACATTTTGCCTTTGATTTTTTTCCACCCGTCCGGATCATTCACGCCATGACGCGGCCGTACTGCATTTAACAACATAACGGGACACAAAGTTCAACGGTTGTTCAGAAACGAAACGATACTAGAGAAGTTCCTGCATGCAGGCCTTATGGGGATCCCGGCCTTACCAGCCCGCCGGCCGGAGTTACATAAACACTTGCTTCTTACTAGTTCTCTAAATTCGCTCACAAAAACTACTAGTTCTCTAAAGAAAAGAAAATACTGGCTAAGGCAGGACCGTAGGAGTATTGCTGGACCCTAACAAACCGTAAAGCCCACTGATGGAGTATCAGATGATGTGCACTTTATGTGGAAGTGTCTAATGTCAAGGTTTGTTCTTGTTCGTTTGTATGGCTTGATCAGATGCTTTTGTGAATGATTCAGTTTAATCTTCAGTCACGCTTCGTAAGAAAAAAAAATGTTTATTCTTCAGCTCCATGCCTTCAGTGATTGCTACTACTCTTTATGATTTTCTTTAGAGAGGAACCTGTAAATTTATTCAAACTCGAGAATCATTATAAGTATAGTGCTTTGAATCATTACCCTATAAATTATAAGGCAACTCCTCTAATTAAGAATTACAATGAAATCTCTAAATGACTTATTCTCCGTGGTATCATTTTTTGCACCATAAAATACTGCCAAGGCTTCAATAAAGAGACCGTAATCAAGCTATAGCAACAACATTGCCACTCGTATACCTGTACGAACTTGACTACTTCCAAAGGTTTCAAAAAAACCCTTGAGTCGCTCATCCCAAAAAATGATAAGCCAAATTGTTCATCAGAAAGCCCGGGGATGATCCCGTACAACAGGTATAGGTCGTCGAACCACAAGATGTTCATCAGAAAGCCACAGGAGGATTTCAAAGATACAAAAGATAAAACCAACAAAAACACCATGTCACACTAACAAAAACTCAGCAGATACTATAAACGGATCTGCGAGTACACAAACCCAAAATCCGCAAGATCGGGTAAACTGAATCTACGGTGATTAAAACTCTCTATCTTCGGGGCAACGTCCATTGAGACACCACCACAGCAGGGGAAGAACCAGAATACCTTTATTCGTGATGGCATCGCAACCTCCACCATTGCATTGCCGATCAAAACCAAACAATTGATATAAACAAATACTTCTGATTACTATTAGGAGGAACTGGGGTTCCCCACCTCGCAGCGCCAAGAGGGCAGCCGGAGGCGAGGGCAACCGTAAATCTTCAAAGAAGGCGGCTACGGCACAACGCTCCTGGATAACCTTTTTTTTCAACACGTTCAACTTCTACTACTATTTATGTAGCTGCCGAGCATTTGTTTTTTTCTGAGGGGACGTAGCTGCCGAGCACGAATCTTTTCACAAGGCCCAAGGCCCATTACAGCAGGCCTCCATGATACGGGCACGACATTTTCTTCTTTCCCAAAGCAGAACCCTAAAAAAGGGAAAATTTTGACAAAATGCCACGCCTTTCTTTATACTTTGTCTCAAAAGCACACCTTTCATTTACTTAGACAAAATAGCACACCTTTTTTTGACACGTCGAAAAAATAGCATATTTTTATTTTTCTTGCCAATTTTCCGACCTGGGTCTGCTAGTCAGATTATATTTTAGTCTTTTACTGGATGAGGATACCCTCAAGTAAGATTAGATCAAACATATATTCTTTCAGTCTCCACGGCCGGCGGTGGGTACAGAGGAGGGCAACTGAAGGAATCCAGTAAAATCTTACTTGAGGGTATTATCGTCCACCTCCTCTGTACCCACCGCTGGCCGTGGAGACTGAAAGAATATATGTTCGATCTAATCTTACTTGTGGGTATCCTCGTCCAGTAAAAGACTAAAATATAATCTGACTAGCAGGCCCAGGTCGGAAAAGTGGCAAGAAAAATAAAAATATGCTATTTTTTCGACGTGTCAAAGAAAGGTGTGCTATTTTGTCTAAGTAAATGAAAGGTGTGCTTTTGAGACAAAGTACAAAGAAAGGTGTGGCATTTTGTCAAATTTCTCTAAAAAAAGAGTCCTTTCGTCCTGCTACCTAAACCCGCCGCCGCCATCGCTGGTTCAATTGCCGATCTGCATCACATCAAGCCATCAAGGTCTCCGTGGAAGCCATGGATCCGACGGAAGCTTTGACGGACGACGCGCTCGCCAACATCCTCCGCCGCCTCCCGCCGTGCGACCTCGCCGCCTCCCGCTGCGTGCGCAAGGTGTGGCGCGCCCTAGTCGACGCCCATCGGCTTTTACTCCCTCACCTCCTGCCGCACTCTCTGCACGGCTTCTTCATCAACTACATCGACTACGAGCGCCCACGCTTCTTTTCCCGCCCCTCGACGGTGCGGCCCGTCATCAACAGCAATCTCGACTTCTTTCCCGACTACAGCTCAAGCTTCAACCCCATCGTGGATCACTGCAATGGCCTCTTGCTTTACGAGGAACTGAGGGGGTTATATGTGGTCAATCCTGCCACCAGACGCTGGGAAGATCTCCCCATGGAGGATAGGGACTGCAATTCGTACCTTGTGTTTGATCCTGCCGTCACATCGCATTACGAGGTGTTCTTCATCCCCTATCTTCCTAAGAAGCTGGTGGTGCCCGAGCCTAAAAAGCTTGAGAAGTTCCGTTAAAAAAAAACCTTGAGAAGTCTAAGAACCTAGGACAATTCTCAGGACCGTATGGCTTGGCTAGCTTGTTCTCTTTGCCTGATGGCACACTGGAAGCTCTGGACACAGAAGAGGACCACTTTGAAGATGGATCAACAGAATTATCACCACAACAAGACTCCATACAAGAGGGTGACTCTACGACCAGTTCAGAATCATCACGGCCTGAGAGTAGGGACAAACAAGAGGACCCACACGATTCAATGGAATGGCCACCATCCTTGTGGACGTTAAACGTGTTCTCATCCAGTTCAAGGCAATTGCAGAAGAGGTCACTTGTTCGCCAAGGCGAGGCTGCAGGGACAGTTACTAATATGCGACTTGATCCGTTCAAGCCAGGAGGTCTGGGTTGGGGTGGGCCGAGGTCGCATTACGGTGTCTATTGGCGAGGATCATTGTACGTGCATTGTCGTGGTTGGTTTGTTGTGAGGTATGCATAATACATCACAGCACATCTCTGCCAAATCAATTTATCAATTTTGCATTAGATGTGTTTCTGTTTACATGTAAATATTTCTAGTACAAACATTGCATTACTGTGCCATTAAAGTTGTTAGAAATATGTGGTTTTTGCAGGTTATTGTCTGAAGATAAGTACCAAGTAATACAAATGCCAACAAACATTGAGGCAAGCAAACATGCACAATATCTTGGGAAATCAGAAAAAGGGGTGTACCTTGCGACACTACATGAGAGATACAGACTTCGGGTTTGGACCCTCGTCGAAACAAGCGGACAGATAGATTGGGTGTTGAAACACTATACTGATATTGAGTCATGGGCAATGCTAGACTTTTATTATCTCAAGGGATTTAATAAAACTTGGATCTTGGATGATAGTGATAGTGATTATAAGTATTCCTATAATCATTATGATGATGATGATGATGATGATGATGATGATGATGATGATGATGGAGGAGAAGGAGGAGAAGAGAACCGGGAATGGAACTCGAATGATGATAACGTTTTAAATATCGGAGATGATTATGGACCTTTCTATAGCGGCATCAACTTCCTTGGGTTTCACCCCTACAAAGAGGTTGTGTTCTTCGAGTTATCATCATTCACTGGAGTGGCTTATCATTTGAAAAGCTCAAAAGTCCAGTATCTCGGCAAGCTACGTCCAAAAGATTACTATAAAGCACATTCGAATGGGTTGTACGAATCATTTCCATACACCCCTTGCATGATTGGGGAGCTTCTAAGACAGGCTCCAAAGAGTTGTCACAGAGATTAGAACATTTGGATGCAAACAGTTTAGGAATTGCACTATGATATTTGAGTCCTTGTTTTTATTTAATGACTATCGTTTGTTTCAAACTGCTCCTGGCATTATTATTTTTTACATATATGATCATCTTATGCTTTAGATTTGTGGTTTGGGCAACATGTGCTCTATATTGCTTAGTGATGTTCTCTTCTTCTAAGGTTATATTTAAGTACATGCTCCTATTTATGTTCTGCTTGGTTGCTTGCATTTCTCTTGTGCCTCTATGCTTTTCGATTATTTTAAGTAGACATGTGCTACTTGACGCTAGTTGTTTTTGTGTCTTCCAGCAATAGTTAAATAAACAAGATGAACTTTAGGTTCACTTATGTCCAGTGTTTCATTGGATGCATGATCCGTCGGTGTTCACAATGATCAATTCACACAAACCAGCTAGGCCGTAAAGACTGAAAGCAACATGATATCAGGTGTCAGGTTTATTTTAGAGGAACATAATAATGACAATAAAACTTGCTAGAGCAAAACCACCTCCCTTGGATTTCACCCCTGCTAAAAGGTTGTTTTCTTGGGGTTTACCATCATTTAGAGCAGCGGCTTACTGTTCTCAAAAGTTCTATATATTGGCAAACTACTCCAAAAAGATTACTATCAAGCACGTAAAAATGGCATGTATGAATGATTTCCATACACCCCTTGCATGATTAGGGAGCTTCTAAAACACGCTTCAGAAAGTCATGAACATCTGGGTTGCAAACAGTTTAAGAAATGGCACTGGGGCAAAATCACCATTGGAAACATCGAGACACTCGCCCAAATTTCAAGAGGGTGAAGGGGTTTGAGTTTTGACCAAATTGACCTCCCGCTGAGCAGAAACACATCCAGGTAGCCTCCTGCATTTCTTTTTGTATGGACATAAGAAAGTGCATTCATATATTAATTTGGTTAAATCATGCAAGTAAAAGTTAGTTCCTCCAATCCATATATAATTGTCTCAAATTTGTCCAAATATGGATGTATCTATGCCTAAAAAGCGTCCAGATACATGTAATATTTCGACAACTAATATGGATCGGAGGGAGCGTTGATTTATTGTGTTTTTTCTAATATATATGATATGATATGGTTGATATGCAGCTTGCATGGCGTATTTTGTATGAAAATAAGAAAGTACATTGCATATACATCACTGCCGAGATCATGCATTAGCTCAATAATTTAATCAAGTCATTACCTAAAACATGTGTAGTTTCCTCCGTAAGGTGCATATCAGCCTGATATATCGTTTTCATTTGTCCATATTGGGCTCCATTAGCTGATATATGTCTTCCGGCAATTTTACAGCAACACACAGAGTTGGCCGCAACCGATATTTATGTGAAGTTTAGTTGCAAGTGCTCCTTCCAGTTTTCTTCTTTTAACAATTTATCAAATATGAACTAAGGCATGTTTGCTAATATTTTAGGGTGGCTCAAGTATGAACCCCGGACATATCGTTTTTAGGATTCCTCCCCACCGTTACTTGCAAGCTATAAGTTCTGTGGTTGTCACCTGTAAGATTGAGAATTTTACCATGGAAAACCCCCCTTGCATAGTACTATTTGCTTAGGATCTCGGACATCTATGTCCAATTATTTCTGAGGAATCGTCCAACTGGAATACAAGTTGGTTTCCAACACCAATGTTTATGTCTGCATTTTTTTCCCATGTCCAAACAACTGTTTTGGCTCCTTTCCTGGGAGACAGATTGTCTCTCGGAGACTCTTATTTCAAGTAGTTTTAGTTCTGGCAAGTACAGAGTATGTTCTCAAATTGCAACGTAAATAGCCAGTTCACTATTAAAAGCACTTAACTACAATTAGTCCCCTTCCAAACATTTGAACTGGAAACTCATTGGATACAAAACCCCAATGCTTAATGTTGGATTTACGTTCATGTCATTAACATGAACACTGACATGATATCAACTTAACATGGACAAAATGAGGCTAACATATTTTCAATACTGTCAACTCAATGTTGATGAACTGAATGGCCTTTCACTAAATGAGCGCATAGATCATATTTGATATTTTTCATTTATTTTTAACTTTAACTTCTGGTGGGGATTCTATAATGAAATCATATTGATGGTGAAAAGCACAAAATCAGATATAGTTGGAGAAGTGATGAAAGTCTGGACCAATGGTGGCTCGTGTTGATTAACTTCTTGATGAGGAATCAATGAAGAAAATAATGCTGTAAATTGAATACATAAAAGGAACTCAACTCACGATACCAACAACTGGTAAGTTCAGAGTAATGTTCTAATTGTTACATCTGTCATGCTATGATCTGAACAATAAAACATTTGAAACAAAGGGGAAAATGTGCTTATACAACATACTTCTATTGCTGCAATATATCGTTTTCCTTTACTTGAGTGGGACTTGCTGAATGATTTTACCTTTTTTGGAGCTGCTAATCAGTCATAAAACAAGAGTACTTGTTTTTACTTTATAGACTCATGTTATGATGGTATTAAAAATTGTGAAACTGCATTATCAAGTTTTGAGCATCTTCTTATGCTGCTACTAACTGAACATGTGCCTGTATCCTCAATTGCTCATTTTTCTATCTAGATGCTCGGCTCCGTGCAATATGCGCTCATTGCACCTGCATATCAAATATGTTTGTGTTCAAACTGTATACAGGGGTACACTTTATTGTATCTAATCTTCCGTCTTCTCCACTGAAACCTGTTTTAGCGTCTTATTAGGGATCAGGGAGCTCAGTTGCATGAAACAACAGGAGGGCATATTGAGGACATCAAAGGCCAACTCCATACTCTCAACAGCGAACTTAAAGAGCATTTATTCTGTTTTCGGTTCTGTTCTCATTACCATAATAATATCGCGATTCTAAATTTTGGGTGAAAACCCATCTGTTTTCTCACTAGGTGGGGATAAATTTAAGTGGCTATCGTCACAAAAATTGATGGCCAGAGACAATCCATGGAAAAGAATTATTATTAAACCTTTTGAAATGTGTTCTGTGTGATGAGAATGAGACAATTAACAATCCATGTATTGAATATGTAATTACAAAAGCTGTATGAATCATGTAGACAGTAGACATCAGTGGAGTTTATGAGTTTGTGGCTCGTTTCAGGACTAGTAGTGTGAAGAAGGTGGGAGCTCCAGTCCTTGGAGCTTATGAAAAAGCAGAAGAAGGACCATATGGATTTGATATTAAACGTGATTGAAGGAATGTTAAACAGATGGGCCACATATGGATTTGAAATCAAATGAGAATTAACCTATAAACATCGAAGGTTAAGCTTTTCTGTAGCTATAACTTTTTAAAGATTCTGTGGTTCTATTTTTATTACATTTCCAGTTTATTGTTTAGTAGATTAGGATTTCTTGCAGTTCTATGCTCCACATGAGCTTCATGAAAAAACAGTTTAGCTTTGAGTTTTCAATACGAACATGGCCCTATCCAAAATTGACATAGAAGAGGATAAGCTGGAATTAAATACTATCTTAAATGATGTAAATAAGCGGATTTTGTTGCTTGTTTAGTTTTCTTTAGGTTATTATGATCCTGCTGCATATTTGCAATCGTGGACCATACGTCCAACACGGAGCTCTTCGGTTGCGTATATAATGATGGTTAATTCAGCAAGGACAAGGTCTGAGCTTATCTTGTACCAAAACTCATATGGTACTGTTTAATTGGCAAACTCCCAGTTTTGGTGTATGTTAAGGCTTGTTCTTTTTGCTGTACCTGGTACCTGAGATTAACAACTGTCATTCTAATGTAATGCATGGTGCATTTTAGTTGGTCATGAATACTTTATCTGCATACATATTCTCTGCAATTAAATTACATTTGTCCAGATAATGTATGATTAATTGAATACAACTTCTATTTCTGTCTTTTGTCTATGAAGTATCAGTTTTCTGCTACTTTCTAGGGCTTTCACTAAAAAATATACGCTCTAGCTGTACAACCCTCCCTCTTGTTAGGCATTAACCATCATAGCATTATCCACTATGCTACTATGTCCCAGCTAATTCATTTTTAATAGCTCATGAGGTGACACACGCAACCTTTTCCTTTTCCTAATAACATAGATCTTCAAACTTCAGGAACATGCCCAAAGCCTACCGAATCAAATTAAATGATCTTGCAGCCCAGTGCCACCTGGAAAAAGAAAATGTTACACATAAACCATCCTTTAGCAAATGCAACAAATAGCTCATTAATATATACAGTAGCATATACATCAGCAGCATTAAACAACAACAAATAGCAGTTCAGGAGGGGTTAGCCAGGAGTGTGGGACTGAGGGAGAGGAGGGAGTTAGGGTTAGGCTTCAGTGGGAAGTGGACTATTTATATATGACTGGTATAGCTAACTAATGAACCAAATGTCAGTAATTTATTTATTTTAATAAATACCGGGTATCCATGGGTATTCATGGATCCAAAGTGGTATCCGTGCCCGCTTCATGAGTTGGCGGGTATCCATTAATGAATATTCATGAATCGAAAACCCGCTCCATACCCGCGATCCATGGGCTGGACATTTTGACTATCCATTGTCATCTTGATTCAAGAGGAATATGTATTGATTTCTAACTCTGCTACTCACGCAAATTATAATCAGACATAGGCTCCAATTTGTCCTTTTTTTGGCACGTCTATACTTATTATGACGTGATATATAATTTGGGCAGTGCTACTCCCTCCGTTATTTAAAAATGTCATATTAGCTTTCATTAAGACAACGCTTTGACCACAAATTACCATGTCAAAATGTGGTATATATGACATGAAACCACTAGTATCATGAAGTATTTTTTATAACGAATCTAGCGATACTAATTTCATGTCATATAAACCACACCTTGACATAATAATTTGTGGTCAAAGTTTTGTCTTAATGAAATCTAATATGACATATTTTAAGGAACAGAGCGAATATGTGACAATGTTTTTCTAAGTATCATGTACATAACTGAAGTAAGCTTGTGTCAAGTATGTTTGGTATTTTCTTCAAGAATAGATGGTTAATTTCAGAAGCAAATATTTGTGTTTGCATGGCAGGATTGATTACCGTAAATGGAAAGAATAGCACTCCCAATACGGTCATCAACCTACTGACAGTAGATTGTTAAACAGTATTATCAAACCAATAGTTATCGGTGCACTAGCACCTCTCAGCAACGAGATAACAATGTTTAATGTCTATATGTTTGATGCCTACTCTAAGAAAGTTGTATCTTGATATATTGCCAGGAAGGTGAAAAGAAATCTGCTTACTCAGAGGGCGAGGCTTCAGTTTTCTTTCCATGCCCAATAATTACCAGAGAAAATTTTAGAATATCTATGTTATATGTTATTTATGATTTTTCTGTCATAGGCTGCAGGTTCTAGTGTTTGCTGGCATCATTGGCGGGAGCAAAAGTATGATATTTATACTAATGAGCTTTAGAATGGAGGAAGCATGGACGTGCAGCAGTGCATTCAGATTTCTTAAATGCATCAATTCTCCTTTGGAGTTTTCTTTTTGTTATGGGCAACGAATAGTGTTTTAATTCGCTCGTTGCACGAATTGATATAGTTATGATTGCATATCTCAGCTACGTCAATATCATGTGTTGCTGCAAAGAGTGAAACTTCAAACTACATACTCCCTCCGTTACATGTATCTAGACATTTTTTAGGAATAAATACATCCATTTTTTGGTCAAATTTGAGACAAGAATTATGAAACGGAGGAGGCATTATTTAGACAACCACAATGCCCCCACCTTTTGCCCTTCGCACCAGAGCAAGTGTATTCAGTACAGAAGCACACTAGCTGATACAGCAATACAACATCAATCAGAAAAGAAACAACCTATACCAGGTAAATAGAAAATATAGCAAATAACATTCAAGCACAACAGATCAGAAATAAAACTACTGGAAAATCCCTCAACATCTTCTATTCAGCATCGTCTTGCACATTTTGCAAGTTTTGGATTTAAAGCTTGAGCTTAAGGCATGCACCTGAGCGGGCCACAAAACCTTCCATTATTGGACTAAATAGACCATTGTGTAAAGAGAATCAGAAGGGTGGCATACCGGCATAACTTTAGACCAAAAACAACTACAAACATATAGAGAAGACAATCTTCTGAAAGGGAACAGAATTTGCATGCAGCATCAACTCAAGACTTTTCTCAAAGGGATCCGCCATTGATAAATCATGGGTATTCTTGTTGTGTGTGAAACTACTCCAGGAACCACTTTTGAATTCAAATCGAGCATCTCGAGAAGCTCTATTGTCCAGTTGTAACCGCCTGTGTTGATTAGACTTCCATTTGTCGTTGCAATTGGTAAATGCCCCAAATTCCATTTCTTCAAGAACCTTCGCATGCAAAACAAAAAAATTGGCGAAGTCAACGTCTGGCCTGTTGCCAATGTAGTTCTTCAACACCACTTTCTGAAGATGGAGCTCCAGGCATTCAATTGGATCCTGCGAGTCATACTTCCGCACATTTTTCATGCCCTTTTGCAGGTGCGACTGGAGATGGAAAGAATAAACGATATAAAGGCAGTTGGTTGGGAAGTATAACACTCCTAATCGACTAGAGCATAAGTGAGTCGTATATTTGTTTTGGCGGTGAAAACAAGCAAATATGGATACTCACAATAACGTACAGCCTCTCCAAGCAGGGGAAGCACTTGAGGAAGTCAATTACCGCATCAAAATGACAAGTATAAATAAGAACAATAACTTCTGATAGGATTTCTGATTCCATGATTCAAAAAAATTACAGTTACCTGAAAAACTGTGTTTCCAATGTGTTTTGACAGCAAACCCAGTACCTTCAGCTTGGGTGCTCGGATTACCCGGATGGTCGTTGGACCACTGTCAGAATAAAGTGGTAACAACCTCTCAAGGCAAGGGGCGTCCTCGATGACCAGCTCTTGAAAAACGGATGCCTCATTTTCTCTCTTATAAGGAGCATAGAAGCCGATGCTCTTAAGGACATCTCCAATAGGAGATACTGAGCTGGTACTAGTCCTACCTGGCGGAAAGATGAAGAGAAAAAATTATACTAGTTAGTTGCAGAAGTAACTTGCCGTTGAAGATGCCCGAAGACTTGGGGAGCTGATGTGCAGGTGACCAATGTTCATATACTGCAGCAAAAGGCTTTCCAATGCAGGGCAACCAGAGAGCATGTTGTGGAGAGCGTCCTCCGAGATGGTGACCTCGTACATACTGAGCTGCTTGAGGTGCGGAAAATTCAGAGACTGCGCAGACAAGTTGGGGAATTTGCAGCAGCTGAAGCTGGCGATTGTGAGTGTTGGCGCGAAGCTGAGCGCCGACGGTGGCATCGGCGGCGGGGACGGCAGGTCCTCGTCGGAGCTGTAGCTGAAGCGGAGCTCCTGCAGATTGGTGAGTGACTGCGAACGAAGCCAGCATTCAATCTTGCTATAGTGGCGTACGCGGATGCAGCTGATGGAGAGGCGGAGGGCGGGACCACGGTGCTTGGTGAGGATATTGGAGACGAAGACGACGCGCTTGCGTTCCTGGCCGGAGAGATTGTAGTCGACCACGAGGTTGAGAGGCGCAGAGCGCCAAAGGGGACGCCACCGGCGGGAGATGGCCTGGGTGCGGACGCCGTCCTTGGTGGGGAGGAGCGAGATGATTGTGCCAAGGACGGCGTCGGGGAGGCTGCCGATGAAATCGAGGTTGGCTCCATCGCCGGCGCCGCCGCTCCCTGGTGGTTCTTCGTCGTCCACTCGATCGAATTTGCGCTTCCTGGATGTGTCCGCCGGCCGCGGCGCCTCCATGGCTGGGGGCTGGCGCGATGCAGGGCAAGACGTGGCTTAGTGGTGGAAGAAGTGGGATTGGAGAATGTGGGGGGTGGGGGAATCGGCGGATTATTGGTTTCACCTTCCTTAATTTTAGTGGACAGACACAATAATTTGGCGGGAACTTACAGGATTTTGGCGCCAACTTTTTTTTTACATCGGATTTTGGCGCTAACTTATTCACATGTGCGCGCCCAACCTGTTTTGAGATGTTTGTGTATGGAAGGATGACTGATGCACAGATATATGGCGATCATGTATGCATCCAGTTGCCGAGGGGACACGAATTAAATCCTTTTTTTAGCATACAGAAAAGAATGAATCCTTCTCTCTGTGTGTAAGAAAGTCATCATAAGAATTGATATGAGCGGTGATAAATTCTTGAATACAACCGACGTTTATGGCTGTTGATCACTTGTTGAACCATCGCGTGAGCTGGAAAAACAAAGGTAACAGATGGGATGGAGCTCTCCCAAACCCACCCAAAATACATCACTGGCTTCTTTTTTATAGAAAATGGAAGTTTTATTATTCGGGTTCTCGATCAACCAGAGATGCTTATAGACTAAAGTTTATATTGCTCCTTCCAATATATATTTGTTGTCGAAGATTTTGGCGACAATTCATATGGATCGTAGGTAGTATAATATTTCGGGAATATTTTATTTTATTACAAACATGAAGACTATGACTTCCTCGAAAGCATGACAATATAGTTTCATGCCTAGTCGACAGTCGTTTGTGCATTTAGTGTGCCACGGTCGATTTCGACCGGTGCCTTTTGGCTTGTCAGAATCTGACCACTCTCTTTTTTTAGGAAAATTTCATATTCCTTTTAGGAGTAGAGACAATCTATTCTAGAGAAACCTTTTTAAAAAAATCCAAGAGAACTTTTGTTTTTTAGAGGAAGACTTCTCTTTTTCTCGAGAATTTTTTTCGGTATCTTCACTCTTTTTAAAAGATATTTTTCCTCCCAAAATTTTGAACTTTAGTGTTTTCAATGAAGTTCGGTTTTTCAAGTTTCAATTTCTTGCAAGAAAGTTTAAATTATATAGAATTTTCATCAAATTTGGAAAAGAAAAATCACATCAGACACCTCTACTCACCCCCACCCTCCTGAAAACCCAACCGACCAAACAAAGGCGAGGGCTGAAAGAGGCGAAGAGAAACATACATACATAGAGAGAGAGAATCTAGGAGAGAGGAAAAAAAGATGAGGCACATAGAATGAAAGAGATAATGAAGGTGGACCCGAGGCACGTGACACATCAACATCGCACCACGTGGGTCGCCACATAGAATAGGATCTCATATAGCGAAGATTTATTGCATAGTTCAACACATCTTTCCGGCCTCCCTTATCTTTTTTCTAACCACATACATACCTTCTCTCTTTACAGGGGCATATGCTATGCACTAGTTACTTGAGTGTACTAAGTGCAGTGTGAGCTGTCCGATCTTCAACCGTGGGTCAGATCCAAACATTTGATAATTTTTCGTTTACGCCGTTAAGAAAACTTGGGGGCCGCCACATAGGATCGAGTGCCAAAGAGGGCTCAATGCCCTTTGTGGTCCGCTCCTTGTCGACCTTGGGGCGACCTCCCTCTCCGCCTCGAAACAGAGCCTCGACTCATGGAGGGCTTACTGGAGTTGTCGTGCCTCCTCGTCATCGTTGTTGGAGTTAGAGACGGCATGCGGCGTGTGGGTGGCGGGCGGGAGATGGACCCGGAGCCCCTCGGCTCCGACTCCCCACGGTAGGCGGCGGGCGAGAAGTGCTCCTTGTCCGCGGCCATCTGCTCCTCGTCCCGCCGCCAGTTCGCCGGGACGCGGTCCAGCCCGATGTGGAGGCCTCCCCAGCGACGCCACTGGAGGACGCGCGGCGAGGCAGAGCGACCTTCCCGGCCTCGCCACACCCCGCCTCATTTGATTGGGGGACTTGGCGACGGCGTGGGCACCAGGGAATATGAGTATGGCGATCCATAAAACTCTCATGTGCGGGCCATACAAGGTACTCCCTTCGTTCCATAAAGATTGGCATGGCTTTGAACTATAGTTGAAAGCCGTGCCAATCTTTATGGGACGGAAGGAGTATTGTTTGGGGTTAGGACTTACTTGGTACTAGAGTTTTTGGGATGTTTTCTAAGGTATTATCCACTCCAAATTGAAAAACACTAGAAACTCAAATGGTTGTTTGGTAGGAAGAGTCTAGAAGGGATTATCCATAGTTTTTCCCTCTCCACAGAACACTCCATTTTTGTACCAAATTAAAACACTTCGCATAATGGTGCTTTTCTAAAAAAACACTTCGCATACTAGTGTTTTTCTTAGTCACTAGTAACTAAAAAAATACTAACACCAAACAAGCCCTTATGCCTTGTTTGGTAATCGAATTTTTTGAGTGTTTTTAAGAGTATTATCTACTCCAAAATAAAAAACTGTAGAAATCCCAAATGATTGTTTTGTAGAAAAGGGATTATCCCTAGTTCTCCACAAAACACTTCATTTTTTACCAAATTAAAACACTTCTCATATGGGTTTTTGAGAGAACACCCAAAAACCTAAACACTGGTGACTAAAAATGGTGACTAAAAATACATTAACACCACACTAGTGTTTAGTGTTTTGATATTCCGAGGGTTTATCTCAAGTCCAGAACTCGCTGGATTCCGTACTTGCGAAGTCGAACCCCAGCGACGCCGGCAAGCTAAGTGAATGACCTGCATTTCTTCACGTCCGTCAGTGGGGAGTTGCTGGATCGATCCGGATGCGGATGTTGGGGAGAAGCGGCGGCGGCGGGGGAGCAGGTGGCAGCCGCGGGGGCGACGGCTTTCTTCGCACGGGCCAGACGTTGCACGGCCCAGTTCTCCAAAGCTAGCTGGTCCAACTTGGATTTAATGGGCTTCTAGCCCAGCAAGAACGATGGAGCTCTGCCGAACGTTATTTGCTCCCATGGATGCTGGAGTTAACCCTCTAAAAAAAAAGATGCTGGAGTTAGCTTGCAAAGCTGGATCGACGGAGTTTTCAAAACCTGAGGAGTTACCGAACACGCTCTAATTGCCAGCCATTTAGTTCGGCCCACATCAAAGAGTCTGTTAGCTGTCATATAATTACCAGCCATTTGCTGGTGCTTCGTACTTTCAGGATGGAGTCCTCTTAGGTTCGGGCTTGAATTATGTGTCTCTAGATCTACAGTTCCAGCTCTAACCGACGGGGTTTAGGATAATCTCCACTAGAGAAAATGCTATAGAGATCAGAAGATGCGTCACGGTACTTACAAAAAAGAAGAAGAAGGAGATGAGTCACGGTAGCCAGAAGATGAGTCACGGTAGCCATCGGTAGCCTCATAAGCGTGACGGTGTGACCTCAGCTAAGGCGTTGTCGAGCAAAGTTGCAGCCAGCCCAGCAAGCCCAGTGTAAATGAGAAATATGTGCGTCCGTTGCCACATCCATTGACTTACCTTTGCTTGTGGGTTGCTCGGTTCAGTCAGGCAGCCAGCCACCGTTCACCCATGGAAACTCCGCCCCATAATCCCATCTCGCCCCCCTCCCCACCTCCGGTGACCGATGGCTCGCCGGCGCCCTATGCTGGAGCCGACGGAGACGAGGCGGCGGGGGGATTCGACGGGAGCCTTGAGTCCATGTTGGAGCGCATCTTCGGCCCCCCGGAGCTGGAGCCGTGGTCGCCGCCCAGGGAATTCGACTTCGCCGCCGAGTTCGCCGCCGTCGCCGCCACAGACCCCGACCCCCTGGAGGACCTCGGAGGAGGGCCCTGGGACGCTGCCCCGTGGATGTCAACGGGGCTCGTCGCCTGCGAGGGCGCAGCGGCGACGACCCGGGCGCCATCCCCACCCACCGCGGCCCCGGGCTTCGCCCCCGCCCCCACCCCCGCGTTTGATTCCTCGGAAGGCGCTCCGGAGGTGAGGTCGCTGGATCATCTCGATAATTATTCACCTATGCCGGAATCTCCGTCTACGCCGGTTGCTGTAGACATGCGAGAAAAGCTCGTGTTCGTCTCCGACTCCGCGCCGGTGCTGGAGTCTTCGCCGTCACCACCAGTCGCTTGCCCGGACTTATCCACCACTGAGCCGATGAAAGAGACCACCAATGCTGCACCAGAAAGGAGCGACCTCCCTTTGCCCAACAGGGTGGAGCAAAGCACCTCCAGTCTCAGCAATCAAGTGGTGCTAGCTTTACAGACGCCGCAAGTGGTCAGAGAGATGCCCCAAGAGGTAGAAGGGAAATCTTCTAGGCCTCTTAAGGCAAAGAGGGTGCGGGGATCGACAGATAAATGCTTGCCAAATTTGAAGAGGGCAAAGAAAAATAGTGGCTCAATCGGCAGATTGCCAAATGTCACAACGATGCCAGATCCGGGAAATACTCACGAAGTCATCTTGGATAAGCACTTGACTGATTCAGAGATGGTTGAAAGTGATGATGGATCCTGTTTCTTTGTGGGGGAGGCAGTGCTAGAGGAGGAGGCTAAGCAGAGGTGGCCTCACCGATACAAGAAGAATCACCACTTTGTGGAGAAGGTAGGCATTTGGCTTCACCGGTGTGCTCTTTGCATGGCTGCATCATCATGTATTTTTTTAGTGGAGCATCATCATATACTTGATTTAAGAATGATATATTTGTTGGTGCAGATTAATTGAGATTAAATAGTTGTGGATATTTAGGCTTGTCAAGAGTAGGAGTTGTTTACTATATGCTCATCACAGCAGTACACAACTACAAATATAACAAAGAGTGCTGATTAGTACACATGCAATGCAGTAGCAATAACATTCAAGCATAGTAGGAAAATGTCAAAAGACATCAATATAATCATGTTACTGTCTATCAATATCAATCAATCTGTGTGCTGCAGTGTACCTTATGAGTATATTTGTTGATGATATTACAGCTACTTAGTCCAATGTACATTATGGAAACTGGAATCCTTCATACAATTTGAAACAGAAAGTAATTTAACTTCAAACCCAGAAATAAAGCCATGCACGTTTTTTTTGCGAGATTTCATCTTCTATGCAGCTAGTAACACGGGAGTTACAGGTAAGTTTGGACAATGGTTCGAGTAAATGGTCAGTGAATTAATATGATAAGAGAAGTGAACAGAATTCTTAAATCTGGATAGACATTTTCAGTGAGGTTGACAGTTGACGAAAATTCAGCCCAAAGAATGATCGCTGTGTAACAGGAAACACAGAATTAAAGGCTAAGTTGTATGAAAAGACAGGAAGAAACTAATACTTTCTCGTGTGTGCATAATAGTACAATCTTGTAGTAAGTATACCCATGGACAAGTTTCTACATAATCTGTAGAATTTTATATGAAATATTTATAGCTTTTATTAGTGCATACTACAAGTTCATAGAGTCTGCTTTATGTTGGACTTGTAACAATTGAATTTTATGCAAGTAACGTTTTCTCCTTGTAGTTTCTCTCTTTGAAGGATAAGAGGAGTGGTAACCAACCGTTTGCCAAGTGAGCAAAAATGCATTGTCTTTTTTTACTTTATAAATAACTAAGTTAATCTTGGCACCTCAGGCTAACAGCTATACATCCTACCTTACATTACAGTGCTGGCAATGATGTATTGGATGTTAAATGTCACTATTTGCAAGCTAGTGTATCTGGATCTACTTTATGCGTTGGAGATTGTGCATTTGTGAAGGTGAGTTCAGATTCTAAAAGTTTATCATTCTTTTATGTATCTTTATGGCTTATGTCCTCTTCATTTGTCTTTTAAACTCTTTTCTTAGTCGCAGAAAAAACTCATTAATGTTCCAAACAAGTATTCAGAAAAACAACTCATTGTTCAAGCTTATGTAGCCTTTTGCCACTTTGTAGAGTTGTCTATCTGCATAATTTTTGCAGAATCTTTTAGTTATCTAGACCTGATGTCCGACTACAAAATATAGTTTACATGAGTTTTCTGTTTTCTTATATCATTGTCGCACAACTCTAACAGGGTTAAGTTTTTACAGGGTCCAGAAGGAAGACCAAATTACATAAGCAGGATACTAGAGTTTTTTGAAACTGTTGCTGGTGAATGTTACTGCAGAGTGCAATGGTTTTTCAGAGCTGAAGATACGGTAAGTTCTGTCGTCCTTGGCTCCTTGCTGTTTGACTGAGAAATAAGCATGTGTTGAACAATTTTGAGCCTATAAAATTGAAAGCTGATGATTAGGATCTCTAACCATGCTTTCAACCTCTTATTCGATCCCAGGTGATGGAAGACCAAGCACAGTCTAATGACCCTAGGAGGCTCTTTTACTCAGATCTTCAGGACGACTATTCACTAGACTGTATTGTCTCCAAACTTACAATTGTGCAAGTTCCTCCTTGCGTATGGCTTCATCTTGCATCTTAGATATTTCTTTGTGATGACTGGTTTGCTGAGACTTGTTCCCGAGGGAAGTATGATTTTTTTTCTTTCTACGTTACAGGTTGATAAAGAGTCCAAGTCAATTCCTTCATCCCAATATTACTATGACATGAAGTACTCACTGGACTACAGTACATTCTCTACCTTGGAAATGGGTTAGTGTTCTGAAACAACAGTGATACATATGTGGCTAGGATGCAGGAGGTGAAACGATTTACGGTGCCCATCAATCATGACTTGGATTTGAAAGCTGCTCTTCACAGTTTGCATCTGTTGTCCTCAGCTTTCAGATTTTGTTTTATCATTATCATGTTGGCCATAGTTTCTGATATATAGTCTTGTAATTTGCAAAATTTTGTAGTCTTTTGTTGTATCATCTGTTTTGTTGTTGTTACGCGCTTACCTCATAATCCTGACTTTCTTTTACTGAATGCAGAAGATACAAATGCCATATTGCAATCAAGTCATGCAAGTAGTATCGAAATGAAAAAGGTAGACTTCAGTAAGAAACAAAAGTCTCCTGTACCAAATAAGAAGGATCTCTCTTTGTTAGATCTGTACTGTGGTTGTGGTGGAATGTCAACTGGACTTTGTCTTGGGGCTCATGGTGCTGGTGTGAATCTTGTGAAGGTACTTTTCTTAACGAACAACTCATAGGTGCTGTAACTTAGTAGGAATGCCTTCTTTTTTTTAATGTTTTGCTCATTGTCTACAGAAATGGGCTGTTGATGATGATCTGGTTGCATGCGAAAGCTACAGACTGAATCATCCAGAAACTCGGGTACTGTAAATTTCATTGCCCATGCTAGTTTCTTTCAATATATTTTAATACTAACCATCTTTGGGCTCGAGAATTTCACGGGATAGAGATAGAGATATGGTATAAGAAATAGGCTATTAAGTAACTCGAAATGAATTGTGGATTTCTGCCCCTACACTGACATGCTGCTTTAAAAGGTCCGGAACGAAACTACCAATGATTTCCTTCTGTTGCTGAAAGAATGGCAAAAGTTATGCAAAAAATATGTGGAGCAAAGTGAAGTAAAGGACCATGCTGACGGATTAACAGAAACCATTAATGAAATTCCAGATGATTCTGTGGACCCTACTGAAGAGCTTGAAGTATGGAAGCTAGTTGATATTTGCTTTGGTGATCCCAATGGTATCGAGAATCACTGCTTACATTTTAAGGTTTGTAATGATTAGTTTCCTACTGTTTTCAAATTACAATAGAAGCAGCTTAATTACTTGCCAGATTTATCGGTGCAAGCAGAAATCCTTATTTCCATTTGGTTCAACTTAACACATGCTCCTGGACCATATATTGTCTTTGCAATAGAATAAGGGCCTCATTGGGCTTAATTCAAACCTGGCTAGAAGATAACACAATGGAGCCACTTTAGTCCCTATAAACACACCACCATTGTAGCTACTCCCTCCGTTCCATAATTCTTGTTGAAATCTTACATGTATCTAGACACTTTTTAGGAATAGATACATCCATTTTTTGGCAAATTTGAGACAAGAATTATGGAACGGAGGGAGTATATTAAAGGGGCCTCTGACAAGTCTGACTTTTAGAAGGGCCCACCAAATATTTCTGTTTAGATTTTTACCCATGAGAAAACATATAAATGATTTCCTTGTTGTGTGCGTTTAGGTTATAAAAAAAAGTAAGTTCACTCTCTTTCCATAACCCTGTAGCAAGCTCTTCTATATGTCGATAGATCACATACTTTTCTTCTTTTTGTTCATATATCGTTTTTACGTTGAACTAAATGTGCTATTTTATTATGTAATATGTATGCAGGTCCGTTGGAAGGGTTATGGCCGTAATGATGACACCTGGGAGCCAATTGATGGATTAGGGTATGCAAAATTTAATCTTACCACGACTTGTTTCACGTAATATGAACAGTTGACTTTTTTAATGCAGGAACTGCAATGAGGCAATTAGGGATTTTGTTATTGAAGGTCATAAGCGGAAGATACTACCACTTCCTGTGAGTGTTATTATTCAAAGTCATCTTTGGCGAAATTGAGTATACTGATTACTGAGTACATGATTGTCATCTGCTAGACTAGATCCTTACCCCAAAAAAGGAAACTAAATATAGATGAAAAATCGAGTCCAGTTTAATTTGTGACCTTCGGAATAAAGATCCAAGGACATATTGCAAAGACCTAAACTATGCAATTTTGACATGATGCAGTATTGTCTTTGTGGCAATTCCTCTCTTTATGCTTTTTTGGGGCGATGGATGTCTCTTTGTGTTGACATGGTATATGTTTTAAATAATAAACGTGATCAAACCTTCATTCCATGTGGGATCCATCATAATGTGTTTCTCATCGAACATCAAAGTGTCACAGGCTCATGGCAGATCCTCTGAGTTTGTGATAATTGTTATAGATACCATCTGCAAGATTTGTGTAGTTGATAGTGAGCAAAGAATAAGTAGGAGGAATGATAAAAAAAAATCCAAAACTTACAAGAGTTCATTCTCATTTATGTAACCTTTAGAGTTCCTGTGAAAAGGAACATATTTTGCATCGTCAGAAAGCTACATATTTCAATTTGTATTTCATTTAACTACATATACTTCAGATTCTGTTAAATGCAATGTAATCTATCATATTGGTTCGAACAGTCAATGTAATGGACATGTGGCTTTCATTTTATTATCTAAGTGTGTAGTACTCTAAACATTTGCGAAAAATGTGTATGGTTTTGTGGAATTACTCCTATATATATGCATTTTGGGGGTGATCCCTTACTGTTTTATATTTTCTAAGAGACATTCTTGCTCTTACATATTAAAGTCTCATTTTATTATCATACAATATATGTATTAGTAACTTCTTGATTTCCTCTTGCAAAAAAGAAACTGCTTTGATTTCTTAATCCCAATCAGATCTGAAGTCGCCAATTTCTTATATTTATTCCATGTTTGTTCGAAACACTGATAAATGGATCTAATCAACCTCCTGGTGAATGTTCCCTATTTGCTGCATATTGGATCTTCCTAATTCCCTGTATATTGCATCTTCCGTTGGTTCATCTGATTGTAGCCGTGGATGATTTTGTTCAAGTGAGCATGCATGCGCCGCGGGGGGCAAAAATCTGTCTTCCTCCTCATCAACTTAGAAGAGCTTGATTTTTCCTTGTGTAAGCATGATGTTGGCAGCCTGCATGAATTGTGGAGGGGCTAAACCCATTTTGCTAACTAATCTTCTTTTGAAGAGGCATGGCTCTAGATTTTCATGTTTTTTAAGCCTCTCTTCTACAGTACAGCTATAGTATTTGAACCCACACACTAACACATACCACACGCACGCCACACTCACACACCCTTCCTCTAGTGCGCAAAGAAGACCTACAACCTACTAATACAAGCATACTAGATTCCCAGATTCGACGGACTCTGTCAGCAACGGGTACGTTGCACTACCACTAAGGTACACGCGTGGAGAGGCGGAACCAGAAGGGATTTAAATCCTACATGCAGATTCGCCCAACCGGGGATCGAACCTGGGTGGGCTGCCTGCACTACGGCAAGGCCAGCCACCCGAGCAACGCTTGGTTATCTAGATTTTCATATTTGACAGTGGGGAAATGAATAATTTCGGTTAGGGATAGGGAAGGAAAATCATAACCAAGTAACAAGCACAGAGTTTCCCTTTTTCATTAATAACCGCTTTGGCTTTGAGAGTCATAATATTTTAAAGGGGGTTGTACTGAAAAGGAAAAAACAAAAAAGAATTTATAACCCATTTAAATTTTCAAAATTTTAAGTTGAGAAGATAAATCTGTTATAAATGGTAACTTTTTTTTTATTTCACTTTTCCGGGATTACCTTTTTCTCCTGAAACAAATGTTTGAAATGGAAAAATTTAAATGACTTACCTCTCCCGCTCTCTCCCTCTCTCTCTCAAGCCCAGCTGCAAGACTGGAGCTTGTCACTCCTGGCCTAGCCACTACCAAAGGAGCCACCTCCCCATCGGCTCCCAGTGCTCACTGCTTCCTCCCTACTCCGTATCTTCCTAAGATCATGGTCATTTATGGTGGATGGAGAGGTACCAGAGCCACGGCTGATCAAGCACGTTCACACAGACACAAACACTGGCACGAGTACCAGCGACGGTATGGGAAGCACAAAGCAATATTGGAGGATTCTTCTGACGGCAGATACACCATTGACGCAGACTCCGACAAGTCCCCCATCTTCTGCGGAGTTGACCCAATGTGAACCATCCTTACGAGCCTCACCATGTCACAGAGCTGGTGCTCTGTTTCTGCCACCACCATCTCCGTGCAAAGTGTTTGTTCATCTGCTTCGCCTAGGAGTAGGTTGTAGAGTCAACCTGCCCACCTGCATCTCCAGTGTGCTCGTGGCGGTCCGGTCCTGCAGTAGGTAACTCATGGTTCTGCCCTTTTGAGTTGGATTCTACAGGTGCACAACGTACCCCCCCTGTGTAGGTAGATTTGCCACCAGACTACCCTTCTCCACCACCTCCTCCAGTATGTTGAGACCAGTTCCCTGTCAGTCTGGTACAGTGCACTTCAGTGCCATGTGAGTTCAGAAATAAACGAAGGCATGGCGAAGCACATGAGTTTAGTTGGCTTTGGGCATGGTGATTGGCAGTAATGGTTGAGGCCGGAGAAAGATGATCAGAGGAAGAAGAGGAAGGAGAGACTTGAGAGAAGTAGGCAGGGAAAAAGACTGACTTGTCGAACATTTTCTATTGGCTGATTTGTTAAAAAAATGTCTTGGGTGATGTGGCAAACATGTGGGATCAATGTCAGTCAAAACTGCTCTGGAATGAGTTGAGGGTGAAAAGTGAATGGTTGAATGGTTTTGATACTTCAAGATTGCAATCTAGACAGTTTCTGTCCTCCCCACGCAATCTAGCAGTTACGAGCATTAGGTTAAACAAAATCTCGTTCCATAACATAGGGTTCAAAAAGGACTGTTTCTTTAAAATAACATGTTATGCTATTTCTTTTAAGATGAAACTTTTATCACACTATAACATTATAATTCTTGTGGTACTCGGGCGCATGTAGTGAATTAATTATTTCTTTGTTAATACCAGAGTAAAATACACCATTAGTTCATATTCCATAAACTCGGAGGAAGACAACACTTTAGCCCATCAACTGGGTAATGCACCATAAACACATTTAAGTGAACTACTCTGGCCCAAAAACACCCAGCGAGAATGTAGGCCGTACCGTGGCATCCGCGTGGCCTGGCCAGGACTGCGTGTGAGTGCCCCCCCCCCCCCCCCCCTTTTTTTTTTTTTGCAAAATAGACAAATGCTGGCCACCTGATTCAATTCCGAATTCCGCACCCAATTTCGTATCCCTTACCGTAGTCGAGCATCTCATCCATCTCGCGCTCGCCTCCCCATGGATGGTGGCTCATTGAGCAAATCTTCTCCAGCAAAAAGGATGAAACCGTAGCGCCCTAATCTCCCATGATCTGTGCCTAAAAACTCTACTTAACTGATAAACCTAAGGGCAAATGAGCTGATCTAACTCAGCGTAAATTAGAGCGGCTTTCCGGTTCTCCCAGCTGGTTGCCACTGTCGAATCACCAGACGTGGCACCAATCACCTTGCTGCTGCCTGTCACCCTAATCATGGGCCTCATGCCTCTTCAACTTGTGTCACGTACAGAAAATGTGCCCTGTGTTGGGCTGTCTATTTTAGAAAACAGGCAAAATGTGTATTTCCCCGGTTCATGGACCTAATTATACTTCTCAGAGTTAAAGGACTGGTGGTGAATTTCACTCGTAATATTACGCATGTTTGCCATGGCCTTTATTAGTTAATATTTCCTTTCATGTCTTGTTTATTTATGTTTTCAGGGTGATGTCGATGTTGTATGTGGAGGTCCACCATGCCAAGGTATTAGTGGCTACAACCGGAATAGAGAATTCGATGCCCAATTTAAGTGTGAGGAAAACAAGGAGATCATTTTCTTTATGGATGTCATGCAATTCTTGAAGCCAAAATACGTCTACATGGAAAACGTCCTTGATATATTGAAGTTTGCTGATGCAACACTTGCAAGATATGCTTTAAGTCGCCTAGTTGCTATGCGTTACCAAGCCAAACTAGGGATCATGGCTGCTGGATGTTATGGCGTTCCACAATTTCGGATGCGTGTGTTTTTATTGGGCTGTCATCCTGAGGAGGCAAGTATGCTTTTTTCTTATATGCGTGGCACTATGGGAGAGAGCCCTACTGGAAAAACCATGTTCTGATATTGAAAAATTACTTTGCTGTTGCCTTATTACCATTTTTACTTTGTAGAAATTGCCCCCATTTCCTCTGCCTACACATGAAGCAATTCGTAAAAATGGTTGCCCCTTGGCTTTTGAGGTAAATGTAATTTGACCGAATTTGGTTTATGTGAAAAACAAGTAGTGTATTTCCACCTTGGACATATATTTTACACTTACAAAGATCTGAGTTGGTGGTCGTCCGTTCACTTCACCGAAACCACTTCCTCGATTGGTACAGAATCACCTAATTGCCACTCTTACTATGCGGTAGATATATGTACCATGATCTTTTGATTATGGTTGATTACCTAATTAAACATGAGTTATATGTTATGCATGAGTTATATGTTTGTTCCTCATGTTTTCTAATTTGTGCTAAATGAGAATTTTTCTCGAAGTATATATTTTTCTCAAAAAGAGGAACTTCGAGAAAAATTCTCATTTAGCACAAATTAGAAAACATGAGGAACAAACATATAACTCATGCATAATATATACTTTTTAATTCCGTAGCAAAGCACGTGCATTTGAGCTAGTGTATGGAAAGACTTCAGTTCACTCTTTATATTTCACATTATTATTCTGTCAAAACTCAGGACATGCTTTCTCTTGCATTCTTATTGTATGTAAACTTACATGCGTTATGTGTGTTGTAATCTGATTGTTTTGCTTATCCATCATCTAGGAATTTCCACCTGTTGATGCCTGCTATTAGTTTTTTCTGTCAGGCAGAGTAGTCTTTGACCTCTAGTGTAATCATGACACTTCTTTTAACCTTGAAGCGTAATTTCAAATTTGTTTTTTTATCTTGTAGCGTAATTTGGTTGGGTGGTCGGATGGCACGACAGTGCAACTAGCGAAGCCGATTGTCCTTGAAGACATTCTTTCAGATCTTCCAGAAGTAATTGACAATCTTAGAGTTCTTAAACCTCTAATTTTAGTAACCTTTTGATTCATAAACTGTCCAATACCTTTGTTAGGTGGGAAACGAGGAAAGTCGTGATGAAATGCCATATGTAAAAGACCCTCAAACGGAATTCCAAAGATACATTCGGGCATTTAATTCTGGTGGGTCCCTAAACTTTAATGTTCTTCTATGCTTTGTCGTTTTTGCCATGGATCTCTGGCCTAGGAAGATGCATTTCCTTACAAAGTTGAGTAATAAAATGGGATTGTATCGGCAGCAATTGTTGGGAGAATTCAGGGAAATTAAATACAATTCAATTGAAGAAATTTTGATAACAGCAGGTGGTGGTATCAAGGGTATGGTTTTTATTGTATCACTACCTGTAGTCCCGAGCTCTAGTGGACACTATAGTTCAAACATCATGAAAATCATATTTTGAAGTTTCAGAAAAGTCTAAATTTTTTTCCCAGTGTAAGTATAGATGTGTACTATATATCTGTACATTTTCGTCGAAAGATAGATTGATTTGTGGTCTGTGCAAAAATCCCAAATCTGTGAATGTATAATAGTACATTTGAAATATGTGCATTTGTTATTTTTTGTGTAGCTCAAAATCAACAAGATTTCGCTACCTTGCAAATGTGTAACATACGCTCATATGTACATCCAAAGTTTTCCTTTATGATTTTTGAAAATCCGGAAGTGTGATTTTCGTCCTGTTGGAGATATAGTGTCCCCTGGCGCTCGTGAGCCAAATGGGGTTTCCGAGGGTTTGGGTGTATCCCTATACTATCTATATATTTGTCCTTTGGGCTGTACAGTACAAATAATTTCCATTTGAGCCTTTCTCCAATACTGACAGGTGGGACGTACTAAGCTAATACTAGAACGAGATCACATAATTTACTCTTTTGTTTTCACCTGTAATTTCCATAATTTTCTTTAGCACCGCACCTTTTCTTCACTAAATCTGTTGATGTCACTTCATGTCTTCATCATAATTGTGCCTAAAAGGCTCACATAAATTTCTTCCATGTGCAGAAGTGCGAGGTCCGAAATCTCGTGCCGCAAAATCTAAGTCAAGAAAAGCTAAGCCAAAATTGTATGACCATCGGCCGTTTGTGCTGGATAATGATAACTACTTAAGGGTATTGCAAATTCCCAAGAAAAAGGTTTGCTGAGACACTTGTATGTTCAGATTCCATCTTATACATACCATTCCTTGCAATCTCACCAGTCCTATTCCAGGGAGCTAATTTTAGAGACCTTCCTGGAGTCGTAGTTGGTCCTGACAACGTAGCTAAATTAGATCCAACAAAGGAAAGAATACTTTTACCATCTGGTAATCCCTTGGTAAGTTGCCCAGGATACACCGTACTTCTCTATATGTGAAATTCAGTGAATACCTTAACGTCAGTTCATTTCTTATTTTCATTTCAGGTGCTTGATTGTATACTAAAATATGAGGATGGTAAATCCTTAAGGTTAGCTTCAATTGATTTTAGAACTACACTGTTGTTCCATAGATATGGTTTCTTATTTCTGATTTAACTGTTTCTTGTATGATGTGTTGTAGACCTTTTGGTCGATTATGGTGGGATGAGGTGGTGGGAACTGTGGTCACATGTCCAAATGCTCATACGCAGGTTACCTATGATTCTATCTTTTTTATTCACTTGGCTCGTGATTTTAGAATATGTAGTAAGAGACTAAGAGACTATGTTTCAGGCCTTTATACATCCTGCACAGGACAGACTGCTCACTATTCGTGAAAGTGCTCGATTGCAAGGTTTTCCTGATAGCTACAGGTTTCATGGAGAAGTCAAAGAAAGGTACTTGTTTTCCTTTCTTTTGCTGTAAGTCGGCAAGTCTAAATGGTTGAGTAACTGCAATTTCTCGTAATGTACAGAAGAATATACAATATTAGGTACTGGCGATTGTCCAGCCTGTAGCATAAATGTTAACATGTGATAAGCCTGGCTGCAGGTATTGCCAGATTGAAAATGCTGTGGCCGTACCCGTTGGCCGTGCACTTGGGTATGCCCTGGCCATGGCCTATCTGAACAAGACTGGCAGTGATCCCCTCATGGTGCTACCACCTAAGTTTGCATTCTCACAAAACATAGAAGGTACTCTTTAGTCAGAATGGCAAAACCTAACGGTTGACTTGTTCCCCCTCATCGTCACAAAGTTTGCCACCTCTGTTCATTCTCTGCTAGAAAAGCTGGGTTGATGCTGCGACTCATGGTCGTGAATATCAGAGGATATAACCATTTTAGCCTTGATTCTTTGCATTGCCATGTTGTACCTTGTAACATCTTGACTAGTTCCTTAGAAGTTTCCAAAGAGGGGTGTAATGTGAGTAGCTCAGTTTCTCCTGGGAGAACCTTGTGTTGTACCGTGAAAGAATGTGTATCATATCTTGTATCATCAGTTTCTTAGAAGCTCACATAGGGTGGTGTAGGTGGCTCCAGTGAAGTTTCTCGCTGATAGATCATTTGTTTTGTTGTATCATCGGTCAGGTATGCACATATTGTGATGTGTAATTGTACATACTAGCCTGTGAGTCAATATAAAATGAACTTTGAGTAGTAGAGTCTGAATGTAATACATTGAATCAATTAACCGAGTGGTAGCGTCCATGTCGTCATTTTTTTCTATCAAGAAATGCAATTATTATTATTTTGTATCGAGGAAAGTAAAACTGAGCTCTCTTCCAGCGCTCTCGCATTACCAACTGTAGGATCGTACGCTTGGGTGAAATATTAGGAAAAGGACTGCCAGCGACAAAAGGGGAAAATAGTTGCGCCTTCTCCTGCCGGGCCACCGGCATCACGAGGCTCCAATATTTTGACAACCATCCTGACAAGGGATTTTCTCAATTCACGGTTTTTGAACTTTTGCTTTTTAACTTTGATTTTTTTTTACTCCCTTTTCAATTCATGTCACTTATTTTGGGACGGAGAGAGTAGATAAGAAGATCAAAGGAGTGGGGCTTACCGGCGACGAGATCCATGGCAGGGCCCTCTGGGAGGTGCCTTCGGGCAGCGTGCAGCGGCAGAGGAGCTCCTAGATGCAGGGCATGCGCGAGACCCGCGATGTGCGAAATCAGTGGTAACACAGCACGCGGAGATGGTGGCGGCAGCACACAGAGTGGGAAAGGAGAGAGACGCGACACAAACAAAAAAGCATGAGGAAGAAGATAAGACATTGGGGGTGGAGGAGAACACGAGGGAGAGAGGGTTCGTGTGTGAGGGGGTGGGGGGGGTGTGGTTCTGTGCAGACATGTGTCGAATCGACAATGCCACGCAGTGCCTTGCCAAAGAGGTTTATCGCCTAACAAGAACAAAAAAAAATTAAAAATTGGTAGGGAGGTTGGTTTTGGTTGTCGACAAAACACACTCTACGGTCCAAAAGCATTGTCCTATTTTGGTCGCTGTGTTTTTCTTCTCCATGGACACCGGGGATGGTCAGGCAACCAAGCACAAAAGAAATATTGGTAACCCCATCGGTCATTGCGGTCCTCAAGCAATCTCACATTATTGATGTTTAGGTTATCGATTCCAATTCTCCAAGTCCGGCATCGTTGAGGAACTTAAGGTTCTCAAACACAGCTGGCCATTTACTGGAGTAACACAAACATGCTATACAACTTGATTTTAAGAATACATGACTACTCCCTCCATTCCACCAAACAACTCATATAGATTTGTGCACTTAGACCAAGGAATCTCTCGTTTCTAGTAACTGACCATTCCTATTGGATTAAGAGTAGATGGAGGTAAGTAGTTATTGGCTGGATGCCGGAAACGAGAAAAAATGAGTTGTATTGTGAAACAAATGAGAGAAAAATTGCACTAGTTGTTTTGTGGAATGAAAGAAGTTTTTTTTTATTTTATCTTTTACTCTTTTTATCCTTTGAGGAACATGACCAGGATTCAGCAATGGACATAGTACGGCATAGCATTACAATCATTTTTTTAAGGGTACTTGCATGAAATATTATGTCCAGAGCTAAAAACGGAAAACATACCGGGAACGGCAGGCAGTAATGTGCGTTCTGATTATGTAGAATTAGAAGAGGCTCTTCTTACTTCAAAGGGATATACTTAACATTCTTCAAGACATTCTTAGGCCCAGTTCTTTTAGGGGGATTTTGCCGAAAGCTGCCCCTTCCCTGTGTTTTTTGGGAAGCCGACCGCTAAATTTGATTAGGCTTACAAACTACCTAAGCTTAAACTAGTATGATGCGAGTTTTGTTCTCTCTTTTCTTCACTTGTACTCTCTTCGTTCTTGAATGCAATAAGTCCTAACTTTGTCTTAAGTCAAAAAAATTAACTCACCAAGTTTATAGAAATTTCAACCAACATCTAAAATATTAAGGGTGTGTTTGGGACAGCTCCGTCTCGACAAATTTGATGGAGATGGTCATTCATAGTTTCACATTTTCGTGGAGACCTGCTCCACCAACTCCGTGGAGCTGGAGCTGTCACGAACACACCCTAAGTAAATATAATATGAATGTTGCTAATTTCTTCAATAAGTTTGGTTAAAATTTAAGAAATTTCACAATTTGACATAGAACAAAGTTAAGACTTTTTATTTACGTTTAGGAAAGACAATATCAAAGGATGCACAAGGAACGGTTGAATAATAGGTGGACTCTTGTGTCAAAACCGCATTGCGGGGATGTGCTGGAGCTGGACTCTCTGCCTTCCATCCGGATTTCTCCATGTAGCCTAAACACGTCGCCGCCACCCGTTTCGCCTTGATTCGGGCCTCCAATGGATCAGACGGGACTCCCAGCTCTGCCGGACGAGACGACGCGCTCGCCGACATCCTCCGTCGCCTCCCACCGCGCGATCTCGCCGCCTCCCGCTGCGTCCGCAAGGCATGGCGCGCCGTCGTCGACGACAACCGGCTCCTGCTCCCGCGCACTCGCTGCACGGCCTCTTCATCAACTACATCGACTGCAGGCGCCCGCACTTTTAAGCCCGCCCCTCCGGCAAGCGGCCTGCGATCAACGGCAATTTCCTGCCCGGTGACCCGTACGATTTCGACCCAGTCGTGGATCACTGCAACGGCCTCGTGCTTTACGGCGCATTCCGGGCGTTCTGTGTGGCCAACCCTGCCACGAGACGGTGGGACAATCTTCCCCGCCGCCGCGACGATAGTATGAACTGCCACGCCTGCCTTGTGTTTGACCCTGCCGTCTCACCGCCCTACGAGGTGTTCTCGGTCCCAGACTTGCCTCAGGAGACAGGAAGCTGCAGGTGTTCACGTCCAGCACAAGGCGAGAGAGGTCGTTTGTGCGCCAAGGCGAGGCTGCAGAGACAGTGAAATTTTTTCAACCAGATGCATTGGAGCCATATGTGGGTCGCGGGGGCCCGAGGTGGCGCTACAGTGTGTACTGGCAAGGATCACTCTACGTGCATTGCCGTGGTTCATTTGTCGCGAGGTATATATGCACCGCATCTTAATTTGCCAAATCAACTTCTCAATGGCATCAGCAGTATTTCTCTCACATGCAAAAGTAACTCTGTAAAATGTTGAAACTTGTCGTTCTTAACATTTTTGTAGGTTATCTTTGCCGGATGCTAAGTACCAAGTACCTAGGGGCTAGGGAGTAATACAAAGCCCAATAGATATTGCGGAAAGTAAACTACACTCGCAGTACCTAGGGAAATCAGAAAAAGGGGTCTGCTTTGCAACGATTCATGACAGTTATCAACTTCGGGTCTGGACCCTCGATGAATCAAGCGGACAGATGGATTGGGTGTTGAGGCATCATATTGATCTGAAGCCATGGGCAACCTTATATTGGTCGGGAGACCTGATGGGATTTGACAAAACCTGGATATCTTAGATGAAGGTGATGATTACCATTATGACGAGGATGAGGATGATGATGAAGGAGAAGATGAAAAAGGAGATGGTGATGAAGATCAATATACTGGAATGCTCATGAGGGAGAATTTTGGATGGAACTCTGATGATGAACAGTATTCTGAATATTAAAGATGGTTGTCGAAATATCGACGACGACTTCTACTTCCTTGGGTTTCACTCCTACAAAGAGGTAGTTTTCTTGGAGTTACCGTGGTTTGAAGAAGTTGCTTATCATTTAAATAGCTCAAAAGTTCAGTACCGTGGCAAATTGCGCCCAAAAGACTATGTTATACGACCTACAAATGGCATATACGAATCATTTCCATACACCCCTTGCATGATTGGGGAGCTTTCAAATAGCGCCTCTTCTCGGAGATTAGGCTCTTTGGGCGGCGAACAATTTAAGGAATGGTACGCTGATGTTTAGGTCCTTGTTTTTATTTAGGAATATCAAATTTTCAAACAACTCCTGATCATTTTGTACAATTTGATCATCTTAAGATTTAGTCCGTGTTGTGGCTATCATTCGCTTATTATTTTGATTATTTCTTCTTGGATAGTTTTAAGTACGTACCAGGAAGTGCAACCATATATTTTACTGGCCTGTTGCATTTTCTCTTATTTCTGCACGCACTTTGATCACTTCTAGATGCATTAGTAGACATGTGCTACTGAACTCGATTCAAATTGTCCAATTGCGTCCCAATTCTGCAGTTGTTTCTATGCTTCCCGACAGTAATTAGATAATCAGGTATAAACTAGGTTCGTTTGTCTCCATGGCACAAACACATGCCCTAAAGAGTACAAAAGAAGAAGACATCAGGTGTCAGGTTAGTGCAGAGCAACAGAATAATGAGGCCCATTGAAGGAGTATCAGAACTTCAGAAGAGGTGTGAAATGTATGTAGTGAACTAGTGAAGTGTCAGTTTCTTGGGTTAAATTATGTGCTTTGTTTTACAAGGAGATAAGATCTTTATTCAGTTCCCTACCCCATATCAAATGTTTGCTCTCAGTTCTCAAATGAACCTAATATGCAAAACAGTTGTTTCTCTTCATCTCTTCACCGTTGATTTGATAAGGGTAAATGTAGATATTTGTCATTTAAAAAGTTAAAGGTCAAAGCGTTTCTCTTTTGTTATGGGCTGAAGCCCATTTGCTCTGCCTTTCCCCATACGTGAGAGCAATCGTCGCCTGGTAATCCGGTTCGCCGACGGCGCCCCCGGTGCTCCCACTCCCACGGGACCTCTTGCAGGCTGCAAGCCAGCGGCGGCGCCATGCTCCGCCGCCACGAGCTCTTCCGGTGCATAGCAAGACCTTCTTCCCTTGTCTGGACACGCTGCGCCTGTCCGGCGTGGTGATCTCGCCCCGGCGGCGGCCGGAATCTTGTCGGCCTGGAAGAAGTTAACCATCTTTTTTTGAGGGAAAGAAGTTAACCATCTTATCGACAAGACTACGCCAATTCTCCCGTGGACGTGGTCATACCTGACGTAACTGTCTAATTGACGGTGCTAGCTATACATGCATACGGCATACTCTCCTTCCCAGGAGGCACGTTCTCGTACGTATCTGTGATGTAACAGTTGAGTCCATCAACTCCCGGCCACTTTTGTTTGGTCGTTAGAAAGATGGCGACATGGCCAGCGACCCACAACGTTGAAGTGTACTCGCATAGAGCCAGTGTTAATTCATCAGCTTGATCACCAACGCAGCGCAAACACCACCCTTTAAAAACACAGGAACACGGACGTGATCCGGAACAAGTACGCCGGGGTACCGAGTCAAGGAAGACGGAACCGCGTCGCTTTTTCCCTCCTCCAGGCAGTTGGTTCGTGTGCCCTACCACCGCTGCCAGGTGCGAACCATGCTGTCTGCTTGCGTTATTCTACCAGTAGATGGATAACTCATTCATTCTCTCTTCTTTCCTTTCCTGGTATATATGTCCTATGTACACGACGACAGTCAGCACCGATCCAGGAACATAAATACTCTCTCGCTTTACGAAACCAAGGTGCGTTCCTTCATGGTTCACGAGACATTTGTTAATGAAAACAAAAGGTAATAAGCAACGACTAAGGAAGCTATAGGCATACACATCGGGGTTTTTTTTCCTTCTGAATGAAATCCAGAAGGCGAGAGATCCAATAAACCAATCGATCAACCTGCCTTATCATCCTAGCACCGATACCATGGATCCAAGCCTAAGACGCGTACGTACACACCGGCCGGAAGAAGGAAAAAAAGAAATGGCAGTCATGGCACGCACGACGGTGGTACGAAAACGACGGCTGCGTGCGTGTGTGTGCGTGTGCGTCTTCTGGTCAGGTGGACGACCGCGAGGTGGTTGGAGACTTCTTCCTCGCCCTTTCCCACCTCACGACCCAAAGGTTCTCGCTGAGCACTCTGCAGGAGTAGTATATGCTCCTGCGATAACCACCTTTTTTACTTTGTTCCTGAGCAACAAAGGTTTGTTCTCGTTTTTTCCCTTTGATTCACCGTCGCTTTCGTCTCACCGTCTGCGAATGTCTCGCCGTGGGAACAACAGGACCCATGGAACTTTTCTCTCGTCTCGTTCTCTCACAGCTACGCCTCCAAAGTCACCAAAGCTATGAACTGGTGACCTTTACGGTTTCCGGTGAGCTAAGACCGAAGACCCGTGAAAAACACCTGAAACAGTTCTGCACATTGCCATGCCGTGGGAATTTTTCTCCCTTGTCTTTAAATAATATGGACTTTTTCTTCAGAATTAAACCATAAAGTTACAGAATCAAATAGCAAATAGTATGTGCCAGACAACCTGTAAACCAGGAAAATGACACCATTGAACTTTAAAAGGCTCCCGATAACAATTAAAAATATATCCAAAGCTATCTCTCTACCGGAGATCCTCAGAAAATGACACCGCGGTTGGCAGTGCTCCCCAGTTAATCAAGTGTGCCACCTCCTCCAAACTCTTCTATCACTACAATATTGCCCCCATACCTGATCAAATCAGCGATTAACTCCTGTGGGTATTAGTACTAGCAGTTTCTGACTGATCGCTGTGCTTGTCTCGCCAGCCGCCTCCCAGTAATTTCGAGTCGTCGCCTAAAGCTGCAAGTTTCTGAACAGCTCCTCTGCGAATCGGCCGTCATCTCCGCGCTCTCCGGTGACCGGTGAGGCCAGTACACCCTCCAGTTTGCTCACACAAGCTAGGCTCGCCGTATTTGACCGCGAAGTAGTCCGTGGCCTCCTTCTATGCTTTTGCCGGAGTTCTCGCACCATGCCGCCCCATCTTGATTTGCTCCTGCTATGGCTCCTCGTCGTATCCGCGCCCGTGCTAGCCAGCGCTGCCACTCCCAGCACGGCGTTCGTGCCAGCGGACAACTACCTCGTCATCTGCGGCACGTCAGGGAGCGCCACTGACACCGCCGGCCGGACTTTCGTTGGGGACGGTCGCCTGCCAGCCAGCGCGCTGGCCGCGCCCCAGAGCGTCGAGGCCAACGCATCGCTGAGCTCCTCCAACGGCGATGAGCAGGCGCTGTACCAGTCCGCGCGCATATTCACGGCGCCGGCTTCCTACACGTTCGCCATCAAGAAGCCCGGCCGGCACTTCGTGCGCCTCCACTTCTTCCCCTTCCGGTACCAGTCCTACGACCTGGCCGCCGCCGCCGCGTTCAAGGTGTTCGTCCAGGGCGCGGTCTTCGTCGACGGGTCGTACACGCCGAAGAACGGCACTGTTGTCGTCAAGGAGTTCTCGGTGAACGTCACAGGTGGCAGCCTGGTGATCGCGTTCACGCCGACGGGCAAGCTGGCGTTCGTGAACGCCATCGAGGTCGTGTCGCTCCCCGACGACCTCATCGCCGACACAGCGGCGATGGCGGGCAGCGCTCGTGGCCTGTACACGGGGCTGTCGGCGCGGGCGCTAGAGACGGTCCACAGGATCAACATGGGTGCCCCCAAGATCACCCCGGCCAACGACACGCTGTGGAGGACGTGGCTGCCGGACCAGAGCTTCCAGCTCGACAGCAGCTTGGCCTTGGCTGAGCATAAGGAGGTGCTGCCTTCGGCGATCAAGTACACGCCGGTCGCCACACCGTGGACGGCGCCGGTCGGCGTCTACGCGACGGCGACGAAGCAGAGCACGTCGGGGGGCACCAGCACCATCAACGTGCAGTTCAACGTGACCTGGAGGTTCGGCGCCGTGGCGGCCGGGTCGGACTACCTGCTCCGGTTCCACTTCTGCGACATCGTCAGCAAGGCGGCGACCGGGCTGGCCTTCAACGTCTACGTAGGCGCGTGGCTTGTGCTGGACAACTACGAGTACTCCCGAGACACGATCAACACGCTAGCCGTGCCGGTGTACAAGGATTTCGTGCTGGGCGCCAAGGACGTCAAGGGGGGGAACATCACCGTGAGCATCGGGTCGTCGACTGTGGGTGTCAGCAACGTGTCGCCGGACGGTTTCCTGAACGGGCTCGAGATCATGAGAGTGCTCGGGAGCGCTGGGGCTGGCGCAGAGCCGTCCAAGCGCAGTTCAAAGGTCAAGACCTGGATCATTGCCGGCTCGGCCGTTGGTGGAGCCGCGGTGGCGATGGCGCTCGCGTTCATCGCGTTCAGGATGCTATGTAGGAAGAGGGGGAAGCCGGAGAAGAAGGCGTCAAACAGCACCTTGTCGCCGTTCTCGGCGAGCGCGCTGGGCTCCCGTTCTCGCAGCTCCGGCAAGAAGAGCAACGGCAACACCATCGTGCTCGGGCAGAACGGCCTGGGCGCCGGGTACAGGATCCCCTTGGCGGTGCTCCAAGAGGCCACCAGCGGGTTCGGCGAGGCGATGGTGATCGGGGAGGGCGGCTTCGGGAAGGTGTACAAGGGCACGCTGCCCGACGAGACGCCGGTGGCCGTGAAGCGCGGCAGCCGGAAGACGCTGCAGGCGATGCAAGAGTTCCGCACGGAGATCGAGATGCTGTCCCGGATGCGGCACCGGCACCTCGTCTCGCTCATCGGCTACTGCGACGCGCGCGACGAGATGATCCTCGTGTACGAGTACATGGCCATGGGCACGCTCCGGAGCCACCTCTACGGTGCCGACGACCTGCCTCCCCTGACCTGGGAGCAGAGGCTGGAGGCCTGCATCGGCGCTGCCCGGGGCCTGCACTACCTCCACACCAGCTCCGCGACGGCGGTCATCCACCGTGATGTCAAGTCGTCCAACATCCTCCTCGACGAGACTCTCATGGCCAAGGTCGCCGACTTCGGGCTGTCCAAGGCCGGGCCGGAGCTGGACAAGACGCACGTCAGCACCAAAGTGAAGGGCAGCTTCGGGTACCTCGACCCGGAGTACTTCCGGCGGCAGATGCTGACGGAGAAGTCCGACGTGTATTCCTTCGGCGTGGTCCTGCTGGAGGTGCTCTGCGCCCGCGCGGTCATCGACCCGACGCTGCCCCGGGAGATGGTGAACCTGGCGGAGTGGGCGATGCAGTGGCTCAAGAAAGGCGAGGTCGATCGAATCGTCGACCAGAGGATCGCTGGGACTATACGGCCACAGTCGCTCAAGAAGCTGGCGGACACGGCGGAGAAGTGCCTCGCGGAGTACGGCGTGGAGCGGCCAACCATGGGGGACGTGCTGTGGTGCCTCGAGTTCGCGCTGCAGCTGCAGGTCGCATCACCGGATGATTCAGTCATCGACGGCATGCCGCTGGCACCTGTGGCAACACCCCAGGTTCAGCGTATCCAGTCGATCGCTAGCGTCGCGACTGACACTGCCATGACAGCGAACTTGGGTGATCTCGACGGCATGTCCATGAGTGGAGTATTCTCGAAGATGGTCAAGAGCGAAGAGGTCAGGTGAAGCCTCGTGAACGTTGTAGACAAGAGTAAAGGGCATGTATATCATTTTTTTTATTCTGTAGTTCGTACATTGTAAGCTGTACGTACATAATTTCATGTAGAAGAAAGTTATACCAAGTAGTGATGTGTATTAGACACCAATAAGGAGCAACAGATTCTGCACAGTTCGTTAAGAAATAGCATAAAGTAAACTTCTCTGCATTATCATCGGTCAGACAAGGCTGAGACAGAAGAGTGCACACAGACCAGACGGCCTAGATTCACAGTGAAATATGCCGTGTCTCCAGCACATTCATGACACATAATTTTGTTACAAATGAATAAATGCAGTTTGTTAAACCCACGGCCTGATTATGAGTTCTATATAGTACCCTAACTTCCTGCATGGTTCTGTTTCTCAAGAAATAGCAGAGTCCTTGGAACTCGAGAGACAAAACGATGGGATCTCATCAGACATCTACTCCCATGGCAAACCTGAAATCTAATGCTGAAGACTAGCATCTACTCTTCCTTCCGCTTTCCTAATTGTTTTCTGGCACGAGCTGTCAAGCACCTCCCCACAAACTTAAGAACCTCATCGATGAGTACCACAGGGAAGGCAACTGCTATCACCAAAAGCCATTCGTTGAAACTGAGGGGCACAATTCCGAAGATTTGGGTAAGGAAAGGGACGTAAAGGATCAAAAAATGAAGCCCAAACGACACCGACATTGCCAGAAGAAGCCAGGGGTTAACCCATGGAGGCATGCTCAGAAGGCTGCCATCTTCGGAGAGGGCATTCAGAGAGTTGAACATCTCAATCGACACCAGGACAGACAGGGAGAGGGTCGTCGCTTTTATTTTGCCACCCTGGAAGTAATCGCATGGGTTTGCATCAAACTCAAATGTCCGAGACCCTGCTGTGAATGACGACACATTGAAACCCTCCCATGAAGGGCACTGGCCCCAGTTTGAGAGCTGGGAGTATGAGACAAGAGTGTGACCATCACCAGCCAGATCAATTCCCAGGAAAGAGCCATGAGTGTACCAGATGACAAAGATTCCCACCGTTGCAATCCCAACATACAGCCCAATGACCTACACAGATTATGTTCATAAAATTTCAAGTATTCAAGTATAACCAGAGAGGAATACAATTGCATGAATCAGGTACTGGAGAACATTAATATTCTACACAGGTAACTGAAAATCAAAATCAATAAGGCTACAACATTGTTTAATTGTTATTCGTGATTCATGCTACCTGTCTAAATTTCACTCCTTATTAGCTAACCAGAGCAGTTTTATCTACATATACCCCCACGTGAGTTCCCTCTTCAGTAGTATAGATCACTTAAACCAACACTTGCAGACACATGTATAAATCAATATTACTTGACAGAATTTCAAGTGTAATAATTGAAGCTAAAGTTTGAAGCCCCTTCAAGACAAAACTTAAGAATGACCCACAGATCACATCCTGTACACTAAATGCCGAAAAACATTTTATGTCTGGCTTATAGAGTTGTACTCCCTCCGTCCCAAAATAAGTGACGTGGATTTGTATAGATTCTTATACAAATCCACATCACTTATTTTGGAAGGGAGGTAGTATTAGTTTTTGTTGGCCTGACTAATAGTATAGCAGTTGTCAGATAATGTACCATATACGAATAAAAATGCTACAAGGGACACGTTAAACAAATAGCTTCAACACCACTGATTTAGAAAGAGGATACTTGCGGAAATACATGATGCACAGGAAAACATACCATATAACGGAACAGAATCCAAGGAGTGATCAATGAATCATCACTTCTTCGAGGGGGTTTCTTCATGATATCTTTATCGGGTGGGTTGAAACCCAAAGCCGTAGCTGGAGGGCCATCTGTAACAAGATTGACCCACAGAAGTTGTACAGGAATGAGGCCTTCTGGAATACCTAAAGCTGATGTTAGGAATATGGAGGCAACTTCTCCAATGTTCGAAGAGATCATATATCTGCAATGCAACAAAGATAACATCAACTGGTTGCATTTTTATTTTTATTTGTCAAATAGTAATCAAAAGAAAAGGTCAAACCAACAAAAAGAAGTACCTTATAAAAGCTTTCATGTTGTTGTAAATAGACCTTCCCTCACCAACAGCCGAGACTATTGTACTGAAGTTATCATCTGCAAGCACCATATCTGAAGCTTCTTTTGCAACCTAACATAAATCATCAGAATACAATGTCACAACTCCAATCTGTATATGTCAGAACAGGCAACAACAGCATGCTCTTAGGAACCATGAAATATGAAGGCGTGCCAAGATTCCACACAGACAGACAACGCATTTGCAGAATTATGTCTTCATTAACAAGCATGTGCATATGTGTTCTATATTGAATTATGTATGAGGTCTTATGCACACCACCACCATAGTCTCTGCATTCTTTCATCAACATAGAGAGAGGACAGATAACACCATGAGATCAGAGCTTTGAGGAGTAAATATTGGGCCAAAAAAATGAAAGGTGAATCATACACAAATTTAGAAATCCTATGCATCTTCATTGCCTAAGATATATTGTGTGGATCTTAATTGTTAATAGTATCAAATGTTCTGCAGGGAATTTGAGAGAGAGACCAAGAGCACCAGAACAATGTGACAGCGCAGCAACATTACACAAGACTAGCAAATGCTAAAAAACAATAGTTGCAAGTACAAGCACTTTAAGTACCAGAGAAAAAATTATCTTTACACTTATAAAGATCTGAGTTGGTGGTCGCGAGTTCACTCCAACAAGACTATCACTTAAAGGATACGGAATCATCTAATTGCCACTCATTCTATACGTATCATGATCTTTCAACTATGCTTGATTGGTTTTCATGACTTTCAAGAGTAATTGTATTTTTCAAAAATAATATTTTGACATAATTCTTATTTATCACAAATTTAAAAAATACGAGCGACACATATTTAAACAACTCATGCATAACACAAATTCTTAATTTCGTAGCAGAGCGCGGACATTTAGCTAGTAAGACTAGGGTTCTACGTGAAGCCTAATTCAGTACTCTCAAAATGTCTAGCAGTTGACATTCTTTCACAAAATTGAGCTACAAATAAATTTCACGAATTAAGATAGAACTATTAAGAACAAGGATAATTTGATAACAGAGCAAGAAGGCAGACCTCAGTCCCAGTGATGCCCATCGCAATTCCAATATCAGCTAATTTCAGAGCCGGTGCATCATTCACTCCATCACCGGTCATTGCAACAACTTCACCATCTTCTTTGAGCAACCTAACAATTTCCTGCTTATGTTTTGGCTCTGCCCTGGAGAAGAGAAGGCCACCTGTTTGTCTCAAGAGCTTCTTCTTATCAGGAAGAGCCATGAATTCCTTCCCTGCAAAACTCCTTGAACTAATGTTTTCACTGGGACCAAAAACCCCAATCTCACGGCATATTGCCTCTGCTGTTTCTTTGTTATCTCCTGTTATCACCATAACACGTATGCCAGCAGCTCTGCAATCTTCAATTGCTTTGTGGACTTCTTCTCGGGGAGGATCCTGTGGTAGTTAAATAATAATAATGTTACAAGGTACAACTTAGAATGACATCTATCCTTTAAGAGAATTTTCATGAAGCCGAGGGTCTCACCCTTAGACCAACAAAACCACAGAATATCAGATTATTCTCTATGGAAGAGTAGTATGAAGGATCAAGCAGATACTTGTGAGCGGCATGCTCTTCTCCGTCATATGTTGCAAATTCTGCCAAATCCTCCTTGTAAGCGAATCCCAGACAGCGCAATGCACTGGCTGACATTTCACTAAGTCTTGACAATATGAGTGCCTTGGCACCATCATCCAAGAGCACAACAGATCCATCGAGCAATTGAATATAAGCACTTCTCTCTAGCAGATTTTCTACTGCTCCCTGCAAGAGTACATTGTGCCATGAATGAATATTTGTAGGCCACAGATAACATGACCAAAAACAACGCAAACAACAATATGCCATAACACTTGCCATCACATAAGCAAATATGAAATTCAATGCTAAGTGGTGGCTGAAGCCATAACTACATCCATCAACAGAATAGATGAAGAGAAATGACAGCTGATGGTATGACAAAGATGATACCCTAATTCCAGGAGAAACAGAGGGTGCAAAAAGTGGCACAGTGGTTGAATCGTGACAGTGCACAAGTCAATTATTTCCCACATTATGAGAAATGAGGAATAAAACATTAGTAAAGTAAATTACAGAACAAGATTACTTCTGCGCACTAAACCACTTGAGATACAAAAGTGGAACATATGCTGCTTTGCAACAGAACAAAATTATATGAACGATTCAAAATACCTTCACAAGCAGCAAATTCTTTCCAGAGTCTGCTTTCTTGACAATAACTCCCATTGATTTTCTAGTCCGATCAAATTCCAGAGTCCCTACTCTTTTAGCATCATTATTCCACCACTGACAGCACCCTTGAAAAAACAAACAAATGACAATTATTCTTGATTATTTCCACAAAAGAACTGGATAAAGCCCTCAGACTATAATGTATTGTGCACAGAACAAATCACCGTACTTAGCAAATCCGATGAATCCAGAGATGGAGTATATCCACCAGGAAGGCCCATTTTCTCAACCAGAACCTGGCATACACATAACAGTCACCCAATTTGGCAAATGATCGAACAATAGTAAATTAAGTACATTACAAATGATCAGATTTAGCAAATGCTATTCAAAAACAAGTTTTACTTGTGCAGACATAATTAGAAGCGATACTAACTTAACAACCCATGTTGCTCCACATCTTTCTTTTCTGTTATACACACTACTGTTAGTACATTGCAGTTTCACATGATCTTCCTTTACACTCCTATGTGTTTAGAGGAATGAAATATAAACAACGAAATGTTGAGTCCGCTAGTAAAAGCAACATATAACATTAACAGATCATACCTTCAATGCGGCCTCAGTGGGCATCCCCGTGGCAACATACTGATGCTCGGAGTGTGCAATACTTGCATCATTGCAGAGTGCAGCTATCTTTGCTATCATTTGGAGATTCTCATCCATTTCCAAACTTGGCCACTCATGGATCTTACCATCACTTGGATCATAAGTGGTTCCATCAACCTTAAAGTCCCTCAGTGTATCGGGCCACCTCCCAATCGCCACAAGCTTCACTGCTGACATCTGGTTAGTGGTCAAAGTTCCTGTCTTATCAGAGCAGATCACTGTTGTGCAACCTAATGTCTCAACACTTGGCAACTTTCTCACAAGTGCATTCTTCTGAGCCATCTTCCTTGTGCCTAACGCCAAGCATGTGGTGATCACTGCAGGCAGGCCCTCTGGAATTGCTGCAACAGCCAGTGCCACTGCAATCTCAAAGTAATATGTGCACTTCTCAAATGAGAACTTAAAATTCCTTGGCCATCCATCCACATACTCCCAGGTGAGGAAATACTTCACGTTAATAAGCCAAACCAGAATACAGATCACTCCAATTATGGCAGTCAGTGCCTCACCGAACTCATTGAGCTTCTTTTTCAGCGGCGTATCATCCTCCTCCTGTGAGGCCTCTTGGATCTGCGAGTGGATCTTGCCTATTTCTGTCGCCATGCCAGTTCCTGTTACGACACAGACAGCGCTGCCATTGACAATGGTGGTACCAGCAAAGACCATGCACTCCTTTCCCTGGATATCTGTGTCCTCCAGATCGATCTTGTGGCTGGTCTTGTTAACCGAAGAGGTCTCGCCAGTGAGGGAGCCCTGCTCAACACGGAGCGTAGAGCTGATAAGCTGGAGCACACGCATGTCCGCGGGGACCTTGTCGCCAACGCGGAGCTCAACAATGTCTCCAATGACGAGGTCTCGCGCTGGGAGCCCATGCGACCACCGGCCATCACGCTTAACAGTGGCGTGCTCAGACTGGATCTCCTTCAGGGCCTCAAGTGCCTTCTCGGCGTTGCTCTCCTGCCAGACGCCGACCACGGCGTTGACAATCAGGATGAGGAAGATGACGAGCGGCTCCACGAAAGCGGTGGCCCTGACCTCGCCTCCCTCGGCGCCGTCATAGAGCGCAAGCACGAACGACACCACAGCCGCAGCGAGCAGGATGCGCACGAGCGTGTCGTTGAACTGCTCGAGCACCAGCTTCCACACCGACGGCGGGGCATGCCGCTCAAGCTCGTTGGGCCCGTACTTCTGCAGCCGCGCGGCCGCCTCCTCGGAGCTGAGCCCGCGGTCCGCCGAGACGCCCAGCTCCGCCAGGCACTCGCTCGGGGTGCGCGCCCACACCGGGAAGGCTGCGACGGCGGGCTCCGACCCGGAGCCGTCGGATCCGTCGGGCCGCCTGGCCTCGTCCTGCCCGCCCTTACCCATTGGTCACGACTTGATGCTCGAACGGAGAGGAAACGCTCCTAGGGTTTCCGTCCTCCGCGGCAGCTAGATCGCATGGAATCTTAACCCTAGAAGGGGATGGAGGCGGCTGCCGGGAGGGGGAGACTAGTAGGAAGGGAGGGCGATTGGTGGTGGTGCAGTGTGGATTCGAAAGCAGGGAAGGACGGAGGGGGGGCTTTTGCCTTTACTTCGCCCCTTTTCTTTATGGCGTAAACTACTTTCTTATTCTAAATCGATCGGGACGATGAGAAATTGTACCACTAGTTTAATCGCCGCTTAAATAGAGGGGATTTGGTGGGCTACGCATTGTACGCTCCGACTATTTATCCCAGCATCTCGTTCGACCTTTGCGTCTTTCTGCAGGTGGGACTGCACGTTGTGGGACAGCTGTGTCAGCGAGCGACAGGGTTCGTGAGTGTGGCTTCTTACCGTGCGAATGCGATGATGAGATGAGCGGATTAATTAACCGGTAAGGAACGGGGGTTCTTGGTCGATGGCTTTGCTTGACCCGGAGAGCGGCCACGTGTTCTCTCGAGAAATTTGGGTTTTCAAGCCCTTCGTGCCTGCGGCAGTGGCTCGAGACACTGATACACGGGACCACGATCAGTATGGACCCACATGCAGTGAGAAGGATGCGCTGCTCTCGTCGCTGGCGGGACCGCTTTGCGCGGATCGGGGATGCCAGGAATCTTTTCTGCTGCGGAGTGACGTGACGTCAGTCGCGGCCGCCAAGCATCGCACGGCACGCCGCTCGAGCAGAGCCTTAAACCCATAGGAGTGCTAGTACTAATGACGCGTCTCCAGCCAATCATGACGCGCCACCTGTACTCCTCCGCTCCTTATCGGGCTTCCCCCAGGCCCGGCACGGGAAAGAGGAATTCTGGAAGGTACAGAGAGCGAAGGGCGTCCGTCCAGGAGGCACGGGGGCACACGAACACGGTTTCTGCAGCGCCTTGCGTCTTCGCTTGCCGTGCGAGTGCAGCGTGCACACACGCTTGGGGAATCAACCGAACCTGCTACGGGCAGCAGCGCAGGCTCAAAGCGGCGCACCACGTTGCTGCTCTTGTTCCTTTGGGTCACGACGAGGAAATATCTCCTGTCACGCGCGCGTTTGCTGCTCGCCTGGAGCGCAGGAAGAATCGTGTATTCAGGTGGTAGGTAGTGGAGTGGAGTTCGTATATTGTAAAGGTGGTGCCTCGTGGTAACCTCCGTTCCTGTCGCCCGTTCCTTTTCGCGTACTGGTGGTGTGGTGTCAGATCTGGATAAAATTTTCACGGTGAAACGGAGACCAGTTGCACAAGTGTTGTAGGGATCGATGGGTCCCCCGTTTGCCGTTTGTGGGAGACAGCCAGAAATGCACATGCGCTGGCCTGACCGCTGGGGTTGCACACGGGAATACGATACGAGATAGAGTCCGGTGCATGGGTTGGATTGGATGACCTTTTTTTTACTTGGAAAGAATTGGATGAGCTCGACATGACGTTGCTATTTTTTTTAAAAAAGAAGAAGATTTATTCATTAGAAGCACAGGACATTACTCAGTGTGATACTCATCACACTTACGAGGCTCAGAGCTTGTTGTACAGGGCAGACAACATTCTGTGAGAGAAATTGATACAAGTAAACTTTGATGGGCTACAGATGTTTGTAAGATTAACATTAGAAGCTAGATTAAGAGCCACACCATTGCAATCTCTAGGGACATGCTTAACAGAAAAAGCATGTGGAATTTTATTCCATATTTCAGCAAGCAAATGTCTAATAGACCAGTGTCTCGGGAAATGTTGAAAGTTTCTTCGATCAGCAGTTTGACTGAGAGTGATGTTGTCTGAGAGAAGAGAGCCTCTTTCAAATTGGAGACACCTGCTACATTCTGCCGCAAGAAGAAGAGCCCAAGCTTCTGCCAGTAATGAGAGCTACAGGGAGGAGAAGCTGCCGAGATCTGTACTTTTAATCTTCCTGTTTGGGAGAAGTGTTCGATGTAAACTCCGAGACCTGCTTTAGCTTCTGAGGAGCCTGGACTTCGCCGAGGCAACTTCCAGGCTGCGTCAGAATAGACATGAGTACCTGGAGAGGACAAAACTTAGAGCAAAGTTAAGGGGATCCTGCTGAAGTTTAGTTCCGTGCTGAAGATCAGGGATGGAAGCATTATCTCCAAGTTCAAAGCTTGTGCGGCTAATGAGAGCTTGCGTATCCTTGAAGACCTGCTGAGGCTTGGCCTTTTTCCTTGCTAAAAAGGCAATCATTCCTTGCTTTCCAAAAGCACCAGAGAAAAGTGAGAATATTTTGAAGAGTGGCAAGAGGGTGGATAGAGGTTAAAATGATGTATATAGTGGCAGCCACACTAGGATTGGAGTTCACAATAATCTCAGTTCTTATGAACCAAGGAGCTAAGAACCAAGCTGCTTTGGAGAAGGGGCAAAGAAAAACAAGGTGTAAATCATCTTCAATAACGCCCCACCTGCAGCAGAGCTTGCTTATATGCCTACAATAGTTACCTGCTCTTTTACCTGTGCGAAGTGCTTTCCTAATTAATCTCCAAGCAAAGAGTTGAACTCTAGGTATAAGAATTTTGGAGGCCCAAATGGTGTTGAGAAGAGCAAGATCTAATTGCTGGATGGAGGAAGATGCTAGAGTAGATTTGTTGAATAGCTAATTTGTAAGCACTTTTAGTAGTACAAATGCCTGAATGATTGTGTTTCCAGCACAAAATGTCGCTTCCTGGAGACTGAAGAATAGGAGTATTAAGAATAGACATTGTAGCTTGGGGAGAGAAAAGATTTCGGATGAGGTTATTGTCCCAAGTTTTAGTTCCAGGAATCCAGAGATCTCTAACTACAGCCAGATAAACAAAGTCAGGATTTTGAATAATGAGATGATCATGAATGTCTTTCCAAATGTTACACCAAGGTGTGCTCCAGATGGAGATATTGCCATCTACCATTTGATAGAAACAAGGGTTTTCAATAAAATGGCATACCATGAGGATGGAGGCCTAAAAAGCTGATTTGGGCATGGCTTTGTTGGCCTTCCAAATGGTAGTACCTGGATGGTATTTTGCTCTTAAGAGGAGAGCAAGCATACTGTTAGGATCCTGAGCTAATCTCCAAGCTGCTGAGCAAACAAGACTAATGTTAGTTGCCTCAATGTTTTTGATTCCAAGCCCTCCTTCTCTTTTCGACTTACAAATGTCCTCCCAAGCTTTTAAACAGAGTGAGTTGGAGGAGTTCCCTTTTTGTACACCTGTCCACCAAAATTTCCTAACGACGGGACATGACATTGCTAGGGCATTGAGGTACAAAAGGAAATACAGTAGTAAAATAGTGACATAATTCCGGGACAATGTCTAATGTACAGACACAGTGCCCGCCCGTCCAACCTAGTCGTCGACCCTACCGATAATGTTGGGACAGTGTCTGATGCACAGGCGTGGTGGCACCGTCCTCCTAGCCATCGACTCTACTCACTTTGCAAAAAGAAATGTAACATTGAATCCCACATGATCGGTAAACCGAATTTGCTTTAAGGAAACTGTTTGACACATAAGATGTTTGTATGGATGAATTTGTTTAGCGCTTCTTCGACTGAAGATTCTTTTGCGCTCTATTTTAGAGGAACATTTTCATCCACCAAAACCTCTTACAAGTACCCGCCCATAGGGGCCACCAAGTTGGCCCAGGCTTCGGGGCCCGCGGTATCCGCGATGATTCAGATGGAATTGGTGTAGTACATGTCACCTACAAGAACCGCAAACTAATTTTCCCACTAAATTTAATCAAGCTCGGAAGCCTAAAACCAAAATAGAGACCAAAGAAGTAGACAATCTATCTATGAGGAGTGCACATTATGACTTACCCAAGAAGCAAAGGGAGAAGAAGAGGATGAGGTGATCCCGTATGGGTAGGAGGACAGGATGAACGAAGCGCAAGCTTGCTGGTTAGCGATCAAGAATAGCAGCCCTAGCCAAGGCTTGGACAGCCGGAGAGGCGATGTATGAGAAGAGGAGGCAGCAAAAAGATGCGTACATACGTCCTACCACACGTCCAACGCTATTCTAGCTACGAACACAATGTCCAAATCACTACCAGGCCGGGAATTCAGCCGCCCAAGCTGCCACACACACGCTGACATGTGGGGCAAGCATGAAAAAAACATCACATATAGTATTTCCTGTTGGGCCATCCCTCCACATGGAGGTGAACTTTCAGCACAGCAAACAGCCACAAGCCCAGCGCTTGTGAACCGTTGATCTCAGCCCCATTCAACGGTTGAGATTGCTCTCTTGTTGTATATAAGGAGAAGAAGAAACCCTAGCCACCAAGAAGTCTCAAGTACTGAGAGTGTGGCTACCATTGTGAGAGCAAGAGAGAGCAACACAAGGAACACAATCTGTGAGAATAGAGGAAGAAGAAGTTAGAGCTGATTTCTGTCCAGATTAGTGACGCAAGACCGGTTGTCTTCAAGCCGGTGGTTGAAGGCTCAAACGTGCTTGGATTGGCTCCAAACTTGATGAGCTTGTTCCTTGCTTTGAGTACTTCAATCTGGTCGGCTGGTTTGAGTGTTGGGTCAGAGGAGCGTCAGATTTGAGAATGATTTCGTCAGCTTTGTGACTGCAGTTTCAGAACAGAGTAGTTTTGATAGACGAACAGTTTGGGTACGCAAACGGTGTCCAATTGAGATGAAATTTGGAGGGCTTGTTGAGGACTCGTGGGTCTACTTGTCTGCCAAATTTCGTGTTGTTTGGATCAGCGATTTAAGAACACTTGACAGAATACTGATGGGGACAGAAGCTGTGTCAACTCTATTTTGTTGTGGTTCTACCTCTCATGGTTGTTGTTGTGATTACCGGTTGGTAATGTGCCGAGTGTGTTTTACATCTATAGATTTTCTTGAGAGACTCTTGTATCCATTTGCTCATAGTGGAAGTTGCGTGGACAGGTCGGTCCACAGCCGTGATTTTTTACTCCTCACGTTGAGGAGATTTTTCCACATTAAATCCTTATGTCACTTGTGCATGTTGTTTGTGTCATTTCCGCTGCATACTTGTTGGTTGAAACTATCCTCAAAGTTCATTACAAGTTCAGTGGGTTTAGGTTTGCGTAATTGTTGTCCCTATTCCCAACATTGCCCACATACTGTGCAAATCCTTAAAAAAGAAGAAACAAGGCATGGGTTTGGATTGTTTCACCGTCGACATTTTAAATTATCCACGTTGACTTGTGAAATAAATTGTGCAAAGTACCTTCTTCCTTTTTTAGGTCGCCCTCAGTATTTTATTCCATTAGCGGCATATGAGTCCCGATTGGGCATCAGGGATAACCACAACGGTTCATAACATGCAAACTAAACTAAGTGCTCCACAAGCGCACACAATCGCTGCTTTACTTTCTGTTGAAGTATAAGTGGATTGCCTAACCCTTTCCATCAGATCGGTCTTTTAGTTGTGTTGGTTAGCGCATGAAGCTCTTCACTTCCGTCGTGCCGATTGAAATTGAACCTGAATCCCTGAAGGTTGGAGACTGCAACTTTCTAACTCCCTGAACATCTGGCGATTGTGCCATGCTAAGATCAGACCCTGACAAAGTGTTTCGATCTGTCTTCTGCCTTGCCAACTCACTATAGCCATCAGTACCGTGTCTCTGCGAGGAAGCACTTCAATCCTGCACAATTTGAGCAAATATCTGTTACACCATCCATGTTCAGCTTTATTCCACCCAAACTCAGGTTGCTTCCATTTCCCCTTTTCAGTTACTGCAGCTCGACCTGCCACTGACTTCACCAATTCATCTACAAGTTCAAGTGATCTCTGAAGCTGGTACTGCACCTCGGCATCATTTTGACTATTTTTGCTTCTCCAAAATTAGTATACATAACTGAGACGTGCGAGGCACAATTTTAACAACCGCTCCTAACATAGGTTGCTTCTCGTGCGTGAGTCCAAGATTGGAAGATCGGTATGGTCGACTGGAGGGGGGGTGAATAGCCGACTAACAAATTTATTTTTTAATTTATTTTCTTGAAAGATACAAACACTTAATCTTAGGGTTCACTAAATTCTCTAAAAGGAATACAACCCTAATATGAAGTGCAATAGCCGAAGCACTAGCCGAAGCAAAGTATAGACAATGAAGTAAAACAAGTAAGTAAAGGGGCAAGTATCCACCTCTTGTGATCGGTATACGTCTCCGTTTGAAGGAGTGCTCTTACCACAAAGACAGAGACGCCACGAAGACTCACTCTATTCTCCAACTCACCACACCACAAAGGTGGGATGAGCTCTCACAACACCACAAAGGCGAGGTGAGTTCCACTAATGGCTTCCTTGAAGGCGAACGCCAAACCTTTACAAACAAGGGGGAGGGCACGAATCCACACCAAGCATCTCTAGCGGAATCAACTCCACGGACATAGGTTCTATACTCCAAGGGTAGAGTCTTTAGGAGTATTCCAATTGCATGCTCATTGAGTTGATTGTCCACATACTCTCTTGGCGACATGTTCTTTGGATCATAAACAAAGTAACCTTCATAAAAAATTCTCCATAACTCCGTTGATGTGCTCTTGAAGTGAGTCCTCATGGAATGAAACCAATCAACGTAGTTAGTGGAGGTTAGCATGGGGGGATCACTATACAACCCATAGCCACCCCTACCTTGGGATTTGGAGGCACTCTCTTCTATAGCCTTAGCCTTGTTACGGGTTTTGGCATCCGAATCTTCCTTAGTCAAATCCACCGCACTTGGTGGCTTGGCATGGAAGGACTCGGTAGAAGAAGAAAAGGCTTTGTTAGGTAGGTGCTCACTAATCTTTTTGTCCACACTATCTAGAATCACTTTTTGCATGCTATCCAAAAGCAATTTGATGGATCTAAAAGTTAGTGGAGCATTATCATCTATCACCTCGGTTTCTTGGGGTTTCACGGTGGGTTCCCCATCATCGCCGCCATACTCTTAAGAGCGGTAAAGCCCTAATTAAGAGACAGCGCTCTGATACCAATTGAAAGATCAGTATGGTCGACTAAAGGGGGGGGTGGAATAGGCGACTAACAAATTTTACTTTTTAAATTTCTTTTCTTGAAAGATACAAACACTTAATCTTAGGGTTCACTAAATTCTCTAAAAGGAATGCAACCCTAGTATGAAGTGCAATAGCCGAAGCACTAGCCGAAGCAAAGCATAGACAATGAAGTAAAACAAGTAAGTAAAGGGGCAAGTATGATAACACACGAGAAGACGAAGATTTCACGGGAGTTCCACATATTGGGATCGGTGTACGTCTCCGTTTGGAGGAGTGCTCTCACCACAAAGAGAGAGACGCCACGAAGGCTCACTTTATTCTCCAACTCACCACACCACAAAGGTGGGATGAGTTCCCACAACACCACAAAAGCGAGGTGAGTTCCATTAATGGCTTCCTTGAAGGCGAACGCCAAACCTTTACAAACAAGGGGGAGTGCACGAATCCACAACTAAATTGGAGACTCCTTCCCAAATCCTCAAACACCTCCTCACAAGATTGGAGTGCTTGAAGAAACACCTTCCGATTAGGAATCCAAAAATTCCAAGAGTAACAAAATCCACCAAGGAAAACATGGTGAATCAACTTTTGATTTGGTGAAACCCTAGATCGAGCTCTTCTTGACCCTTCCTCAAAGTATTGGCTTGGGGGATGCACTAGGGAGAGAGATCTCGAGATTTGAAGCTCTTGGTGTTCTTGAGTGAGAGAACGGGGATGAACTGGGTGAACTCGGGCAAGAAAACCCGTTGGGGACGACGCCCCTTTTATACCCCATCAAAATCCAGCTGTTAGGACACATTTCAGTAACACTGGTACCAGGCCTGTAGTGGACCGGAAGTTCTAGGGGGTAGAACTTCTGCCCTGCTACCGATCTCCTACCGCTATACACAGTAGGATTCCAGTAGCATTTCAGTACCAGACCGGTACCAGGGCAGAACTTCCGCCCACCAGAACCTCCGGCTATTTAGGCGGCAGTACCGGCTATCACTGAAAAAGTTTGACAGGCAAAGCAGGATAACGACAACTCTCAACTCAAAATTGGGTTTAGGCTTTATGTGGGTGCAATTTAGTAGATTTGTGTACGTGAAGTTGATTCACACAAAGCGTTCCCAAATGGACTCGCTCTTTATAGTACGGATTTTCCTACGACTCAATAAAGTAAAACGCCATAAATCCTTCTACTCTTCTTTCCTTTTTGAGGACGATGAATCGTGTCACAACACTAGTTATAAAATCTGAAAACACTTGGCGCACGATTAGTCCACAAGTTATGTTGTCATTAACACCAAAACACTTATGGATCGAAATGCCCTTTCAAAGGTTAAAACGGGTGTCTGGCCGATCAAGTCCACGCGAGAGCAAATTTCGTGTAGAGGAGGCCTCAAAAAAATAATCCAAGGTTTGTTTTGCTTCGTCGCTGGGAAGTCAGAGTCGCCAGCTCAGAGGAGTGATTTGTGATGACGATGACTTGGTGATGAGTGGTCCGATCTGCGGGGTTCCTATTCAGCGCAAGCCTTGCATATTGCCCCTTCGAAGCTCGGCATCAAAATCGGCGCCACTTGGTCGTTGGCATGAGTGGCCGACTGTTTGGCATGGGCTGACGCGAGCTTGCGAGCGTGCAGAGTCAGTGACCCGTTCTTGGGCGTTGGTGGGGGGAAGTCAGAGTCACCGGCTCAGGAGGAGTGTTTGTGTGATGATGATGACTTCTGCGAGCAATCTCGACGGCTATCTTCTCGGTTGCGTGCGTTGAGTGAGTGTGGGTGGCCAAGTCGGCCAGTGTGGTTCTTGGCGCGGTCATGCTCCATGACGACGCCATGGATGTTTGTTACGGTTTTCGTCCGGTTTTCCGTAAATTAACTGGACAACTCTATTCTTCTTAATTAATAGATCGAGTCCTTCGCACTCCGGTTCGAAAGAAAAATCGTGTAGAGGAACAATGGCACGAGGACGCATGCTCGACACGATGACAAAAGAAGTCCCAGTCTAGCTGCCAGTCTTGCCTGAACCATCACACCCGAAGAAACGAAGAAACCAAAAGAAGATGCTCCGTCCGTCCTATATTAAGTGCCGAATATTACACGAATGTATGGCATTTTTTAAATATAAATAATTTATATTTTAAGTCACTTGATGCGACGGAGAAAGTATTTGAAACCTTGAATCACATGTGGCCGCCGGCCGCCGGGACAACCGAATTAGGCACGTAGGCTACTCTCTGGATGTCGACGTGCGTGGACAAATTGAATCAATGAATCACGGAGTCGCTGTCAAAGATACTAGAAGAACCGATTGAGCAAGGCTACCTACTCTGTTCATAACTCAAGTCAAACTCAAAGGGGTTATTGATGCTTTATTTTGCATGTTTTAATTATATATTGTGTATCTTTTAGCCACTGGTCAGTGTTATTTTGAGCATAATTGCATCGAAAAATGTACAATTATCTACAAAAGAATGATTTACAACTTGTTCTAATTTATTTTGCAGTTAAGTGCGAAAAGGCACAAATTCTCCTTATTTTAGACGAGCTGCTGATCAGCAATACGAAGAAGGGCCTGAATGTGAAAGAAACAAGTCAACAAGTGCTGAAGTGTGAAGAGGAAAGGATCAACTTATGTTATAAGAGGAAAAAGAGAGGGGCAAAATGGAAAAGAGGGGGTTAAATCCCTAGAACCTCCTCAATCCCCTTCGAGCATGGCATTCCCTCTCCCTTCCCCTAACCTCCTGCTCCACCTCCGGCCGCCGCCGCAGCCAGGCCAGCGTGGCGGCGCGCCACCGAAGCTGCTGCTGCCCCTGCTCCCGATCCACTACTGCTGCTCCTCCTCGTCTCCAAGCTGCTGCACCTCCTCCTCGTCTCCAATCTGCTGCTGCTCCTCCTCGTTCCCTCAAGCTTCTGCAGCAAGTGAAGAACAAGCGCCTCCGGCAAGCACGAGTGCCACTGCAACCTCTTCCCTTCCTCAACTCCTTGCTGCCCCTTCTCCTTGGGTGAATCCCCATCAAAATCTCTCTCCCTTTCCCCCCTGTTGCTTGCTGTTTGTATGAACTGAAAGTCAGAACATGTGTTGATTTTGTGTGCCTACAAGCTGTTTGTATAGCCACTTATTGGGATAAAACTTCAGAATGTATGCAGGTTTTTTATAAAGAAATCTATAATCAAGGACACCGTCTTCTTCACACGCCACCGATCCCGAGATCATGATGTGCTAGTTAATGGCCCTGATTAATTGGCTCAAAGATGGACTGACTTCACAATTCAATCGTCAACGATCTGATTCTTCATTTTATCAACAGTAATACATGACCATAAAGAGAAACTAAAGTATAGTGCAGATATCTGCAATGTAAAGACTCGATGGCTATAGCTTCAATTCAGAATTTTTCACACAACAAGGTAATCGATGATGCAAATATCAGCTGCAGATTTCTGAAACTTGTTTCGCTCAGAAGATATCCAAATATATAGGCAACTAAACTTTTCTTATCAAGTTTTCAGAGCACAACGAAAGAATCACAAATAAGGACAGTAAAAAAAAATGCAAGATTTTAGAGTCGTCAATCTGTAAGTGAATAAAGAGGCACAAATTGGGAACTGCTCACCAGATTAGAATTTCTTCTTTGCTCTCTTCTATCATATCCCTCCACACTTGAACTCTTTCCGATAAGATAAAACTCTGAATGACAAGAATGAGTACGATACAGCTTTCTTTGCTCCACCATCTCACAACCTCCTGCACTCTCCTTCTCTTCTCCTCGTGCTCTCTCTTCTCATCACAATGTCATGGATCCACCTGGGTCCCACGGAATGTCAACTCGAACCTTGTTTTTTCCTTGTTGACAAAGCACCCGTGAAATCCCTGAAATACGCTCACAACAGGAACTAAAAATGACAGAGTTGACCCCCTCCAAATTATCAATGGAGTAACCAATGGCATACGCATATCGATACCACACATGGCGAGGATGATATATCACATTAAGCTCAATTATATCATATGAATAGAATCTAGGAGAGATCACTGGACCAATACCCTCTAAGTCATCAATTGAGAAACCAATTATGTAAGCATAGCAATAAAGCACATGGTGATGATGATAAGTATTCGCATGTGAGATAAGAGTAATATTAGAGCATGCATCCTTAGGCAACATTCTAGCATTTGGGTAACACGAGTCATCATCATCAATTTCAGAAGTGGCACTAATAGAGTATGCATCATCAAGTTTAAGAAAGTAACACTTCAGTTCTACCTTTAGTGATGGTATCATGCAATGCAAGGTAGTAGCAGAAATTTCATAAGGAAGGATGTCACAGAGAATATTAGATAAACCTTTAACCACACATTCTTGCATGAGAATGGGCATGTCCACTTGAATCTCTTCTTTATCTCCATTTTCTGCTTCATTAGCTTCTTCTTTGTCTTCAGGATTGACAACTACTGTATTTTTGCTACTTGCACAGCCCACCTCTTGCTCATTCCGTATGTTTTCTTCTAGCACATCATCTTCTTTAATCTCAGATTTCTCTTCTTCCCGAATCTGAGCAACTTTTTCTTCGTTTTCAGGAATCACATGTTCTTGATCTGCATCTGAAGGTATAGCTGATTGTTGATGGAACATCTTCTCTTGCTGCATCTTCATAAAATCTTCAAACCAAGCTTGTTGTTCTGCTTCAAAATTTAACTGAGCTTGTGACTTTGCCTCTTCATTCCTAAATCCCTGCATAGGATAGCTAGAAGAAAAAGATGAGACCTCAGGGCTGTCGTTCCTATATGTCATGTTTGGATTTCCAGGCCATCTGGGTGAATAATTGTTGTGGTATGGGTCATGCCATGGAGCAAAACTCATACCATAACAATCTGGAGTGTAAGGTTTACCACACCGACAATCGGCGGGTGTATGACCCTGAAATCCGCAAACATGGCATGTAGGACCAACAAATGGATACCCTAGAGAATAAGGATCATAACAGCTAGGCCCATCCACTAAATATGTACCATGTTGCATAGATAATTCATGTAAAGTTTGATTACTCATATTTCCTTGAAGATTTCCCATATGATTAGTGCTACTGCTAACATGCCCATGATAATCGAAATAGTAAGACATGACCAAGATTATACTTTAACCTGCGAAATAGGACAAGAAACAAAAAAAAAAGAGAAACACCTAGAACAGGGGCTACTAGACAAAAATCTATCACATAAATATTTAGCACAAGAAAAAAAAAACTAGTCTATAACCTCACACAATCGCTCGCTGCTAGTCCCCGGCAACGGCGCCAATTTTGATCAGTTTATAATATAGAGTTGTCGTGTTCATTCACAGGGACCAAATTACTAACAGAAATTCAGATTCAAACAGCTTAACCGGAAGAACTTGTTGTCGTAGGTGAACAGTAATTAAAAGCAGCAAAATAGATGACCGAATTAGAAATCCGAACAATACTTTCCTCGATTGTTTCACTGATCGAAATACCTACCTCCAACACACAGATTAACACTACTCATTGTAGGTTTTACTCACGAGCAAACAAACTAGAGAAGGTAGAAGCAAGTGACTGGAAAGGGAAGAAGGAAAAATCACAGTAGGCAGGTGACAAAGTAAACTAGCATCAATCACTGAAATAAGCATCACGACATAGAGCTTAGGAATTAATAAGAAACTAAAGATCAACAAGGATTTCTGAAACTTTGATCTCATACAAGCAAAGTCACGAACAGGTTCAGGTCGCTAAACTACTTCTCAGTTGGCATGATCAACAAGATAAGCAGGGAACTGAGAAAGGGAGAGAGTGGTTCGAGTCTTTTCACCGAGATCTTGCAAGTTGAGGGCGACTTGACAGAGCAGAAGCAGGTGAGGCAGCGACGGAGATCAGAAGGAGGAGACTTGCATGCGTTGCAACTAGACTTGCAGGGAGCTTGACGACGATGAAGAAGAACTCGGTCAGCCCAGGAACAGATCGAGATCCGCCTCCATGTCTTCCCTTCTTCTTCTCTCTTTTCCCCTCTCTTCTTCTTGGATGCCAAGCCCTCCTCCCTGGTGATGGCCTTCCTCCACCCCTCTCTCTCTGGCTGGTGTCCCAGCGCGTGTGTACTTTTTGGGGCAATTGAGATTTTTGGCACTTTAGTCCTCAAGCACATGTATTTTCTTCTCAAGTTGATCCCTGGATACATTGACAATCTTATATTTTGCTCCCTCTCTTCTCTGTAGTTGTCGCCGGCAGGTCCAAGAGCAGGGACAGAACTTGAAGAAGATCCTCACATAAGCCTTGGAGTAGAATTGGGGTGCCTTGTCGCACCAATCCTGCAAATGTGAGCCCCAGGCTGTAAAGTAGCTCATACCATGTATTTGCAAGTACTTCTACTCTCTAATTGAGAAATTTGATCAATAAAGCTAGATTTTTATGCCAAATAAACTTCAAAGTATGCTTTCAAATGTTGTAAATATGATGGTCATCAGTTATGAGAAGTGGTGGTTTAAGCAAGCTGTTCAGGCCAAGTGTACCTACTTGCATAGTCCATCTGGAGATAAGCAATATAATTCCAATAACTTATAACCTTCTCACAGTATCAGGTCGTATCTGAGCCTGAGGTTAACTGGGACGAGCTTTTTCTCGCTGCTCTCACCCGGACAAATCGGTTTATTGATGAACTGACCGGCCGTTAGCTTAGCTGGAGTATATTTTAAGTCAACAATAGTTTTTTTTTCAGATGTTAGAACAATCGCTCAAGATTGTACTACAAAGAATACACAAACAAAAATATAAATGAGACAGGTTGTCGAATCATCGCCGAACCGACGAGGAACATGACCAAAATCACAAAATTACGAACCATGAGATCCACAAATTTCATGGAATAAACCATGATAGCCACGCCAATACAGGGATGGAGTTAGGACCTTTAATCTGTGCGTCGCCGCCTCCATCGTCAGGCCGTTGCTGCCAAGGATACACAAAAACTTACCAAAAAGGTACAAAGATGATGGCTGGATGTTTATATGTGGTTCCCCTACCTACTGACGCCCAATAGGCTGTCGGAGGCGAGGAAAATGGAGATCTTTTTCTCCGGCTGTGGCGGCAAGGTTTTTCACAAGATAGTTTCGATTACAGGAAACAGCTATGTCGAGTGCCTGCCTTGTTTACACTTGGCGTAGCCTAATTGACAGACTATTTCATAACAAAGCCCCAAGACCTTACAAGCAAGTGTTGCTCTCCGGTTGGGCCTCGTTGATGTACATGGGCCAGACGCCAGAGGTGCAAGTGTTGAAAAGGAACTTAGGTGCGGAGAGTAATCTTCTATGCCTAAATAGGAGATCTCCACTAAGCTATTTTGCCCAACATGCAACCTATCCACCTCAGCAATTTGCCACGTCGTTATCACGTAGGGATCAATTATCCATACCGTTCACATGATTTCTCTCGATGTTGTCCTTCTGTTCCCGCGATGTGGGCTTCGCCTAGTTATGTACCCTTCAGCAGCGCTCCTTCTGGCGATATGGGCTTCTCAAGAGGTACGTGCCTCTCAGCAGCTTCCGCCTGAGCACTGCGTAGCCAAGCGTAGCCGAACCTGGCCCAATCACACCCTAGCGCTGTTCAGCCCGACGTGTCATCTTCCTCCTCAGTTCAAGTCCAAGCGTTCCATAAGCACAACCATGAAACTGCCGCATTCACGTGGAAATCTGGAATCCCACCTTGCAAATCGACACTGAATAATTAATCCACGTCGCTCCACAAACCGATTAAGGCCACCAATGATTCGTCTCCCCTCTTCAATTCCTATTTGTAACTGACGCGCCCCGAATGCCCGTTGTTGTCATCTAGCTCTCGATCTCCCTTCGCGGCATATAAAACCAACTTCCGAGCGCATCATCTCAAGCCCCTTCCCATCTTCTCTCAGACTCTCTCCTAATTTCATTTTATACGAATAGTAGAGTCCGCTCTTGGTGGCCCATCCTGCAGGGGCGCATGGAGTTGGAGCAAGCTGTGGCTCACTGTTCGATGACGCTGACTTGTTCCGGACCTCCTCCGTCTGCATCGCCGCCGTGTTCCGGCCACAGATGCCGTACGAGAGCTGTCTGAGGGAGACCTTTGTCTGTCCGAGGTGCCCAACAAAGCCGTGTTTGGGCTCCTCGAGATGCTGTTCTCTGTCGACTCGGCACGACGGGTACCGCCAAGGAGCAAGCGATGGACGCTGCTGCCAAGACGCTTCTTCATGGGAGGAAAGGTCCACGGAGGACATAACAGTTGCCGAAGCGTCACTTTTGTGGATCACAATGAGTACTCCCTCTGATCCTAAATTGTTGTCGAAATATTACATGTATCTAGACGCTATTGAAGAATAGATACATTCATATTTGGGCAAATTTGAGTCAAGCATTTAGAATCAGAGGGAGTATGTTCTATTCCTCCCCCTGGTGTGCGTAGTCGTGATCAGTAGCTTGTGATCTGTTAATAGCATCTGCAGTCTAAATATTGTGCCAATAGCAACAACCTTTTTTGTTGCAGGATTTGAAGATACGTGCGAATGGCAACAGTCTACAAGCTGTTAGATCATCGCAAGGATACAATTTTTATTCCGATCTCTGATAACTACGTGGTTTTGTAGCAACGGAAAAGAAATTCTCTGGCCCACTAACACTGGATGTAGACTTGGAGCACAAGGCTTACTCTTATATTTCTTCACATTGTTGGCATGGGAGCTATGCATTCAGATTCTAGAGTTCATCTTTTCCTTATAAGATTTATCATGGCAACATGATGACATCTAATAATCAAGCTCACCGTATCACTGTCCGCACAATCTATTTGTCTTTTCTGCACATTTTGTGATGCTCTTCTCATTAGCAGTCTTGGGGAGGTGTTCATATTTGTTATCTTCAATGTTGTGGTCCATTTTTTATTGCTTCAATTTTTCAGGGAACATAGGTTTATTTCAAGAACATTTTGTTATTCGAGCATCTGCTTAAATAAAAGTTCATTATTGTATGTAGCATATATTCCAGCAGCAAAGCTTATCTAGTTGAGGTCCGCTTGTGAGACGAGCAAGCTGTCTTTTTTAAGAAAACTATGGCGGGAACGCCTGAAAATAAAAAAGGCTAGTTATCTATAACTATCTAAAAAATACGGACCGTTCCGGCGTTTTAGTCCTTTGTCAAACTTCGGTCGTCCGACGCCCCCTGTGTCAGCCCAACAGACGGAAGCAATACGTACGGACTCATCCAGCCATCGATCGGAATAGTACTGCCAAATATACGAATCACGGAAGCCTACTCGAACACGAGCATGGAAGCACCCATCTATCTATAAACCGCGTGCGCCGCCGCCGGACTCCTTGCAGCCGCCTCGCATAATCCAAACTCAGCTGCCCTCGCCCGCCGCTCTGACTTGCCCACCACAACACCACACGCCGCACACGGCACACTCCCCCCAACAGTAGCGCGAGGAGCAGCAGTCGCGGAGGAGCGCCAGCGCGAGGAGCAGCAGTCATCGGTGAGCAGAGAAGGAGGAGGTGGCGGCGCCGTGGCGGCGCAGGGAAGCGGGAGCTCGAGGTCAAGAGGATCGGGGCAGCGGCGTGAGCTCGGGGTCAGGGGGAGAGGTAGCCACCGCCGTGCGGGTTGGAGCGTGGAGCAGCGGCAGCAGTTGTTATTTTGATTTGTGACTGGCTGGATTACCAATTCGATATCTGCACCAAATAATTGATGCTGCGATGATTCCGCCCAGGCACGGTGGCACTGGACAGCAAGTACCAGAAATTCACCAACCTCCCATTTGCACCCTTTGTCTGGTGTGGGCATCTCTTGATTTTTCTACCAATATGGATGATTTGGAGTGTAGAGCGTTTGCTGAGAGCTTTTATTGTTGGTGAATTTGCTGGTTAAGGAGATCACTATTTTCTTCTCGCGTCGAGCAATCGGTCATGCTGGACTCCCGAAGTGCTTCTTCATTTGCAAGAGGTCGATGTTGAAACTTATCATGTATCATTGTCCCTAACGATTTGATTACGGAACTACATTGTGCATAAATTTAACATCACAAAAGCATCAATTGTGGTAGATAAATATATGATCATAATTCTTATTTTCATGAATTCTCTGGTGTTAATTCAGATGATATATTAATCAGCACTATGCAGAAGGAGAAAGAACTATCTGGTTGAAGATTTTGTTTCCAACAGCGTGCTTGTTTGTTTGGTGTCTGCCATTTTGAAACTAAAATGTACTGACGAAAGAAATGATAAGGATATAGATTGCCTTCAATGTGTTTGGCTTGTTTAGTTAAGGTATACACTTTGTCTACAACAAAATTTTGCCAGACACAAAACAGAGCTGATGTTTAAATTCCATTTTGCTCATAAAATTTGGAAGGCAAAGAAGATAAGAAGATGAATGAACAGTATTACCTTGATTTTTTTATTCAAGATGATTATGCAATCTAGAAAATTGATTTTTTTCGTGTCATAGGTTATGAATCTCTAATGTTGCACGACTCTCCTTTAAAATACAAAAGGTACTTGTTTTACTACATGGTGGTGGTGTCGTGGTGCCAAAGCAATGCTGCCCTGGTCACCACACGTCAGAGTTCGACGGCATGATGCGCGCGATAGACCACCTTTCAAAGTGATCTTGATAACCATCATGCGCCTGCCTAGAGTCTGGGCCGTGGCAACACACGGGCATTCTGCTAGTTATTTACAAAAATTACGAGCTGCCTCAGGAAACGGGCCGCTGAGTGGGCAAGTATTGTCCCCCAAATTATTCAGGCTTCGAGTTCCAGCCCAAGGCCCATCTGCACCCCACGGCGCCGCTCATCATCCTCCAAACGGATTCGGACAGCATCACAGCACGCGCGTCTCAACCGCAAGCCCATCCCTGACTCGGGGTAGGCTTTATTACTGGAGAGACGACCGTCAATAAAAGCCTCGGCAAGCGGTTGTTCCCAGAGACCGGACCAATTCACGCGAACAGAGCGAACGTAGCTTGCATGGGCATGGCGGCACGCGCGCTGCTCCCGAGCTGGTTCCGCCGCCGCCGCCGCCGCGAGGCCCGCGACGCACACCCCTCGTACAACGTCCCGTCGCCGGACGAAGAACGCGAGATCGAGAGGAGGCGCTGCGCCCAAGAGCGGAAGCGGCTGCTCGAGGGGCTGAGGCCGCGATCACAGGCACGGAGGAACGACAGCTTGTCGCAAATGCAAGTCCTGGCTCGCGAAGAAGCCGAGAAGAGGGAGTGGATCGCCGAGCAGAAGCGGCTGGTCGTGGAGGCGATGCAGCGAGCCGGCGGGCCAGATCCCCGGTGGGACGAAGGGGACCGGTCGGCGATACTGCTCCAGGAGTACCGGCCGCCGGAGAAGCCACTGTTCCCGCCGGGAGGTTATAACAAGGCGCCGGTGCGCGAGACGTGCGCCTACCGCTTCGGTCCGGGATCCGAAGCCGCGTTCTTGGAGTCCGTGATCGCCCGCGGGAAGAGCGGCGGAGGAGGGGGCGGCGCCAGATGGGCGGCGATGTGCGAGGCCTACTCGCGCCGCCAGAGGTACCTTAGGGACTACTGCCCATTCCAGAGGGAGGAAGAGTGGGTGGAGCAGGAGGAGGAGAGCGTGTCGTCGGAGATTGAAGAGGACGAGGAGAGCGTGTCGGAGACCGAAGAGGTATCGACACTGACGAACGGCCAGGAGTCAGACTCAGACGCCACGAGTTGTTCAAGTCAGTAGCCAGCCATATCGGGAAGAACCGGGGAGGGTGTGGCCACGACGACGTCTACTATGCCATGCAATTTGCAAAGTGAGATGCCGGCACGGGCGCGGCTATCTGCAATTCTGCACGCGTGACGAAGAGGAAGGATACCGTTTCGTACGTTCTGTTTCTGCACTTCGGATACGCCTGCCGCGGTCGATTTGACAGACAGGAGCTCGGCAGCTACCGCAGCGATCAGTCTTTTTTAGCTCTGTCCTATTGTAATTGTAGGTTTACTTTTGTAGTGTACTACTCCTGCTCCATGTCTGCAGGCGATTCTATTATTCTTTTAGCATCGCAGAAAAGTTCTGTGTATAGCTATCTTAATTCTGTTCCTGATTTTTTTTTCTCGTGCTAGATCGTGCACATGGGCATTTGAATACTAGCTTGATTGCTTCGAGCCTCCGTGTTGTATTCCATTGTAACAGCCGAGATCCTTTTTCGAAAAGAGGTTTTTTATGGTACCTTTTGTTACCGCCAGTAAAGAGGAATCTAATCCAGCTGTTGATTAATTTGTCCATTTCGACTTTCTACGTTGATTTATTTTTACTTAAGTGCACTTTAGTCAGCCGGCTTAATCTTATCGATGGATGAGGCATTAGCCCAAGGCATCAACAATCGATCGATATGGGTCGTGGGTGCAGGTTCATCTTTCCGGTAAAAAAAAGTGCGAGTTCGTCGCGGCTGCGGAGGTGGACAGCCATCATGCTCCTCCGGCGTCGTCTTCCTGCAAATTCTCCTTCACTGCTCACTAGGGCGGGGGCCCTGCTTCTGCCGCCCCGCTCCTTGATGTGAGCAGTGGAAACGACCAACGAGCGTGCCTGTACAGCTGCACTTCCTGCTCCTGTACTCAATCATGGTGGTGAAAGTAGAACGCTTTTGACGCGCTGGCTATGGCAGGAGGTAGAACCATGCGGTTGTAAAATAAAATCAGTATGGAAACCATGTACTGCACGTTATGGATCGTCAGTGCACTACAGAAAACAGGACATCAAGAGGCACGGTGCAGAGACTGTGCATTCAGTTTTCAGTTCGGTTCAGCACAGGTACCAAGGAGCCGGAAGAAACAGACTTGCTACCCTGTGAAATTTTGCTACCCTGTGAAATTCCTCCAGCATACTAGCCTTTTCTATTTGGCTCGGCCTAGACTTGCATGCAGTGCTTGGTCACATGGGTTAGCATTATTTTATATGCATGCAGCAGCTGCAGTCACAGGACGAGGGTATTTTCGGAAGAAACTTGGCAAAAGAGTTCTACGCCTCGTATAAACGGACAGAGGGCTTTGAATAATACGCCCAGAATAAAGGGACGGAGGGAGTACTTCAGTTTATATGGTTTATATAAAAATACAGTTTAGTCTAGGTTATAATCATTTTTATTTCGGTTCGGTTTCGGTAATGACCAGATTAACCAAAGTTGTCGCAAATTTTTGAGCAACACATATTTTTTGTCACACATAAATTCAAACAGCGATATATGATATATAGCCATGAGCAGTATACATGAAACAATACATTAGCGTGAACAAATCATGGTTAGGGTTCCTAAATTCTTATCGTGGTTTTAGTTCAAATTTGCACTAAAATCACGAAAAGAATTTAGAAACGGAGGGAGTGGTTCCCAAGTGACCCAGATTTTCATACAGGAATTGACTACAGGGCGCTGTTTTCCCGAGACAGAAAGAGAGGGAAACCACTGAAGTCAAGATACTGTCACTATCCGTCAGTAGAGCGAAAAAGACATCAAATTTAACACTCTGAGATGGTATGAGAAAGACATATAACAAACTGTTGTACCAGCATGTAACAAACAGAAAAAATCAGAACATACAAAAGAAATAAATACGCCCCATGCTGAAAGGCTGCAGACAAGCTGTTGACCATATAGTTCCTTCTTCTTGTATTCTAGAAAAAAAATATAGTTCTTCTTTCCAATTTTCTCTTAGCAAAATACTAGACCAGAAATTAGGGATCCGAAGCAGGATCCCGCTTAATTGACTTGCTGAAGGTTGACCTAAAACCAGAATATATGTGGGATCCCACTTGCATCCGTACCAGATATGCTACCAAAGAGAAATGAACAAACTTGCCATTAAAAAAAAGGCAAATTAAAACTAGCCTAGAAATCCAGCTAACGACAAATAAAAAATCTTCCCAACAAAACAGAGAAATGAAAAAATAACCAATAAACGGGAACAAGCCAAGCCGCATTTGATGTATTCCGTAGAGGCCAAATGACAGCTCCAATGCCAACTACTCCCTCCGTCTCATATTAAGTGTCGTTCATTTAGCGACACGGGAGTACATCAGATTCTTCTTCTCATAGGAAAAATGACCCAACTAAACAGACAAAAAACTCACGAGACACTTCGTATATCAAAAGCACATCAGATCACATATCATACACATCTTAACAACAACATAACAGTAATCACATACGCAGCAGGATGCACACATACCTTGAGCAGGAACATGTTTCAATTGGTAGTGGAACTGTTTGTTCTTGCTTACTGCTACTGCTACAAAAATCTTGGTAGAGCAGAATTCTTCATTAAGTGTTCCAAGAATCAGTGTCAGTTATCGGACAACAGTTTCAGGTCACATGCCGTAAGAAATTAACCATTCATAAAGAAAACTAACCAGATTAATCTGATAATGAAATGCATTACATGGGACTTCTCGTTAATAGTATTCTTAACTACTCCCTCTGATCCGAAAAGCTTGACGCGACGGCCGGCTGGAGGGAGGGAGTTATTGTGAAGTGCCTGCATCAACAAATTCGGATCAGAGGGAGTATTTTTGCATGATCAAACCAGTCATTTTCATATGACCTGACCACACTTTGATGTTAGAAGTCAACTGTAACCTCAATCAAAGAGAATGCTGAAGAATAAAAAGCCTGGAGCATTTAATTCTTGCACTCTGTATCAGTACTAACAAGGTATACATTTAATTCATCACAGAGTTGGACTACACTATCTCTTGGCCCTCCATGTTCTTCATAGTGTGTGCAGATACTTCCAGATGGGCATTCAATTACCAAACATACCCTCAGAACAAATGAACACGCCAATGGAGTAGCATAGAAAGGAATTACTGTAGAGCAGCTCTTGACCTCATCATTGCCTTCAAAACAGGATAACTCTAAGAAGGCATGTTGGATTGACTGACCAGAATTCATGCGGATCCAGATTCTATCATGACCAGAGATATTTGATAGAGATATGTCAAAGCTTACACCCACAGGTAATCCACAAATGTATGGTAACGGATTTTCAGAATTATTACCCAAGACTTGCAACACGGCACTTGCAGCATTAAGCATTCCAAAATCTTTTGCTGGTTTTAGACGGAAGATTTTAAGAAAATTGCAAATATCCACAACAAGAGTACCGTCAATAACATTGGCATCAAATGTTTGCTTAACTGTGTTGCTGAAGTCAGAAAACTCGCAGGATCCATCAGCACATAGACCATCTAACTGGTTGATTATCCAATGCAACTTATCCAGCATTAATTTTGAACATACTCCAAACTTTGAGAGTCTAAACAAATTAGCTAAGAGAACAAGCTCCAAAACTTGAACCTCCAGTTCTCTGTTCAATCCAGTGTAACAACATTTCATCCTTCTCACATATGTATCTAACTTCTCTAGCAAAATATCAAGTGAAGTAGGGCCAATAGCATAAGAATTCTCCAATTGAATCAACTGCCGTATTTCAACAATGCATCGTATGGCATCAAGATAGTCACATAGAAAGCTCAAGAATGCACCAGTTGACCCAGAAGACTTAATAGCAAATACCTTGACTTCTTCTTTGCATGTTCTGCAACCAAGAAAATCAGAAATCCTTAAGTATTAACAGAATACTGTAACAGATATTGTCTGCATGTCAAAGAAAGGAATAGAGTAATAGATACCTCAGAATAGTTCGAATTTCTTCTATACCACATGATTCTCTCATGGCCCAGGTTTCTTCAACTGTTTCTAGCATCAGCCTCATCGATCCCATTATCAGCACTTCATCTGAGCAATTAGTTTCCTTTCTGGTTTTTTCTATCAGAGCATGAGTCCCCCTCATAGTTTCAACACTCCAGAACTCAGATCTTCCACCTTCTCCAGACATTAACCCTTTCTCTGCAAAAGGCATCCCACTTGGATGACACAAGTAGGATAAGTCTTTTATAATATCTTCTCCTAATGCAGATGAGATCCTCCCAAGTAAGGGAATTGCATGTGAAAATATAACCGAAGGTATATCTAATTTCTTGTGTTTATCAGCAGAAACAGGTGCCGAGATAGACACTATTAACAATGCCTGGATCCTATGTTTATCCAAGATTAGCTCTCCATTGGGTGCTGTACTGATCTGTGTCACAGGAAATGTAATATTCAGGGACAAAAAACTTGATCAAAGAACTACAAAGAAAATGTTGCTATACTCAATGTGGTAGATGAGTATAAGCACAGAAGCTCATAATACACATGGAAAAAAAGATCATGCAGGGCAGGACAGCCTTATTAGACAGTTGCCGCTAAATAGCATAACAAAGGCAACATTCTATGCAATCACCCTTTGTGGTCCACTCAAGCGGTTGTTTTTTGTTTGGCCATCAAATCAAGAGGAATTATTCCAAAAGAAAAATTTAGATTTACTTCTCAATATATGCTACTCATGTACTCCCTTCCGATCCATAATAAGTGTCTCAGATTTAGTACAACTTTCTCTCAGATTTAGTACAACTTTCTACAAAGTTGTACTAAATCTGAGACACTTATTATGGATCGGAGGGAGTATAAAAAAAATTGAAGTCCAAAGTCCTTGTATGTTAAGAATAACAAAAATGAGAAAACAAATATGGCAATTTATAAATTGAAGAAAAGGAAAAAAAAAACAGGCAATGACTACTACTCAGTCAGTGCTGGAGCTTGGAGGGAGGAAAAGAGGGGGCAAAGCTGCCAAGGCATAAGTTAAACCATCTAATAGAGCTATTATGCAGCCTAATTACCTTAAAATCACTACTAATTGCTGAAGAAAAAAATGGGAGTGAAAAGAACACAAAGATAGAAACTTGAGAGAATACTGAATGGTTAGTTACGGCACGATCCAAGTTAACTAACAAGTAGGGTAAACATTTATTCAAACACTAAATTTTAATACGGAGTAGACTGTAGACCGCACAAGCAAAAAAGAGCCAGTGCGGAAAAAAAAAGAGCATCTTTTGGCTGAAAGTGAAGACTGCCATTTTGTATACTCCTTCCGTCACATATTCAGTGCCGAAATATACATGTATTTATACGTATTTTAGTATATAGATACATCCATATTTAGACAAATTTGAGTCACTTAATATGTGACGGAGGGAGTAGATCGCTAACACGTAAATACAGCTGGAAATAAGCAATTGAGAAACACCTCTTTGGCTAAATGTTTAGCTACATTGGCTGAAAAGCTCCCATGATTCTTCCCAATGGAAAACAGAATGCTGTATATATCTTGTTCCTGCACGTATACAGTTACACCATGGAAGAAAAGTGTCAATGAGTACAAAAGAGAAGTCATATGCTCAAAGCCTCAAACTTCTAGAGTAAGCTCTCTATCCTGTATGCTGACAGGCAGTGGAAATCAAGATCTGGCAGGGTAAAAATACAGATAACTACTGATTTGAAAAGTGCACAACCTTTAGCCATGATTTGCTAAACGAATTTGGGAGGATGATAGTGCTAATTATTAAATGTTACTCCACCCGTTCCAAAATATAAGGGACACTAGACTTCTCAGTCTCCAATACATCACTTTGATTACGATAGTTACTTATGATATGCCTACAGAATTAGTAAGACATATCACATAAAAGTACTCCCTCCGTTCCTAAATACTTTGTCGTGGTTTTAGTGCAAATTTGCACTAAAACCACGACAAGTATTTAGGAACGGAGGGAGTATATTGCAAGACAAATCCAACGATTTTATTCTTACATGCGCAAGTTTATATACTTTCACATATATTGATGATCAAAGTTTGTTGACTGCACCTATATTTATGTACCTTGTCAAGCTGAGAACAGAACATGAATAGTAAAGGAGAGATAACCCACCAAGCCTGGCGATCGCTTTGATATGGTATTACACTAACATACCTCCGGATTTTTCTCCAAACTTGTAATGAGACCATCAAGTGCAGATCTAAACATTTGAAGTTTAGGCAGATTCACTAACCCTAGGATCTTGCGTGCTGCATTTCGCACTATGGCATTCGCATCAATCAATGTGGCAAGGAACTGCAAAAGCAGGCATATGTTTACCAAATTTAGCATTTAGCAACACTAAATACACATACATAACCAATTAATACATCAAGCTTACACGTGACAATTAGTACCATATGCATGTGCTTCTCCTGCACACTCAAATATCCATATGTTGCCATATTAAATAGTGTCTGCAAAGTCTGCAATCTAACTGCTTCTGTGTCATCGTTCATCATGTCCATCAACAAGTCCAAGGCCTTCTGCGCATATTGGCCTGAAAACTTTGCAAGTGCTCCCAATGTTTTACAGGCAGCTATTCGAACCTGTAGTAAGGAAATAGCATTACTAAAACAAAACAAGTAAGTGTAATGGGGAATTGAGCGGTATAGGAGAAACGATATGACCTGATAAAACTCATCTTCAATCCCATGTGCAAAAATGCCAGCAGCACAAGGAAATATTAGTTTAGGGGGTAGTTTGTTCGCTTTGCAGATAGAGCCACTCCCAGTGTCAGTCCTTATGACCTTCTTAGACAATGACTGAAGCAAAACACCCTCGGATACTCTCTGCATTTTAGCAAGTCCATTGAATGCTTCGATTCTCACTTGCATACACATATCCCTAGCTGTGGAGCTAAGCTGAATGGACGAAACAGAAAAGAAAAACAGAGTTGTAAGTATTATCGCAGAGCAACTCTAGTGTTATTATTTTGAAAAATATTCAATGCACAAAGATAACCAAATGCACAGATTTTTATTGATTATTGTGCATCAAGTGTTAAATAATACTGTATCATTTTGACATGAGAACTTTCACCTTGTGCTGTAAAAGGATTTCTACTGACAAGCATGTATAAATGCAATTGGCATTGACAATTGTGGGAATATAGATCTTGTAAGAAAAAATAACATCTCCCGAGTATCAATTTATTTGGGCTAAATCCAAATTTTGTAATTGCATTAAGATTAGGTTGCGCCCTCAGGCAATTCATCCTGCTTGCATGAACAACCAAATCCAGTACAAACTACAAACCGTACCTGTAGAAAAATAAGGTCCATTTGGTCACCATTGCCAATGCCACTCACTTCCTCTCGTCCAGCAAACTTCTCCGCACATAGACCAATCTATCACCAGAAACATGATATCTCAAATCCTCATGTGTAAACCCCGAAAGCATGGAAGCGCAATAACAACAACAAAACGTAACTCACCAATCGCACGGCGGCCAACCTGATACTCTGGTCCTCGTCCCTCAGCAACTCCACCGCGCAGCCGTAGCAACATTCCACGGCCCCACCACTGGTCCCCACCTTCTCGACGACCGCAGCGAGGCCACGCAGTGCCTCCGCCCGAGCCAACGGGTAGAGTCCGCCGGCCATCGATACGAGAGCTCGGACCTCCACCTCGGGACCAGGGCCCGAGCTTCTGGATGCGCACGGCCCCGAGTCCCCCGAGCTGCCAGGCGGCTTGGCGAAGGACGGGCCGGGATCGGACGAAGCGAGGCTCCCGTCCATGGGTGGGATGGGACTGGGAGGCGGTGGTAGACTGACTGGAGGTGATCGGTGGGAGAGGATCGTGTACTGACAGGAAGTGGGAGACTGGGAATCAACGCCTAAGGTTTCAGTGGAGCGCACGGTCGCCGTCGCTGTCGGAGCTGTGATAAGGCTTCCCGATCTCCACGGTCGCCGGCGGAGGCGCGTATAAAGTGGAGGCACACGGTCCGCCTCGTCTGCTTCCGGCGCTAGCGCGATGACGGACGCCTCTCGCGGCGAGCCTGGACGGCTACTAGGGCGCGGCGGCGGGGAGTACGGTTGTGGAGACCTTCTTGTTTTTCCTGATTCTTTTTTGGGAGAGTTAGGGAATCGGAGATGGGTTGGGCCTCGCGGGGTGTAGTCATATGGTCATGTTGGGGTGTGGGCCTTGGGCACGACTATTCGGTACACTCCCCTGCAGAAATAGGGAAAAGAAACCAAATTGATTCTGAAAATACTGAACAAAATCCCCTAAAAAAATGAACAATATTTCTTGTTGTTTTGCTAGAAAAAATAACAAGACACATGACAAGTGTCTGGGCCGATTAACTCGATCTGGTGCGGTGGAGATCATCGACATGTGGGGTCCGGTGTCGTGGAGATCATCGGCATGTGGGTCCGGTTCCGTGGAGGTCGCCAACACGTGGGTCGGGAGATGGAATTTTTCCCCTCTAGACTAGATTAATAACTTCGGTGCTATATTTTGTGTGTGTTTTGTATGTAGCGCGTGCATGCGTGTCATATATATATATAGATAGATAGATAGAGAGATATTTTCCTATGAGGCGGCAATCATTTGGTCTTTAGGAATTACAAAATTCAAAAGGCAGTAACTTAGCATCCAAATTACAAGTTGTTTTGGTGTATCAGTTCATCATGACGAGATCTTCAAAATAAGGTCTGATGTCAATACATTTTTCGTGAAAAAAAGAGTGTCGTCACTTTATATATGTCCGTCTCACGATTGTCTTGCTATTTTTGCACAATTATCTTGTCTTTTGTCTTTGTACTGGCTAGGTGTCATGCCTTGTGGCTTTGTCATGCATTGTTTCTCGTAGAGTCATAGTTGTCCATCTTATGTTTGGCAGTTGTCATGCCTGATGTCTCATGGTTTCCCATGTCTTTTACCTGTGTTATGCACTTGGATAACAAGCAACATAGCACCAGCAATACATGGAATGTAAAAATGGTTTTTTTTTCTCATGAAACATACCAATATGAGATCTAGATTTGAAGATATTCAAAAAGTCATCGACGAGACCATTCACAATTAGATGGTCAGTTTAATTGCAGTTTAAATCTTTGATCTAAGTAAAAAGAGAAACCACGTGCTCCCCATAGGACGGTGTCACGTGTCCCTGGAACCTATGGAGGACGCCCTCCGGCTCCTCCTAGTCGTTCTTGCTTCTGCGTCTCACTAATTGTTCTGGTTGTAAAAACTGGACCACATTAATTTCGATTCTGTTCCCTTTAGTTTTTTTTTAGCTTAGTTGAATTCGCTGGCCAATTTGCAAGAAAATTTAAAGTCGGCAAACCAAGGATTACTTGCTCAGGAGGGGTTGGACTGGGAATGCACAATGCTTCTTTTGCACTGCTGCAGAGACCATTGACCGCCTTATGTTCACATGCCCAGTTGCCAGATTCATATGGCAAGTCACTGGCTGTGCGTTGGGGCTTAGGCCGCGGGTGCCAGATTCTACAGAAAATTTGTTTTGGGCCTGGGGCACCTCTTTTTCCTCTATCCATCGCAAGCTGGCACTTTGTGGTGCAGCTGCAGTACCGTGGACAATCTGGAAAACCAGAAACAATGCCTGTGTTCAGGAAGCAGTTTCCGCAAGATCCTGCGACAATCATTTTCAGCTTATGCAGCAATTTGAACTCTTGGGCTCTGTTACAGATCGAAGCAAACAGAAGAAGCTTGGAGGCAGGGAGCGCGAAGATTAGACAAGTTCCACTAGAAGCCTTCTCGCAGCGACAAGGATGGGCGCCAATGAATAGAAGAATCGCAGGCTGATACTTTTGTCAAAATGGATTTTGTGTGGGGCTATGTGCTAGCTGTTTTGTTCTTAGGTGTGAGCCTGGAGTCTGTAATAGCTTTCCTGGAGTAGTGGCTTGTTGTTCTGGAACCCTTTTTTTCTGCTTGCATACATTTCATTTGAACGCTTGTAATAACCGGGACGGTTTGTCTAATAGAAATCGATTGGAAGAGCCCATTGTTTTAGAAAAAATGTGTTAAGCGTATAAATATGGTCATCTATTGGGTTGACTGAACGTTATCTTGGTCAGACTATGATGTGACCAGTTGCTTGACATATAAGAATGGACAGTTGTTAAGGAAATCAGCTCATCCATTTACTTGTTTGCCAGAATGTGGGTTTTGCCGAAAATGATATGCGCCTCCCGGTCTCGCCTAGAGAAGAAACACGCCGATCAGGTTGTTCCGTACGTTTGCCACAGAAGCGCGAGCGCCCCAGCGCTAGAAATTTTAGACCTCCGATGGTTAGACGATGAACTGTTCACCATCTCCGTGCTCCGAGTAATAAGGCTACTCATAGTGGGAGTAACTTAGGTACTAACATAAAATGCCAACTAGGCATTTTGGTGACATTGCATGGTATTAAATGAAAAAAGAAAGAGATGTGATAACTAGATATGTTACCATAACATCACACAAATCAAGGCAAGATGAGTCTACAACCTAATAAATGACACAATGCATGACACCACATATATGTTACTACCCACTATGAAGGTAATAATTTAGTCTAGTAACATGTACATGTTACTATTCTAAGTTACTCACCACTCTGACCAACCTAAAACATGCGTCCCTTCGCCAATGATTTCTGTTTGACAAAAACTAAACTTGCAAGCTTTGCTCACATGATTTTGACCAGAGCGGCAGCCGGTGCTTTAAATAGTGCAAGATCCCTAGTCACGAAGTAGTATTACCCGGGTTAAACAGGTTACTCGCACGCAAACGGTATGGTTGCACCTAACATGATTTTTTGTAAGCGGTAGAGCGGATTATTGCCCGTCTAATTATCATCATCATGGATTGTAAAGCTGTCTGACAGATGACACAATCTATCTTAGCAAGTACTGCAGGAGGGTCAAAAACTTGCTACAAGTTGATCAATCATCACAACACTGGAAATAACAAACAGAAAGTTGATATGCTAGCAAACATACTTGCATCTGAATGAAATCAGAAGAAGAAAGTGTCAGTGAGACCGCGAGAACCATCCAATTGGCTAATTCCAAGAGACTGTACTGACATTTGATTAAATTGTGGCTGCACACATTTCCTGACTTTGGCCAACACCATCCCCAACCCTCTTGCACAATATTTTTCCGTACTTTTGCAGCTAACATAGCTGATAGCCCAGCGGTGCCATTGTTAGCTGCCCATTTGGTGAGCTTTGGCTGAGCTACACTTAACCACCTCTGCAACATTTCTTGCGCGCGAGCACATATACAGGCAAGTGCCGTTCGTCCCGCCAACCACCGCACCCACCTTCTTGACCCCCTCCTAAACCCAAGCTACCGCTGCCAGTTTCTCGCTCAGATCCTCCCAGTTTCGCCTTCGTGTCAAGTTAACTGATTCCAACTAACAACAAGAAACCCCACAAGCCACAAAGCAGCAGCCAGCCGATTGCCAATCTCCCCTCACCAACCTGATCAGCTGCTCTCGGGTTGACTACTCGAGTGCAGAACTATAAGAATGGTTACTAGTAGGATGCATAGAGTCCAACCCAACATCGCCCAAATTCAATCGGGTCTCTCTTGCCGCGGCAGCCACAGCCTAGCAAAGGTGGCCGCCTGTGCGCACGCTAAGGTACTCACTCAGCTAGATATATACTAGCACACGGGGAGCAAGGATGTCGCGGTTTGTGGACAAGCTGCCGTTCTTCGACCGGAGAGCGTCGCCAATGGAGGAGGCGGATGACATCCCGCGCAGCGGCCTCCTCCACCTGCACGGCGGCCACCACCATTACCACCACCAGCAGCCTGCAGCACAGAGCGCCATGATGTCGCCGCAGCCGTCGCCGCCCACGAAGCAGTCGTCCTTCACGCTGGCGCAGCTCCTGAAGCGCGTCAACGAGGCGCGCAGCGACGTGTCGTCGCCCAACTCATCGCCGTCGCACTACACCATCGAGCTCGGCGGGTCCGCGCCGGGATCCACCGGCAGCGACGGCAGCGAGCTGACCGCCCACGCCGGTGTCGGCACACTCCTGCCGTTCGTGCTCAAGTTCACCGACCTCACGTACAGCGTGAAGCAGCGGAAGAAGGGCCCGTGCCTTCCGGCGCTCCCGTTCCGGGCAGCGGCAGAGCCCGAGGCGCCACGGATGAAGACGCTTCTCGACAACATCTCCGGGGAGGCCCGGGAGGGCGAGATCATGGCGGTGCTGGGCGCGAGCGGGTCCGGCAAGAGCACGCTGATCGACGCGCTGGCCAACCGCATCAGGAAGGAGAGCCTGCACGGCTCCGTGACGCTCAACGGCGAGTCCATGGACAACAACCTGCTCAAGGTGATCTCGGCGTACGTGATGCAGGACGACCTCCTGTACCCGATGCTCACCGTGGAGGAGACGCTCATGTTCTCGGCCGAGTTCCGCCTGCCGCGCTCCCTCCCCACCAAGGAGAAGAAGAAACGGGTGCAGGCGCTCATCGACCAGCTCGGGCTGCGCAACGCCGCCAACACCATCATCGGCGACGAGGGCCACCGCGGCGTGTCGGGCGGCGAGCGCCGGCGCGTGTCCATCGGCGTGGACATCATCCACGACCCCATCGTGCTGTTCCTCGACGAGCCCACCTCCGGGCTCGACTCCACCAGCGCCTTCATGGTCGTCAAGGTGCTGCAGCGCATCGCGCAGAGCGGCAGCGTCGTGGTCATGTCCATCCACCAGCCGAGCTACCGCATCCTCGGCCTCCTCGACCGCCTCCTCTTCCTGTCCCGCGGCCAGACGGTGTACTACGGCCCGCCTGGCGCGCTCTCGTCCTTTTTCCACGACTTCGGCAAGCCCATCCATGACAACGAGAACCCGACGGAGTTCGCGCTGGACCTCGTCAGGGAGCTCGAGACCATGCCGGACGGAGCCAGGGACCTCGTCGAGCACAACAAGTCGTGGCAGAAGCGCATGGGCCCCAAGATGAAACACCACGACGACGACGGCGAGAAGCCGTCGCTCTCACTGAAGGAGGCCATCAGCGCCAGCATCTCCCGCGGGAAGCTCGTGTCCGGCGCGACCGACGGCAACGTCACGGTGTCGTCGTCGGCGTCGCCGGAGTCCGCGGTGTCCAAGTTCGCGAACCCGTTCTGGGTGGAGATGGGCGTGCTGACCCGCCGCGCGTTCCTCAACACGAAGCGCACTCCGGAGATCTTCGTGATCCGCCTGGGCGCGGTGCTCATCACGGGGTTCATCCTGGCCACCATCTTCTGGCGCCTGGACGACTCGCCCAAGGGCGTGGAGGAGCGCCTGGGATTCTTCGCCATCGCCATGTCCACCATGTTCTACACATGCTCCGACGCGCTGCCCGTGTTCCTCAACGAGCGCTACATCTTCCTCAGGGAGACGGCCTACAACGCGTACCGACGCTCCTCCTACGTGCTCTCCCACACCATCGTCGGCTTCCCCTCGCTCATCGTCCTCTCCCTCGCCTTCGCCGTCACCACATTCTTCGCCGTGGGGCTGGCCGGCGGCGTCGACGGCTTCTTCTTCTTCGTGGCCATCGTGCTGGCTTCCTTCTGGGCAGGGAGCGGGTTCGCCACGTTCCTGTCCGGCGTGGTCACCAACGTCATGCTGGGGTTCCCCGTGGTGGTGTCCACGCTGGCCTACTTCCTGCTCTTCAGCGGCTTCTTCATCAACCGGGACAGGATCCCAAAGTACTGGCTGTGGTTCCACTACGCGTCGCTGGTCAAGTACCCGTACGAGGCGGTGATGATCAACGAGTTCAGCGACCCGTCCCGGTGCTTCGTGCGCGGGGTGCAGATGTTCGACAACACGCCGCTCTCCATCCTGTCGCCGGCGGTCAAGGTGCGGGTGCTGCGTGCCATGAGCTCGTCGCTCGGGATCAACATCGGCACGTCGACGTGCATCACCACGGGGCCCGACTTCCTCAAGCAGCAGGCCGTCAACGACCTCACCAAGTGGGAATGCCTCTGGATCACCGTCGCCTGGGGCTTCCTCTTCCGCATCCTCTTCTACATCGCGCTGCTGCTCGGCAGCAGGAACAAGAGGAGGTAGATGCAAGATGATGAGTTCCTCTCTGGATCCAGCGGCAAGCTAGGGGGGAGGCGCGCGTTGCTTCCATTGCATCCATTTCCGTTCCCGTCGGCTTCGCTCTCGGTCCGTCCTGTCCTGTAATTTTAATTTGTTCAAATTTTAAATCTTTTAATTAACCGCATGTGATTAAGATGGAAAGGGTATTTGGTGCGTGTAAATTTGCTTGTAAGGTGTACGTTATCATGGCAAGTTGAAACTGTAATCAGAGGATATTGATATGGATATGATTTTGATTTTCTTTTCTTCCTCAAGCTTTCCATTTCCACGTTTTTTTGTTACCTAGTATTGATTTGATCAAAACTTAGTGTACAGTTTTTCTGGGTATGCTGTGGCGCATCAGTATGTTTTGGTGAACAGAACAAAAAAATCGGTTTAGCAACCAAGAAACTATGTCCTGCCAACATACATGATGGACAATCCAGTACACAAACGTTAGCTCTTGGTAGCTGTAGTTAGTTGCTCATGTTACCACGGGAAACAAATATCATTTGACACGTCAGATCCAGACCGGACCCGGCTAACACATTTTTCTTGACATGCGGTCCGCATAAGTCAAATGTGTCAAAAGATTAGTTGAGTGCCCGTGCGTTGCAAGGAAAAACAAAATACGACTAAAATATAATAATATGTCATTATGAGCACATGAAGACAAGACATAACTGTTCTTCTGATATTATAATAATATGTCATTATGAACACATGAAGACATGCGACTAAACTATAATAATATGTCATTATAAATAAATACTCCCTCCATTTCACAAAGGTTGGCGTATTTTGTTTCGTTAAGACAAGCCTTTGACCAAAAATTAATTTATTAATATGTAAGTTATATGATATGAAACCATGATCATTAGCAAGTACTTTTAAAGACGAATCCATTGATATAAATTTCATGTATGAAAAAACACATATCAATAGAGTTTTCATCGGTCAAAACCTTGTCTTAACGAAACAAGATACGCCAACCTTTGTGAAATGGAGGGAGTATGTCATTATGAACACATTATGAACAGACAATGTCAACATTTATCCCTAATCAGCAGTGGAAGTGAAAATGTCAACCATAACTGTTACAATCCGTGCAACAAGCGAAATAGAATAACTATTCCTCATCCATAAAAAAGACTGCAAAGGGAAACGAATCATTGGACAAATCTGACATGCACCGCTGCACCTCCATTCTAAAACCCATTGTAGTAAACAACATATATTTTCTCCCTCCAAAAGATGGACAACAAATCATAGGACCAGCAGTCTATGGGCCAAAAGTGAGTAACTGATAAGATGATTAGACCTCGAAAAATGAGTATCATAGCTAATGACTATAGAAGCATCAAAATTGACGAACTATAGCCATATTCGAGTTCAGTTCACCTGAGAAACAGACCTGAAAATTAACACATACTTCTTATGAGCTATTTCTTCCAAAATATAACTGCTTATGAAAACATGTCGGCACATGATTTCTGTGTAACACTCTTTCCAGGTGGGCATTGGGATCACAATTATTTGAGACGACATCAGACATATTTCAGAATATAAAAAGGCCACTTGCAATACCTGTATACATAGGGATAGGGAGACTTAGGAGATGAGGTTATTGATTGGTGTTGCTCATGCATATGTTTCCTTGCTGCCATACTGACGTATAATTGTTGAGATCTGTTGTTTTGTGTTCTCATACGGAGTGATTCAAGCAAGACGAGAAATACATCCTATCAGCTTTAAATGAGGAACTGACCGGTGGTCCTGGATGGATCTAGATCAACGGGATTTGTTTTACATAGCACTTTTGCCCACACAAGAAAGGACCACTGCAAGGATACGCTCATTGGCGTATGAAACAATTAAACGTACAAACTCTACCTATTGAAATATTGATTTTTGGCTTTTATCATGCAGAACATAACGGGAATTTAAAAGAAGCAATTTGATGAACAAAATCATTGAAAGGGCACAAATCTGAAGGTACCTTGGAAATCTCCTCATACCTTAATGTATGGTAACCCGGTAATCTTTGGAAATGATCTGACCATGGGAAAATTTTGGAAAGGCCTTGTCTCCCAAAATAAGGACCCTTTTCTGTGCCATTGACATCATATTTCTCGCTCTCAATAGCATCCATAATACCAACTCGAGCTCATGCTACAATATTGCCACCTGGAGAGATCATGGTCATGCTCAAAATGTCATATTGACATGATTTCGGAACATATATTAGTAAGACATATATAGAATATGCATTGTTTGACAATCAGATATATATCGAGCATGCCTAATAGATAAAAACTGAACATATATTTGAGAAACAAAATAATGATGTGCACAAAAGAACAAATGGAGTTCCTGCTCATGTATAGCAAAGGAAAAAAAGAGTTCACAAAATAAGTATCCATCTGACTTTAGTACTTTACACATACAAGCACAGTAGAGCAAATCTGACAGTTCTAAAAGCATAAGAAATTTCACTTCAATTTCTTATCATCTCACTAAGCTTGTACGAAATTCTAAACATGAACACCAAAAACATTATATGCGTCAAAAGGCATACAACGCCAATGAAAGATTGGAAATTTTAATTTACCTATCAAACTGTAGCATAAGAAAGTTACATAATAATAGAACAGATGCTGGAGTGAAATGTTCTAGACCATGCTTTTAATTTACCGATAGCAGGTCGGATGAACATCAGAATTACTTACAACTACAAGAAAGAGAACTCACCGATAATTCTTAATTGATGGTGGAGTAGAGCCAAAGAAGTTTGTAACGGGTCCAAATATGTGTACCATAAAATCAGAAATTATTTGGCTGCAGGAATTGATGAATGATCGAATGCCAACGCAGTCTGCACCTGCAGACAGACACCAACAAATGCACTATGATGGGGCAGTTCAGAAACCGGAGAAATATCTTCAGCAGTACGCCCTGCCTCCACTGTGCTTACCTTTTGAGATCTTCTATCGGCTTTGTCCCGCTCGTGGCCATGCTGGCGACGGCTACATAGAAAACAGAGGACGCATGATATCTTCATGTCGTGATTCTAAAAAAAAAATAGAATGATTTTTGCAGGCTCAATGTTTGTGGCGGGGAAGTGGAAGAGACGCTCGTCGGCTTGGTCCAGATCAGGATGAGTAAAGGGGGAGGGCAAGGCAGGTCGTGACTAGTGACTCCCGGTGGTAACGCGGCGGCAGCCGTTTATGCTCCATGGCGGTGGCGGCCGATCCAGAGTCCATGGCGGCGCGCGGTGGCGGGCCGTCCATGGATCTTGGCCAGCGGAGGGGGATGCGGGCGGAGGTTGCACGCGCAGGGAAGGAGGGTGGCGGCGGTGATGGATAGGGGGAATGGGGCGACGATTGGATCTCGAGTTAACTTGGCCGTTTATACCGGCGCGACGAGGCCGGTCGAACCGAAGGGGTAGGTGCAAGGTCCCTCCTGAACCGGTGGCGTCGGAAAGGCGGCAAGCACGCCAACTGGAGCCTGCTACGAGCACGCTAGCCATGCTCTGCAGGGGCTGCCAATGAGGAGGAGCTCGCCGCCGCCGGTGCCGTTGCGGCGGCCGGAGAAAGAGGGGCAGAGGGTTGCCGCCGCTGTGCGTGTGTGTGGGTGGGGCCGGTGGTTCCTTGAGTACGAGGGCTGGGAGACGTACGAGCTTATCGTCCTACCACAGACGCAACTGCAAATTAAGAAATACTAGTAAAAATACGGGCTAATCGGCATGTCAGTAACCGTGCCAAATAAACTAATCTACTAAGATTTGTGTTCTGTGAGGACATACGTCCAAAAAATGGTGATTCTCTACGAACCAATTAACAATAATTGTGGTTATGTGAAAACTTAGACACAAAAATGTGGTTTAAAAAAATATTATTCTCTTTTTTTTATAAAATCATCCATAGTCATCATCTCTGACGGGTGGAGGCAAAAGCCCGGATCTCTCAGCAGTCATGGGTGAACGTTTAAAGGTGAGTTTGGTGTTGTGGTGAATCATGATAGTTCAGCCTTTTCAACCAACTTATCCCTATTTTTTGTTTGATTAAGCAACTTTTGATTGCTTCCTGTGTAATTTGTGACAGCAAATTACTGCTCCGTCCCATATTAAATGATAAAATATTACATGTATCTAAACGATTTTTTGATATAAATATATCCATATTTGATCAAATTTGAGTCACTTAATATAAGACGAAATGAGTATAAAATAAATTCAACACAATACAATACAGTTCAACAATACCAAACTAAGCCTAACACCCGCAAATAACATGATGATCCGTGACAGTGAATATAGATGTTCTTTTTCCCTCATTTGGATGGGGCCAGAACGAATCCCTGATTGGGCTGATCCACGGTAATTGGGCTGCAATTCCGACCAGGCTGAGCCTAACCGAATAAGGCCGTACAGAGTTCAATTATGTCTCCATTTATGCCGTCTCAGCGTCTCCTTTCCGTTCTTACTTTTCTTTTGCCGCAAGCGTTTTCCACTTTTCCTCCTGGTGCAAGCTTTCAACGAAAAATGATCAAGGTCGGTCTCTGAATGGTGCCATCTTGAAACAGATTCGCTTTTTAGCTTTTCTAAGCTTTGTTTCTTTAAATCAACACACAATCTTTCTTTAAATTTAGAGTAAATTTCACAAAATCCTTTTTTTTGGGACAGTCGTGTCACTGAAGCACAACTAATGGAAAACTGTCCGCAAAACCACATCATTTGAGTGAAGTTGTCTCGGTTAGCCCGAAAGAGAGTGGTTTGGTGATTTTGCTTGATTTCTTATAGGTGGGCCCACGTCACGTCGGCTCCAATCAGACCTGATCCGTTAGCCCACGATTAAGCCCCCCCCCCCGCCCCCCCTCCTTCTCGCTCCCGTAAGTTTTCAGAACCAACGTGGTCTCCGACAAGCGGGGCCCACCGGTAAGGATTTAAGTAGAACATCTTACACATCCGGTTTCGGGCTGACCGAAACAAATTGACTCAAAAGGTGTGGTTCTGCGGATGATTTTTCGTTAATTGTGGTACAACGATACGAATGCCTCAAAAACAGTGTTTTTATGAAATTTACTCATAAATCAACGATACACCTGCTCGGGTGTACTTATACTAGCAAAAGAACCCGTGCGATGCTACGGAACAACGGAAAGTGTATCAAGCACGAGCCGGTGGAGGCAAAGTCTGGACATTGATTTTTCGATTGGATTGATTTCCATACTGAGATTGATACCGAGATTTTTTGTTTGGGTTCGGATTGATTTTCATACTGAGATGGATACGAAGAATTTTGGATTTCATGCTAAGGAGATTGATTTATTTTAGGATTGTTCGTATTATGTTGTGACAAATTTGGACCGTACGATAACTTTCGGTAAATCTAAACCGTAAAATTTCTGCTACTGAAATCGTGAATAAGGCGGGAGGGAAAGAAAATAAGGAAGAATGGCATATTGATTGTAATTTTAACGAAATTGACCGACCAACACCGACCAACGACGCCCACCCATCACCACCGATTGCAATATATATTGTAATAGATGTAAAAAAGAGTGCAACCGTCCTGATCCGAGAGTCCGTTGCCTCCCTATCTTGCTCCATGGTCTTTGTACTGCCGCGGATAACTTGGCGGTCTCGAGGTCGTCCTCGTCCTCGCCGTGATCGTCCACGATGCTGAACCTGCTGCCTGCCGGCGTGGCTAGCTTCCCTTCACCAGCGGAAAGTAGCCTGACTCCTTGTGGGCTTGTGGCAGTATGATCTTTACGATGAAAACTTGAAAGGATACTCTTTCCAGCAACAATAACATGCAACTATTATTCCCAATCCAGTTGCAAGACCTTCTGCGCGCTGCACATTAGAGCCTCAGTTACAGCTACACAATCTTTTCTGTCGTGAGATACTGACAACTTACAACTCAACATTTTAAAAATAAATTGTAATCGTGCGACGTGCAAATGCAAGCACCGTACCTGGTTATAATTTGTGTGATTCTCTTCCGACGATTTGCATCAAAAATCATGATAGGGTATCTGTCCAGATATTTTTCTTAACTGAAATGAAACTCGATTATTGGTACTACTCCGATCCATAATAAGTGTCGTTGATTTTGTACAACTTTGTAATAGTGAGAGAATAAAAAGAAGAGAAAATTATTCAAAACCACCACATTTGAGGCACTTATCTAGAAAAATCACCTTTAAAAAAAATTCAAATTACCACCGCTTTTGTGGTCAATTGTACTCCTGCGCACTGATGTGCGACTTGATTGCGTTTTGATGCGAAAACTGATAATGGGACCCACCTGTCGGTGCCACCATGGCGCCACCCTGGAGCCCTCCTCTCTCCCTTTTTTTCTTCTCCAATTCCGGCCAACTCTCTAGCCCGACTCCGGCCGCTCCCCGTCGACCTCCAGGCCTCCCCGACCCCGCTGCATCGCTCCGCACCCTAAACCCTAACACTACAACGCATGAACCCCGTGCACGCCCCATGGCCCCTGCGAGAGGTCGTATTCCACACCCTGGCAGTGCGCCGCCGCTCCCCATCCGCCCGACCGAAGCCTCCCCTGCGTCCGTACCAGCGCCCGGACGTCTGCCTCTCCTTCGCGAAGCCACCGGCGCCCTCTCCCGAGCCCGCTGCTGCCCGAAGCACCCCCGCGTCGTCGCTCCTCCGCCGGTCGTGCAGCCTTGGATCTGACGAACGGCGCCGCCACAAGAGAGCATTCCTAGGCAGGACCAGCTGCGTGGGCCTGTGGCGGCCCTCGCCGTCCTGCAGGACACGGGCGGGCCGGGGCTGGCGTAGCCGGCCCGGTGGCTTGCGGCGGCGCGAGGGGGGAGGAGGACGGCGGCGGCGGACTGACTCTTGGCGGGCGGTTCGGAGGAGGACGCGGACCGGACCGGAGCATGGAGGGGTGGGCGGAGGCAGGCAGCACGAATGGCAGTGGCGGGCTTGGATCCATGGGCGATCGATCGGGGGCGGCTTTGCTTCGACGGAGAGAAAGGGACAGGGCGGCTTGTTCAGAGTTCAGGCCCCTTGTCCAGCGTGCCGCCAAGCTGGCACCGACTTATGGGTCCCAATTGTCATTTTTTGCATCAAAACACAATCAACTCGCAGATCAGTTGCGGGAGTACAACGAACCACAAAAACGGTTGTAATTTGAAAAAAATTAAAAAAAAGTGGATTTCCTAGATATGTACCTCAAATGCGGTGGTTTTGAATAATTTTCCGTAAAAAGAAAGAACCATATCTATCCCCTCTTTGGTCCCTCCTCGGAGCGAACCTTAGAGCACATACTTGAATTGCTCCTTGCTACCTAATAAGAGTTCAAAAGAAAGGAATGACCTATTCAAGGACACTTATTATGGATCGTCGGAGGAAGTACTATAAAATTGTAGGCCAAAATATCTTTTTTTTATCTAAACATCAAGATATCTTTTTATCTTTGATATATGGCGCGCCTTGATATAGATCATTTTTTTGTGACGATTTGATATATATGTATACAATGCTCAATCTTTGACGCCCAGAGCAAAACCTCCCTGCTCAGCCTAAGCTTGAAGCAAACTATGACTGGCTAAATCATTAATAAAAACAATGGACATAATACCAAAGGGGGTCTGTCACGAAAATGTATGAGTAATTAACAGTTCTTGCCTCTAATCTCTCCTACAAAACTCATCTAGGATTTCACCTCCTCCGTCACTCCTACTCCACTAGTAGACCGTCGGTCTTCTTCTTCTTCGTCATCGGTTCTGCCGGTGGGATGTGTAAGAAGGCCAAGATACACGGGTGTAAGTTATAGTTTTTTCTCGCCTAGAGGTTTTGATAGGTCTTCGTTTGTCCAACATCGGCGGCGATGAAACGGAAGCGTCGTCGTTGGCTTGGAATAAGGTCTCACCGCCTCGACCTTGTTCTGATGGTGTTTCGTACCGTCGGAGGCATGTGAAGATGGTGCGGGCTCATGGAGGCGGCCATCGACGAATTATAGGCTGGAGTAAAAAAATCATCGTCCGTCCCACGCCAAAGCACAATTCTAAGAGACTAAGACCGATTGTGTTCTCATGGTTTCTTTCCCTCTGCGGGTCTAGTTTTATTTTTAGTTTTTCACAACAAATTATATTTAAAAAACAGCACATCATAGTTCCGACACCGCTAATTGAGCCTAAAACGTGCTAGACATATAGGTGTGGCATCCTTCTCGTGCCAGATATTATGAAATCCTTACTTTTGGAAATGTACCGAAAAACTAACTTTTGGAATTTATCACTTAACCCCGTACTATTGCACTAATTAGTAGTATTAGAATAAGTGAGTCCCACATGTCGGCCTCGGCAGTATCAAAAGGGTTGGGTTTCTGCGATATGGTCCGGTTTTTTGCCGGTTCAGAGCATCTCCAACAGCATATCCATATTTTGGATACCTAAATCCATTATGGGTAGGGGAGAGAGACAATATGGGTATCCAAATTGGCTCCAACTTTTCCAACAAACCCAAAACTGGATACCCAAATCCACCAATTCATAACGGTCCCACCTGTCATTGAGCCAAGTTTCTTCTTCCCCAAATCAGTCCCAAATCGATCCCACATCAAGCACAAAATTGAACCCCAATCGTGGAGCAACGGCGAGGAGGAGCTAGGCGGAGGAGGCAGTGGGGTGCGAGCACTAGCCGCCGCTGTACGGCACGACGCGGGGAGGGGAGGGGAGCACAGAGGGGCGGGGAGGAGCAAGAGGCAATGCGGGAGGCCTCGGGACGGCGGACAGAGGCCGCGGCGGGGCTGGCGTCTTGCTCAAGCTCGGCGGCCGCCATCGGGGTTTGGGGAGCGCGCGCGAGGGCGGCGGGGAGTGCGCGGATGGTCGGGAGGTGGCGGCGGCGGTCCAGGCGCACTGGGGAGGGGGCCGGCGACCTGCAGCTCACCGGAGGCGGAGGGATTTCCGGCGGCCGGCGACGGGAGCAGAAGGGACAGGAGAGAGAACCGTGAAAAATCATGGTAGTTGGTTACCGCTGGTGGATTTGTATCTTTTGCTACTCTAACCTAGAATATCCATATTTGGGTATTGAGGGGCAAAATATGGGTAGCTACCTGAATTTGTTTGGGTATCTAACAAATATGGGTGTGCTGTTGGAGCTGGTTTTTGGACCAAAATATGCATATTGACGGTTTTTCGGTATTCTTCCAAAATATGAGTATGCTCGCACTGGTTCGGTCCTGCCCTGAGCTCAACTAGATTTTATGTCATCAAACTCTAGCGCAACTTGTTCGTCAAAGACGACTGCAGGGGAACGGTTCACCGTGGCATGATCCGTCACAAGACTTCCTGAGTGTCAGTCAGACCTTCGACACCGGCCAATACTTCAGTCTCGGCTGATTTGAATAAAACAAAAACAGCCATTAGCTTCGCCACCAAGAGTCTCTGTCCAAGACCGTGGTATACAGTTCCATGTACAGCGTGCAACGGTACGTAATACGATGTGCACGATTTATATAACTGGATGGTTACATCCCTTGTGAACCAAAATGTCAATCTGGTGAATTTCCTTGCCACTCGCTGGGTTGAGATCGACATGCTAGTTCCAGTTGTTATGACAAATCTCAGTAGAAATGTACACCATTAAACAAAGGGAATCAATCATGTTCTTCTGACGCAACATGTCTGTATTTCAATTTGAAGATGGAAGAAGACAGTGACTGCACAATTCAACGGTCGGTTAAATATTGAAATTCGCAGGTGCAATTCGAACTTCCTCAGCTTGGTCCAACCGTCCAAATTATCTTGGAGATCACTGCAGACACGCACACGCTCGTAGAAAACGATTAGGTGGCCATCATTTCTCCAGGTAAAATCTTTACAGTATCAGCCACCGATGCATGCTTGCTTGTTGAAGCCTCCCTAGTCCTCACTACTCCAATAAAAAAAATTGTGATCCGATAAGCTAGCATAGTGAACTCGTTTAACAGAGACCTGTTCACTGCACTTTTTTTTTCGGTTTGCTGATGCACATGAATTAGCTTGAGAAGAGTCGTAAACGTGCGTGTCAGTCTCAGCAGCACGTTCTTGAGATAGCTTCCTTAGCGATCCATATATACCCGAGAGCTCGCAACCAAGCCACTTGAGATACATTCCTTGGCGATCGATGGAGTCAGGCTGCGCCCGGCACGGGCCGCGCAACCACATCCTGCCTAGCAGCAGCGCAGGGGACCCACGCTCCAGTGACAGCTCCGGCGTCACCACCCTCGATCAGCTTGTCGCGCTCCGTTCACGCGGCTCGGTGACTACGGCCACCAGCAGCGCAGGCGACACGTCCCGGCACCTCGTCGTGGACGTGCAACCCACGGTTGACTTCGTCTGCCGCCCGGCCGTCCACTTCGTGCTGGCCTTCCACGACCTGACGTACAGCGTCAAGCGGCCGAGGAGCTCATTCCACCGGAGACGCGACAACGTCAACGTCGAGGAGACCGGCGCCGCTCGTCACGGCGAGCAGGGCCGCGCGAGGGCGGCGAAGAACACGCTGCTGGACGGCATCTCCGGGGAGGCGCGGGAGGGCGAGATCCTGGCCGTGCTGGGCGCGAGCGGCGCCGGCAAGAGCACGCTCATCGACGCGCTGGCCGGCCGGATCCAGCGCGAGAGCCTCCGGGGCGCCGTCACGCTCAACGGGGACGCCCTGGACAGCCGCCTGCTCAGGGTCATCTCGGCGTACGTGATGCAGGACGACCTGCTGTACCCGATGCTCACCGTGGCCGAGACGCTCATGTACTCGGCCGAGTTCCGCCTCCCGCGCTCGCTCGCCGCGTCCAAGAAGCGGAGCCGCGTGCAGGCTCTCATCGACCAGCTCGGACTGCGCGCCGCGGCCGACACCATCATCGGCGACGAGGGCCGGCGCGGCGTGTCGGGCGGGGAGCGACGCCGCGTGTCCATCGGCATCGACATCATCCACGACCCCATCATCCTGTTCCTCGACGAGCCCACCTCCGGGCTCGACTCCACCAGCGCCTTCATGGTCGTCAAGGTGCTGCAGCGCATCGCGCACAGCGGCAGCGTCGTGGTCATGTCCGTCCACCAGCCCAGCTACCGCATCCTCGGCCTCCTTGACCGTCTCCTGTTCCTCTCCCGTGGTCGGACGGTGTACTATGGAGCACCTGCCGCGCTGCCTCTGTTCTTCTCGGAGTTCGGGCACCCGATCCCCGACGGCGAGAACCCGGCCGAGTTCGCGCTCGATCACATCCGCGAGCTCGAGAGCACTCAGGACGGGACCAAGGAGCTCGTGCAGTTAAGCAAGTCGTGGCAGGAGAAGCCGTTGTCCCGTGCCGTCTCGGCGGCAAGCAGCGATAAGCCGTCTCTGTCGCTTAAGGAAGCCATCAGCTTGAGCATCGCCCGCGGCAAGCTAGTGTCCGGCACGAGCACTGGCAGCCCGGAGGTGGCCGCGGCGACAACCGAAGTGGCGACGTACGCGAACCCGTGGTGGGCGGAGGTGTGGGTGCTGACGCGGCGCGCCTTCACCAACACGCGGCGCACGCCGGAGCTGTTCCTAATCCGCCTGGGCGCGGTGGTGGTGACCGGCTTCGTCCTGGCCACCATCTTCTGGCGGCTGGACAACACGCCCAAGGGCGTGAACGAGCGGTTCGGCTTCTTCGCCATCGCCATGTCCACCATGTTCTACACCAGCGCCGACGCGCTCCCGGTGTTCCTCATCGAGCGCTACATCTTCCTCCGGGAGACGGCGCACAACGCCTACCGCAGGTCCTCCTACACGCTCTCCAACGCCATCGTCGCCTTCCCGCCGCTCGTCTTCCTCTCCCTCGCCTTCACCGCCATCACCTTCTTCGCCGTGGGGCTCGCGGGGGGCGCCGAGGGCTTCGTCTTCTTCGCGCTCATCGTGCTCGCCTCCTTCTGGGCGGGGAGCGGGTTCGTCACCTTCCTCTCCGGCGTCGTCCCGCACGTCATCATCGGGTACACCGTGGTGGTGGCCATGCTGGCGTACTTCCTGCTCTTCAGCGGCTTCTTCGTCACGCGCGATCGCATCCCGGATTACTGGATATGGTTCCACTACCTGTCGCTGATCAAGTACCCGTACGAGGCGGTGATGCAGAACGAGTTCGGCGCAGACCCCAGCAAGTGCTTCATGCGCGGGGTGCAGATGTTCGACGGGACGCCCATGGGAAAGCTGCCGGTGGCCACGCAGGTCACCGTGCTCAACGCCATGAGCAAGTCGATGAAGATCGACTTCAACAGCACCTCGTGCATCACCACCGGGACGGACATACTAGCGAAGCAGGCCGTGAACCAGCTCGGCAAGTGGAACTGCCTCTGGGCCACCGTCGCGTGGGGGTTCTTATTCCGGGTGCTCTTCTACCTCACGCTCGTGCTGGGAAGCAGGAACAAGCGGAGATGATGACATGGCCTGCAGGTCGATCGATCAAAGAAATAAATTTGAGTGGAGGCAAATGGTTTTAGTTGGGCATTTCTTGTTTAAATTCAAATTTTTCATGTTTTTCTTTCTTAGAAATTGATGAAGAGAACACTATTGCAATTTGAAAATTTGAGTTCATGTCCTATGCCTCTCTAGGTCACCTCATCTTTGGTCCGCCCCGAACGCGCTCTTTGATCGTCTGTCATGTGTGTTCGTGCCATGTGGTTTTGCTTTTGTAACGCAGCCATGTGTGGCTTTCCTAAATGTAACAAGTCTTCCCTTTGTCCCGACTCAAAACATTTAAAGTTTGATCAAATTTATAAAATAAGTATGTAGAGAATTCGAGGTGGACCTAACACACTACGAGAGGGCCTACTCACCTATACCAACTACTTTGGTGTAGTTGATTAGTCCCTTTTTATTTCTATTTACTTAGTGCAAGCTTCCGGGCGGCAGAGCCACTCACGTTAAAGCAAGTCTTGAATCCGGGCGGCTATGTCACTCACGTTGAAACAAGACCGTTGTGATTCCGGGCGAATCCGCTCACGTTAAATCACAACTTATATGCACTAAGTACTTAGAAATAACAAGGCCTAACCGGGAGACTTATATGAACAAAATAGTACTATATTGCTTTAGGAATATTAGTACAAGAGAGAGCATACACACCTTACACTTGCTCACACCTTGTTCTCCACCTTCTTCACTTTCTTATTCTCTACTACACAAGGTGTGAGGCAAGGGCCTCTATTTATAGGACTACATGGCCATTGGATTTTTGACATGTGTCAAAATCTTAGCCATTGATACAAAATATCTAAAGCCTTCCACACACTTCTACATAAATATCTAGATACTAGAAGGTTTCCTATTTATTTATTTTAAACTCCTATTCTAGAGTATTCCAAAGCTTCTTTATGCATATCTAAACACTAGAAGGTTCCCTCTTTTATTTATTTTATATTCTAGAGTATTCCATAGTAATGTCTTCTTTCTTGTAATATTGAGAACACTCTAGAAGCTTGCATTGTATTCTCCAACAAAGTATACTTTGAAAATATATATCATGATAGATCTAACAAAACTAATTTGAAATTGTAAATGTTGGTACACTTTTCTATACATTTAATCAAAGTGTAAAAAAGTTGATTCAGGACAAAACTAGAATTTCTCGCATCAACGAAGGTCTAGAGCAGTATCCAACAATTGTGGTCAGTTACATGCCCAAAGTAATGTAACTAGTATTTATAGGAATAATGGTCCAGGTTTTCCTAACTATAACACTGACACATGTTAAACAATGTTCTTTTTCTGAGGACATGTTAAACAATTTGGTGGCCTGCAGAGGCTCGATGTTCAAAAAAAATAGTGCCATTGTTGAGCTCGTCGGCCCGTGGGCTGTGTCCAGTGGGACAACAGCGTTACGGGCTAGGGGAGGTTTTCCTTTTCTTTTTTGCGGGTAGTGGGCTAGGGAGGTGAAGGGCTTAAGGCCTGATTTTAGTCCTCGTTTTTTTCTGGGAAGAAACCTCACAATACTACTCTAAAAAAAAGAAACCTCACAATACAAGTCGCAGCTACCCTTTAAAAAGAAGGTCCGTACGGATCGAGAGTTCGTGGAACCCTAGTCGCCGCCTGGAGAAAAGCCGCCGGTGTCGTCTTCTTCGGTTCCTCTCGTCTCCGGTAGCCTTTTGGCTATCAGGAGGTGAGGGGAACCACAGATCAACATCTGCCCATTGTCATACTACATATTTTATAAGGTTTTGTGTATTCTTGGCGACGGCGTCCTGACGGTGGAGACGACGACGCTCGGATTTTTGGTCTCCCGGCTCCATCCCCGTTCCGACATGGCTATCATGGTCTACTCCATGGAGTTTGTGGATCTCATGGCTCGTAATTTCGTGATTTTGGTCTTCTTCCTCGTCGCTTCGGCGATGATTCAATGGTTTGACAACTTGTCTTGCGAGGGGTGTGTCCCGGGCCACCGCGTATTCAACGATCTTAAGTTCTCACCCGCTGGGGTGGGCAGCTCATGCGGCTAAGTAAAACCTACAAGGTCAGTTCGGCTTATGCAGATTTGGTGTTCTACTGTTTCGTCACCAGAGATTAGGAGAAGCATCAAGATGCAAAAGAAGCAGCTATAGAAGTTGGTTTCAAAGATTTTTTTTATGTAACTTTCGGTTTATCTGAATCTTTGTTGTCGTTTTAATTTTTCGGATCAGATGTACTTTATTCGTTGAATAAATAAAGCCAGATCGTTGTTCTAAAAAAACAAGCTACCCCTAAAAAAATGTCACAGTTTGCACATTTCTTTGAGGGGGTGGCAGCTTGCACTTATTTTCTTATTTATGATATATACTTATAAAGTTTTGACTTGCTGGTCGTCAATTCACCTTCCATGCATCTCCTTCCGAGTACTGGCAACTGACAAATGGGCCTGTCCGAATCACACTGGCCTCATATTTTTTTCTATCGCTTCAAACTCCAATCTACTTCGGTATCTTCTTTCCTCTGCCGACCTCCTCCCCCAATCAACCCGCAACTGCCGCCTCTATTCTCCAATCCCCAATTCTCCGTCAGCCGGACTATTAAAGCAGAATAAATAGCAGTGACAAAAATCAATCAAACAACACAAAGTGTTATGTTCCAGTAGCAACGCACGGCCACCTTGCTAGGATACACAATGTTTGCAATTCCAACATGGGCAGCTTTCACGGGGTCACGGCCCCATGCAGCCCAACTTTGGTATCACAAGAGGCCGTCACGCTCCTCCCCGCGCCGCTGCTGGAGCCCCGGCCGTCACGCTTCCTGCTAATTGCTTTCTTCTTTGTTATGTCAGCATGTGCCTTTTTACTCCTTGACGATGTTAAACTCTTGTGAAAAAAAACTCTTGTGAATTTGAGCTCTTTTACAATACCCTGAAATTAATATGGACCCTTCTTTTTCTTCGATCGGATGGATGATCTCAACTCATACTCCAACGGTTGAAAAAGCTAGGGTAGATTGGATTTAGGGGTAAAAACGTAATCTGAAACGCAGTTAGAGGCAGGACGCCCATAACGCTATCCATACATTCAGCAAGTATGGAAGGCTGCTCTAGAAAAGCGATTCCACTCGATCCTTGTTAATTACTCATGGAAGGTGCCGCCGGCGACCATTTTCTGCCTGCACGGGAAGGACGAGTGGCCAGCCAGTAGGTCTACTCGCTCAGTTTCATAATTCTTGTTGAAATATTACATGTATCTAAACATATTTTAGAAATATATACATTAATTTTTAGGTAAATTTGAGACAAAAATTATGTCACCAAGGGAGTAGTTTTTTTTAGAGAACGGAGGGAGTAGTTAGCAAGGGATGGATTAACGAGAAAACTTGCTCGGTGATCACAGTGGCCGGGCCGACGGCGCTATTGCGATGGGAGGGCCAATGATGCAATATATTACATGTATCTAAACTGACTTGATGTTTTTAGTGAACAAGATGGTACCGTCGAGAACTCAAGATAGAACACGCGCGCAACGAAAACGAGATCGACGAAGATCTGGCATGCGTGAGCGATTCTGTTAAGCGGATTAGATACGGAGCCACCCGATAGAAAATAAAATTACAAAACTGCCCTTCTAACCGAATGGCCAGATTTTAGTGGCACTCCCACCTTCTCCACAGTAGTACGTACCATGTACCGTAAACATCTTCTGTGAGTTTACATCTTATCTTATGTACAGAGTACTGATTTTCTTCACCCTGCAAAAAGTATGTGGCATATGTGGAGCAACCGTGAAATTAATTTTCTTATAACTTATTGGAAAAAAGGCAAATTTGTTAAAAGATACGGACGCCAAAATTAAAGATCAGACAACCTAGCATTCTCATATAAGTTGAGCTTTACAGTACATTAGAGGGAGCAACCGCTTCACATTCATAAATTAACTACGCTAGTAATACATATCTATGGCCATATAACACGCGAACTAGACAACGACGCGATACGATCGTATTCATAAGACACACCAAGCAACCAAGAAAAGAAGAAGGAAAACCAAAACGCAAAAGGAGGTAGAAATTCACTAGTAGTAGAAGGTTTTCCTGCACGCCTCCTCAACTAAACGTATCCATTCGTGCGTGCTGTGCTCATCAAAGCACGGTCGCCAAGATTGTCAGATGACCCGTCGCGGTCGACGCGCGGCGCCATCACATGACGCTGCACCCGGCGCTGGGCTCCTCGTAGTACTGCGGCTGGTACGCCGGGTACCTGCCGTGCCCGCCGTACGGCCCGTACCCGCCGTGTTCATACGCGGGCGCGCCGTACGGCCCGTACCCGCCGCCAGGTGGCCCCCCATACGGCGGGGCGCTGTACCCCCACTCCGGGGCGGCGGCGACCGGCGGCGGCCAGATGGACGGCGTGGCCATCGCCTGCGGCATCATTGTCATGCCCGGCATCGGCGCTGGCATGGGCATCCGCATCGGCGCCATCGCCGTCATCGACGCCGGCTGATGCGCGTGCGGGCCCTCCATCCGTGACATGGCGGTCGTGGTCACCACCCTCGGCTTGTTGGCCTGTCCGTGTCCGTGGCCGTGGCCGTGGCCGTGGCCGTGGCCTTGGGCTTGGGCTTGGCCATGGCCGGCATGCTTGCTGATTCCCTCGTGGTCGTCGTCCATGTCGAACTTGACGTGCTTGGTCTTGTCCGGCTTGCCGCCACCGCCGCCGCCGTGGCTGTTGCCGTGTCCGTGTGACCCGTGGCCGTGGCCCTGGCTCTCCTTCCCGTTCCCGGGCTGCTTGGGCGCCGCCTTGGCAGCGCCGGGCTTCATGATCTGGTTCCCTCGGACGACTTGTATGTCGGTAATCACCTTGCCGGCGTCGGAGCGGAGCCTGTCGGAGACCTCCTCGGCGTCGAACGACCCGGACACCGTCACCGTGCTGCTCTTCTCGTCGTACGAGATCGACTTGATGTTTTCTCTGTCTGATATAGCAAAAGTGTAATTAATAGAGTGAATTTCTCAAGGGATAAACAATCATTTATGTTGCTAATTGCTGCTAGTATGGAAACAAGTGATTTGCACTTGGGATTTTGGGGGGAATTTAACCTTGGAGCTTGCAGAGGACCTTCCTGATCTTCTTGTAGCATCTGTCGCAGTCTAGGTCGACTCTCATGATGATTGTCGACATCTTACAAGAGATCAACAAGTAAAAACATATTGTCAGTGTCAGTCCAATATTATTTTTGTTCCATTCCCTAAAGAGATTGTTGCTTCAGTCCAATATTATTTCACCATTTGCTGCTAGTATGGAGTACTAATTTTCCAGAGAAGCAGAGGTGACTTTCATTTTCCAGAGAAGCAGAGGTCACTTTTCATTTTCCAGAGAAGCAGAGGTGAGTGGATTACAAGAATCCTAATTTCTTGGGAATATTAGCTACTTTCTGACATATCCCCGAATCAATATCTAGCTTGGTAGTTGGTCAATTTTACTAACAAAAGTATACATCAGTCGCTGCCTTGATCTCTACTCCACGTCTCCTACTTCGGTGCAGAGACACAGCACAGAGCTATGGCAACAAAAGGACAGTTAGTACACCAACTGACGTCTGAACATATTTGATCCTCTAAGTTTCAGAGGAACTAACTAAATCAAGGAGAAAAGAAGCGAAATAACGTAGCAATGGTTTCATTTCCCTCTTTCCAAATGAATGCAAAATTGTAGCATGACAAAGCTATTTGAAATACCATTACTAATCTCCTCTTCTCATCTGCTCAGTTCCGACAGTGGTGCAGGAAAATTCAATGTAAAAGTAGCAAGAGAGCAAACTAGTACAGTTGCTAAACTTTGGGGTTTCCCCCGTCGGAAACTAAAGAGAGGCTTAGATGTGATGTGAGCTATGAACTTACGATGAAGTGAAGGCACACACAAGAGAAAGAAGAAGTATGCCGGAGGAGCTCCTACCTTTCCTGCCGCGGATGTTCCAAGGTCTTGAACCTTAGCAGAAGCCGGAGAAGCTTTCTCCGGCAGGAGAAGAAGCGGAAGAAGCAAAGACGAGAGGGGGCAGTGGAGGGTGGGCAGTGCTTTTAAACTGGTGGCACGCAATCATGATTACCCGCTGTGACGCATGATCATTACCCGCAAACCACCAAAAATCTGCCGACACGTGGACCCTCCACCTTAAACCCAGTATGCAATTGCAATCCATATTGGCTCGGCCGGTGCCACGCCTTTCTTTCCTCCACCCGCGTAGCTCTGCTTTTCCGGCCCAGCGCCTCTGCTTTCTTTACTCCACCCCGCGTAGCACATCTCCGTGTTTGCTAAACAGTGTCCGAATGTATGCACGGTGTTGGAACTGTGTATGCGTAAAGTTTGCATTGTGCCGGTTCTCATAACAAAAAAGAAGTGTTTCCACATGCCTTCGCTATGCAATCCCACCACACACACACATCCTTACCTTACCTTACCTCGCTACCCGGAAAGCAACTGCCATCAAGCACAAAATTACAATATCTTACTAGTGGACACTGACGTATTCCACAACTGGCGTTTCCAAAATCGTCAGGCCGTTTCAAAAGCGTGTTATCTAACTAGGAGCGGCAGAGATCGGAGGAAGAAACAGGAGAGGAACTGCAGAGCTAGCTGTCACGGGAGCTAGCGGGTTTGGTTGAAGAGGGGTTGTTGGCCTTGGCCCATCGCGCGAGTGGGCGCATGTGTTTAGCTAGGGTTGCAAGTGTACCTGTACAAATAATGATGGATAATACAGTTACAGACTCTCGTCATGTCGATTTGGTAAGTTTACTTTTGAAGACTACCGATTTTAAATGTTGGTGTTGACGTTTCACTTTCAAGAGCAGGAACTCGATGCTATCTCTGTGGGGGAAAAGAAAAAGGCAACAACCCGTCAAGCTTCGCTCACAAGCAAGCGAGCAGCCTCCAGCTCCTACTACGGGTCCCTTTGTTTAACTGTTTGTTGGGGTTTCTACTTCAGTTTTTTGTGCTTTCAGCAATCTCAAAAACACTTCACATGTTTAAAAAGGAGATGTGCTTTTGAGATTGTTTCTAGCTGAGAAGCACGTCCGAAAATGCTTCTCAGCTTCATGTGTAAAAAGGAGATGTGCTTTTGAGATTGTTAGAAGCACGAAACAGAATCCCAAACAAACAGGGCTTATTTGGCTTCTAGGGACTACAAACCAAAAGCCAAAACAAACACCTCATTTGCAGCTAGCTGGAGACAAGAAGCTCTAGCCAAAATTGCACTACACACCACAAGCACCTATTTCGGTGCTTCTCTTTGTGGCTGGAGCTTGTACAAATTCCCACGCCCTAATACCCTTCTCACTTATCCTCTATTTACATCGTAAATGCCACCGAGCTCCCGAACCGTTTTCTTTCCGAGCCCGCCTCCTTCAGAGCATCTCCACGAGGTTCCCTAAAATCACCCATTTCCTAAAATGACTGTCCACATTCCCTAAAAATGCCCAAAATTTGCTCCAACAGTTTACCTATCTCATTGCCTATCCCTAAAATATTAGGGAATTTACCTACTTTCTCTCTCCTCTTCCCGTTCCCTAAAACGTGAAAAGCGAGCGCGCGAAGAAAAACCGCCCGTTTCCTTTCCCTTCCGCGCCTGCCTGGCTGCCCCGCCTCCTGCGATTCGGCCGCCGCCACTGCTCTCCGCCGCCGGCGGCCATGGCCGCGTCTCCGGATCCTCGCGGAATCGGCCCGCCTCCGCCTCCCGCTGCCTCGTCCGCGAAGAAATCGCACCAACGCCTCGGGTTGATGCCGCCGCCCGGGTCAGCGCCGCCACCTTCGTCCGCGCCTCTGGCGCCCTTCTCCTTGCCACCGCCGCCCTCCCACGGCCCTGCGCTGCCCTCCCACGCCCCTGCTCCTCCCTTCTCCGCCCCTGCCGTGGCACACGAGGAGGACCCGGCTACGCCTATGGCGTCGCCGCCGCCGTCCTCCTTGCTGCAGACGAGCGGCCGCCCGCCGAGGAAGACCACCGCCAAGCGCAAGGGCAGACCGGTCCCCTTCGTCTCCGCGAGCGCCCAAGGCACCGTGACCATGAGGCGGGGTCACGCGCGGCTGCGAGGCATGCGGCGCGTGCAGGTTCGCGGATGAGCAGCGGGCAAGGGGCGCGGCGGCTGGCTCGCGCGACGGGAAGGGGAGCATCGGCTTTGGGCTTGGGGGGTGGCGCTGTGCTGGAGTAGCATGGGGAGGAAGAAGACAGCTTTCCTGTGGCTGACAAATGGATCCGCTTCAACAGTGAGACAAGAAGCAAGATATAGAGAACCACTTTAGGAAACCTGTTGGAAAGGAGCACATTTTTTCTTAGAAATCCTTCTCTCTCCTGTCCCTGAAACTGATTTTAGGATTTTAGGAAATTAGTTCCAGGGAACCTCTTGGATTGGAGATGCTCTCAGTCCTTCCACGATTTCCTACCCTCCTCTTCGCGAGCGACGGCCGCGCCAGGGTCCGGGTGACACCGGGACGCCGTCGGCGCACCTCAGCCCCTTCCCAGCCATCCTCCGCCAGCTTGCCTCAGAGCCTCCCGACCAAGGCCTCGCCATCCTCCGCGTCCCCGTCGTCCGCCCGGAACCATCCGAACGCGGCCTGGGCCGCCTGAGATCTGCGTCGCCAAGACTCATCCAGATCCAGCCGGACCAGCCCCGCCCGGGCGCTTCACCGGCCCGCCCCTGCGGGATCCGCCTCGTCAACGCCCTCCATCAACCCCCTCCGCGCCTCCTCTGTGCCGCTGGTCCCTCTCCGTCGTCTGCCTCATCCCAAGCCTCCCCGTCCTCAGCCTCCGCTCATGCCAAGCGAACGAGCAGCCCCGCCTCCGATCCCCGTCCTCGTTTTATTGGAGTAGTACTTCTGTACTAGTAGATCTGAACCGTATTAGTTAAATGTGCAGTGCAAATGTATTTGTATGTTAGAATACATCTTCATTGCTTGCTCTCTGTCTGCAGTGAAGTTCACCGTTCTGAGGCTTATGTGTTATAAAAATCATATTATTGGATTCGTATTTTAAATTTTTTTCCAACGATATAAAATTTGTAACATATAATCTACATACAATTGGTCTAATCGTTGGTCAAAGTTCGACCTCGAAAAGCGTGGTCCATTTTTTGTGAAATGGAGGGAGTACTCTATGAAATAGCAACTCTCGCTGAATCTTCCAAAACACACGATCTCATGTAAATCCCATCAAAATTAGGTACTTTACACTTTAAACAACTCTTAAATTTGGTATTTGCATTTACATCAGCAAACTCAGCATTTGATTAAAATTTGCAGCAAATAGGGCATTTCAGACATTCCACTGGCATCCAGCTAGAGCCGCAGTTTCACTGCTACCCTAAACGAACAGCAAGTCAGATCCAACTCCAGCCTTCCAGCTCCAGCAGAAAATTAGCTTTTTCCGGCTACAGCTGGCTTGAGTTAACCTCCAGCCTAAACAAAGCCAGCCTGCTAGTACTACTCTGAGGCTGAGCAGATCTGCTGCTTCGTTCCTGATAGCATATTTGCTCGGGTAGGTCATCCACGAGGATGGACGCCCAAATAAGCCGTCGTGCGTGCACAAGCCGGAGATGCGTGGCCCCGAAACATACTCCATGTAAACTTCAGCACCGTGAAAGGGTTTAGATAAACTGACCGAAAGAGGGCAATCAAGTCGCCATTAAATCGGATAGACCGATAGATCGTGCTGAAGTCATGGAGCATGCTCATGTACGTGCGGTGCGGTCAATAATTCTCAACCCCCGCCAAAAACAAATCTCAATCCCGAAGGGGAAGAATTTGATGCCCTCTAGCTACACCCGCTCGTTCTTTTTTCCAGCGTTGGTTGTGTTTGTCCGCGAGACCCACTGTCAGTGGATGGCATGCTGACCGACATGCCTTCCACAAGTCGGTCCATCGGTCCATCCTCTCTTCTTCCACACACTTCTGCTCTATTCTGATTTCCCACTTCTTCCCTTTGGTTCTCTGAATCTGGTGCTGTAAGTTTTTCTTTTTGAGTGTTCGTCGGTTCAGGAGAGAATATTTTGGTTAGGGTTTACGAGAGCTATTATTGGTGGCAGCTTGGTGGCCTCAGTTGTGAGGGCATGGCAAACATGACAGTTTTGAGTCTAGAGAGCTGTCAGGGTGACGCTAGGGCGTTATAGGCGCTCTGCCATTCTTGGAGAAGAAGAGTGCGGCACGGCCATTTAGGCACGCGGCGGGCGCATGGAAGGAGCTGGAGGCTATAGGGAGGCGCGGCGATTCTGATTCTCTTACCGTGGTGCGGCACGCTGATGAGTTGCTTTCGTTCAGCGAACGTGTTTGTCAGTTAAGGGTTTTTCAATTATGTTCTTTGTTTTTGTTTGATTTATGTGGAGTCTGAATCTACTCCAGTGGGCACCTTCACTTAGGCGAATTACAACACGCATGTTAAATTTGATTTTCTTTTTTTAAGAAGAAGTTAAAGAATCTGATTTTTTTTTTAGAAACACCTGGCTTTATTGATTCGATGAACAAAGTAAAAGTGATCGAAAATGAAACGAAAAGCAACAACAAAAAGTATTAATGAACGACTAGAAAGAAGACCAAAATAACGAAAATACAAACCGCGAGATCCACTAGCTCCATGGAGTTATCGTGTTGACTACGCCATAAAGAGGATGGAGCCGGAAGAGCATTATTCCATACGTCGCCGCCTCCTCCACCACGATGCCGTCACGAGGACACGAAACCTCACAAAAAAGGTAAACAACTTACAGCCAGATGTTGATCTACGGTTCCTCTCGTCACCCGATGCTGAATTGGCGGTCAGAGAAGAACGCTGATTCGAAGGCTCTTGACGGCTAGGGTTCCACCGAGCTCTCGCCTAACGTAACTTTTTTTTTAGAATAACATGTAAGTTTATTCAAACACAAGAAACATTACAGGTACAATGCTTTGGATCATAAACTCTAGAAACTATAAGGTAACTCCTATAATTAAGAATTACAATGAAATCTCTTAAAGACATCTTCTTCGTGATATCATACTTTGCAACATGAAATTCTGTTGAGGCTTTAACATAGAGACTGCAATCAGACTGTAGCAGCAACATCATTACTGGTATCCCTGCACGAACTTGACAAGGTTTCGAAAACCCCTTGAGTCGCTCATAAAAAAAGATGAGAAGCCTTGAGCGTTGAACGTACTTGGGCCGGGGATGATCCCCTAAACGTGCAGGTCGTCGAACCGCAAGATCTTCATCAGAACACCAGAGAAGTAATTCAAAATTACAAAAGATACAACCAACAAAATCACCATGACACACTAACAAAAACTCAACATATACATATAAATGGACCTCTAAGTACATAAACCAATATCCACAAGATCGGGTACACTAAACCCACGGGAATTAAAAATCTCTAGCTCCGCAACAACGTCCGTTGAGACACCACCACAACAAAAGAAAAAACCAAAGTACCTTTGTTTTCGACGGCATCACAACCTCCACCATTGCGTTGCCGATCGAAACCAAACAATTGAAATAGTGAAACACTTATGTATATTCTTAGAAGAAAGGGAAGTTCCCCCACCTCGCAGCGCCAAGACGGCGGCCGGAGGCGTCCCCTGACGTAACCGAGGAAACCGGAAGAACAATCTGATGGCCTAGGAAGGCTCGGGATTCATAAAATTGCGTTTGTGGACCTCGTCGGCCCGTGGGCTGTGGCCAGTGGGCATTAGCGTTACGGGCCAGCCGACGTTCTTCATTCTTCAAGTTCGTAATTTTTCGTTCGATTTTATTCCCAATTTTCCTTTTTGTCGGAAGAAACAATTCACAGGCGTACAGCTTTCGCGGCCCCGTGCAGCGACCGGAGCCACGCATCCACCAATGAAATCTTATCCAGAACCACGAGGGGAACAACTCAGCCGCGCGAACATCAAGAGTGCTGGTGCACGCATGCACCCATGGGAGCCATGGCGACGCCGCTCTCCAGCCCCTTCTCCGTCACCACCCTCCGCGCCGCCCCGCTCCGGCACGGCCGCCTCCATGCGCTGCCGCTCCCTCCTCCCCGCGCGACCTCCGGCGATGACGCCCCCGCCGGGCCAGAGCCGTCGGCCAACACGGCCACCACCACCGCCGCCGGCGACGACGAGTTCGAGCAGCGCGTCCTGCGCATGAAGTCCCGCGTCGGGCCCAAGAAGCGGGGCAGCGCCGGGGCCCGGAAGAGGAAGGCCGCGGCGGAGTCCAAGGCCGTGACGCTCCCGCCCGTGCCGCTGCGGGAGCCCCGGTCGGCGCTCGGCCTGCCCGTTGAGTTCGGCTTCACCGGCTACAGCGAGCGGCTCAACGGCCTGCTCGCCACGGTCGGACTCACCGCGCTGCTGCTGGTGGAGCTCGCCTCCGGGAAGTCCCTGGTCAAGTACCACCAGGCGCCCACGCTGTTCCTCCAGGTGTACACCATCGTCGCGGCCGGCACGGTGTTCGTCAAGTACGAGAAGGAGCGGATCAGCGTCTGGCCGGGCCCGGCGCCGCCCAAGACGCCGACGGGCGGTGAATGACCGGCACGGCCCGGCGTCTTCGTGGATTTTGGTTCCGTTGGTACTGGTAGGATGCTTCCTTTTTGTAATTTACCTCCTGAGTTGACGTATTGGGTTTCGGCAAAGATGTGTTGTGAAAACTGAAATTTGAAATTTGGTTAACGATGCGAGATAAAAAAAAAAGGTGCTGTATATTTTTTTTCGTCATTTGCCTGATCTTAACTCCAATTTCCCCGCATGTTCTGAAATGGAATATTTCTTGAGGCTGTCATCCTTGAGACAACTCTGGCATTGCTTCCGAAATGCGTAATTGTTTGGACGCTTCAGAGAATGTGCTTCTAGATTAGAACAATCCACTTTATTTTCTTCCCTTGTTCTCTGATCGTCGTGAAGTGTATGTTTTCCATTAAATTTGTGCTTCGCGAATTGGGAGTTTCTCTTCGTCGGACAGTTTGCTATGGTAGCAGCAACGAAATGGAGGAGCGAAGAAATGCTGCCGTTGGCCACTTGGCCCTCAACCGTGGATCACGCTTTTGTGGATTCCACAAGAAAAACGTCGATTCCTTGCGCAGAAACGCACATGACTTCGTCCAATGCAGAGGACGCCAATGGTCTCCAATGTCTGTAGCTACATCTATCCACAGCCCCACGTCAAAGAGCCGATCATAATTTCCATGCCTGGCCCACATAACGGAAACTAAGCAGGCGACCGACCAACGCCAAGTCGCCAATTAAGTAGCCAGCGATGCAACCAATGAACATCGTAATTTTCGTCACATAGACTTGACTCACGCAAAGCGTCACATTGCCCACCTTGCGGCATACCTTTTCCACACCATGACGGGGTTCATAAAAAAAAGGGGGCAGTGCAAACCAAGCACGCCACACATTTATTCCATGGAAACCAGATTGCCCGGCGGTGTACATCCTTGAATTAAATTGCTAAATAAAAGTCGGGTCCAAGACAGCAACAACTCCTAACACCGAGCATCCGCATCCCACTATCCAGCAGCACGATGACACTATCCCATCTGCTTTGTCTAGACCAAAGAACCAAATTATAGAGACAAGCCAACTTTAATACACGAGGAGGCCCTACCAAATACCAATACCGTGCAAGAAGACTGCAAGTAGCCTTGGCCCAGAGAGAGACTTCTTGTTGCCCAGTTTAAGCCAAGCACTGAACATGGCAGACAGAGACAAGGCATCACTCGTTTGCTTTGAATTGGCGAGAATTATCGGTTACAGCCTCCATGCTAGCTTCAGTTTATGCAAGGCAGGAGCCAAGGCTGTAGATGCTAAACTGCAGCAGATCTCCTGAGAAATAACGAAACAAACAAACCAATGGAGGAAGAGGATATGGTTGCCAAATACTTCTTCACTTGGTTTAGAGAAGGAATAGTTGATCGGGAAGGCTACTATTTATCAGTCTAGATTCACTCATAGCCATGGCAGTTCCAGACTAGGTCAGTCAGTACCTCCTCTTCTTCGGTCTGCTGTCATTGGAGTTGCCATCACGCCACCCTTGAGGACCCCTGTGCCTGTAGCCATCTTCTTGCTCACCCCTAGCTCGGTGCTCCAATTTGTTCCTGAAGCGGCCATCAGCCTCCCGTTGAACGCCGTCACCTTCAGTAAAGTGCATGTCGCCTTCTCCATGGTACGACATCATCTCTTTATTACCAGTAGGGCTCTCTTCCAAGGATCGACGGTACGCTCTCCTCTCCCCAAACTTCCTTCTCTCTGCAAGTTCAGCCTCTGCATGTAGTTCAGCTAGTTGAGCAGGATGCAGAGATGGCTCAAAACCATCATCTTGCACACCTTGATGCATACCACACCTTCTTATGCCTCTCTCATCACGTCCTATCTGGTCGAAAGGTGAACCACGGCGACGGGTGTGGCGTTGATGAGGCAAGTAAGGTCTGTCAGTTCTGTTTAATGGTGGTGGTCTGTGCATCGCTTCAGGGGACCGTCCCCGATGGAAATGCATAGGAGCACCCCTTCTTTGCTCAGGTGAATGGCTCCTATCCCTACGAATAAATGGATGATCACCTAGTGCGTGCTGTGGGTGGTGTATGAAAAAGCTCTCTTCCATCATGTCATCTGGAAAATCTTCCATTTGACCATGTGCCAAGAGCCTAGGGTCCAGAATGTCTCTTCCAGAAAATCTGTCATGGTCCATATCTCTCATCAGGCAGCCAGACATCTGATTCGGTGGTGAGCGCAGCCGCCTATGTGGAACTCGGTGCAAATGACCAATGCCATTTTCAAATGGGCGTCTTCTGCCAATCAAAGGTCCATCCGTGAAGTCAATTTCAGACTCATCATTCATTCTCGGGCCTTGGAAATTCCTTGGATGGCCATGATATCCAGCACCACGACCACTGTAACGATGATCTGTCCTTCGTTGATTGATCATGTCAGATGCATGTCTGCCACCAGGATATTCTTCATTATGCTTCTCTCGCTCAGATTGCATGAACCTCTCCCATCTTTCATTCCTGCGGAGACAAAGTTAAAAATAACCTTCTGTAACACTAGTAAAAGGTAAAATCAGCAAATCTAAACACCATATGGATGTGGAAAATCCAGTCTGACTTAGTGCAGCATGACCAATAATAACAAAATCAAGAGTCATACCTATTCACACACGCATTCGCCACCTCTCGCCAATGTGATACATTAACCTGTCCATCTTTTTCATTCTGTACAGAAGATGTCATGCAAGAGTCAGGTTTGGATTTTTCGTGTTCTGACCCTTCACATGCCGACTTTGACTTTGTACATTCACTATGTGGTTGACTGCTAGAAGCTCCATCTAGATGTGAATCTTCAGCCAGAATAGAATCACTTGGGTGTAAATTAGAGGTTCTAGCAATCTCTTCGTTTCCTGTCCCATGCTCACTCTTTACAGCAACTGCAGCAACTTTTGCATTGCCCTCACTACAATTAGCAGCTTGTTTACCATCAGGAGACTGGCTCCTTTCGGATTTTATCATTGGGATTCTACTCTTCCCGGCACAGTTATCAAAAGTATTGTTAGATTGCCCAGTTGAAACTATTTCAGCCGAAGCTGAAGTTCCCAAAGCTGATGACATTTTGAGATCTGCTGAACTGGCAACTGTGGCAATCTTAACATCTTGCATGGCGACATCAGTATTATTCGGTGGGGAACTCTTATCTGATGCCAGCAACTGTTTGTCTTTGGACTTCTCGTTAACCTCACTTTCATGCTCTTCCTCACCTGAAAGAGTGGCAATAACATCTTTTGTGTTAACATGCTTGACATTGTCAATACCCTGCATATGAACCTTATTTTTCACGGATGAACAGTCATGATGCATATCAATGTCATCTTCTTTCCGATGCTCTGTGCTTAAGTTATTAGTCTCAGTGTTTTGACTGTTCCCTAATAACTCAACATGAGGATTGCTGGTAATTGGCAACTGTGAAACAACATTATCACCATCATCTGAACAGTCCATTGAAGCACTCCCTTGAGACATAACATCAAATGAAGCACGGTCCAGACAATTCAACACCAAAGATTTCGCTAGAGGTTTGGAGGAACTTCGGGATATATCACAAACTTTAGCACCACAAGACTTGTATGTCATATTTTCACGAGCATGAACATGACTAACTGTTGGTTCACAATCAGTACTAGCCTCAACAGGATTACAGCATGCAGGTTCTGAAGTATGAATGGTGGGCTGTCTAGCTGATTCACATGATCCAACAGCAGGTGCTATAATGGTGGGCTGTCCAGGTGATTCACATGATCCAACAGCAGGTCTGCCAACATTACCTTCCAAAAGCAATGATTTCGCAATCGATAATGCAGGCTGGCCACTGGCTGTTGCAATCACTGGACTCGGAGTATCTGCTGTGATTTCTTCTTGCTTGATAAATTTCTCGACATCAGAAACACCAGGCATATTCTCAGTGCAAACGACATCACATGACATGTTCGTTTGTGCAGGAACATTATCAGTCACTACCTCTAGTCCATTGTGGATACTATTGTTTCTAAGTATTTCAGAGTTCAAATCAAAGCTAGCTTCACCAAGCACTTGGTTTATATCGCCAGTTTTCTCAAATTCTGCACGATTGCTAACCAGCCCGACAGTTTGCTGTTCAAACAGGGGTGCCTTTTCTGCATTCTTTTGAATATTTTGCCACGAAGGTTCTTCAGGCTCTTTCTTCACCAAAGTACTGGGCATTAAATTCACATTTCCAGGAACTGTTGTTGATGGCAAAGTCATGCGAGGGTTTGCATTACAGGGTACAGGTTTCAAAATCTTCTCGACTGGTGATTTGTCAGACCCTGGTGTGGCAACCTCCCCACTCATCTTCTTTGCTCTTTCAACAGGTTCAGGTTTGAATATAGCATCAGGTTCACTTGGATCCTTAGGCTCATCTGTGTGATTACCAAATAGAGATAGACTGAGCTCAGGAGCAGGAGCAAGTCCTTTCCAGCTTATTCCGAGCACAGGCCTGGTTGGTGGTTTAAGTTGCAAATCTAAGGTGACATCATCTTCTCCACTCTTACAAGAAAATTGACATGTACTGGACAGGTTCACAGTACTGTCAATGTTTAGACTGAGTTCACTTCTTGTTGTAGAAATTGGTGCCACTAGGGGAACCTGAGCTTTCTGATGCTGAAATGTTCTATGATATAGTCCATTAGAGCTCGTCTGCATTGCAGGCAAGCCTTCAAGGTGATCAACTGGGTCCAATGACACATTAAGATCTAAATTAGATAGTTTTCCCAAACTACTGTTCGTAGGAGATTCCATGCTAAGTGTTGTTTGAATATCCTTGGGAGGTCTTGCTGAAGGAAAGATTGAAATAACCTGGTCTACTTTCTCTTTCTTCACAGGGGAACTATTATTGATTTTGGAATTTTCACGAGATGTTAACTGTAGATCTAAAGTCAAGAACTTCTCAGACTGTGATTTGACGATGGGAGCAACGCTCCTTCCTCTACCACTCTCTCCACAAGAGGGGTTCACGCTTGAGAAATTAAGTAGCACTCCATTCTTCTCACTCGCAAATGGAGAAACGGATTGATGGGGGACATCTGATTTAGATCGATTCAAGAAAGGCTCCTTGCTACAGCCTGCCCCTGCGGCTGAGACAGATATCCCCGTCGCTGTAGATGATGGCTTCATCGGGAGCACTAATCCAGATGGAACTGATTTGTCAGACAAGAAAACGGGCCTTTTCTTAATAGGAACACCAACAGCTGGCTCACCCAATCTCCGCGGATGACCGCAAACCTGCTCACGAACATCCACAATTTATGCACATAGAGAGGAGAAAAGAGACATCCAAGCAGTCAGAATTGACCTCCAACAAGGAGATTTCAAGTACCTCTTCCTTCTTGGCTACCGACATCTTGCAGTGTCGCAGATAAGCAGCAAGGAATCTTTGTTCTCTGGTACAAACTGTAGTCAGTCTCACCAAAAGAGGCAGGAACATAAAACAGCTCAAGAAAGCACAAGTAACGCATACCAACCGGGAATAGACCAGCAGAAGGTACGGAGAGATCGTAAGGAACTGGTAGTACTAGTAGGAGAAAAACCCTTCATTCCGTAACAAGATAAAAATTCTTCTAGTGCTGTATTGAACTATTAATTCAAAGGTGGTACTACGAGACTTTGATGTGATGTGAAGGACAAATCTGCAATTGTTAATGATGAACTGATGGTTCACTTACTGGCTACTGCTACTACCCCTATTACCAGTATTATCTACCAGCCAAAAGTAGCGATTCATTTGTGAAATACTACACCTCGATTCATTGACGGCAGGGCGAGCACAGCAAGATCAAAAATCATAACGAAATCATATAGAGCACTCTTGCTTCACACTAGCTATTAACTCTCGGCCAAAAAAAGAAGTAAAAGCGCAGCAGCATCCGAATAAGAACTCGCTTGCAACTCTGCCGTGTTGTGCCAAAAAGCACAACTCCAGACTTGACCCATTCACACGAGCTTTGCGGCTAGCGTGAGAGCGAAGCACCCCAATATGCCACTACGAACGAATTCACCAAAGGATAACTACTACCCAATACTACAACACTAATACCCCAAAACACGGATCAAATAAGCCGGTAAATCCCAGAGCAAGATCGATCTAGAAAACCCGGAGACAAATCCAATCTGCCACCGAGCCGCACTCAGAAAAACATGTCATGTAGCCAGCGAAATAAGAAGGAAATACTAGAAGCTTCGAAGTACCTGATCACCCCAGTCTCTCCAGAGCCGGAGAGAGCGCTCGCGCAGTGTAGCAGCAGCAGCCTAGAGTCTAGACAAGAAGAAGACGGCGGCAGGCTAGGCGGGCATTAAAAAGAGGGCGAGCAGTGGCAGCCGACGGCGACGCGGCAACCACTCCTCCCAAATCCCTTCCTCCTGCTCCTCCTCCTGCTCCTCTTCCAGGTCGCTTGCTCCGTTCCCTCACCAGTCCCTCTCCAACCAATCTCATCTGCTCCTGCCCTCAACCAAGAGAGATCCCTTGCCTCTCTGAGCGAACCAAAACGCAACTACCGCCGCCCCGGAAAATATATTTTTCTTTCCGCCTTTGGCTTGATTTTTATAAACCTATATCATCGGGGTGCGGCGCGTGCCCTCCGGGGAGGTTCGCTTCCCGAGTCCACGTCAGGGCCACTGACTGCTCGCGGGACCCGCGGATCCATCGTGTGGTCCGGGTGAGGAGAGGGGGGTTGATCTGGACCGTCCGTGGGAAAAAGGCAGGTGACGCCGGGCCAGCTGGGCCGCGCCGGGTTTGGCGTGGTCCTCCTTTTGTCCCCGGGCCGGACGGTTCCTGTTAATTTATTGATTGGGGGCCGCAACTGCCGCAGCGCGATTCGTGGGTGGGTGCACGCTATCAGAGCGCGGAAAGCGGTCGCGCCACGCCGTCCGTCAGGGCAACCCGCGTGAGCCCTTGCCTGCGTGCTGCTTGCCACGGCCGCGCAGGATACACACACGATGTGACGTGACCACTGGTCGGGCCGGGGCTGCTGCTGCTGCTAATGACCTACGGTGTATAACGGGCCAAGTGCGGCAGGAACGGAAGCACGGACTCGTATGCGGATCTTGCCAAGTGCGGCAGGAACGGCTTGTCCATCTCGCCGCGGGACCCGCCGGCTCCTCGGTGGAGTGTGGAACGTGGCTGGCTGGAACTGGAAGTCTCGGGTCCGCTGTACCAACGACGCATATACACGGCCGCACGAGACGCCCGCTGGACGAGAGCACGGCGCGGAAGATCGCGTTGAATAAAGTGGGGGCACGTCAAGCACTTTGGCAGCCATGATGCTCTGTAAAGGAAGTGAGCTGATGAAGGCGACGGAATTGGACGTGAGCGCTGAGGTCCGGCCGGTGCTCCTCCACCGAATCTTTTCGAGGGGGGTCCTCCCCGTCTTGTTGAGATGGGGAACAAAGCTGTCGGTCGATGATGGCTTCATGCGCATCTACAACATACTTCGTGTGATGGATATGGCATTCATCCGCGCGCGCGCGCGTGTGTGTGACAACTTGGTATATGGACAAAATATTTTTTTTTACAAAGGAAACATGTCAAATTTACTTATATGGTGTGTTCTCTCACAATGTCCTGACTTGCCAAATCAATCTGAAATTTGGTATAAATAGAAATGTCTGCGGACAAATGGACAAACAACATTGATTTAGCATGTGGCAGTGGTTGGCTATGCAAGTGAAAGGGCATTTCCCTTCCTAAAGATTTTGGTCGTGATGATAACATGTCTTGTGGACTAATGTGCGCTAATTATTTCAGATTTGATATCAAATGACGCAAGACGATTCGATGCCCTCAAGAAGGAAAGAAGCGTAGTGGAGTTTAACGGCTTTTAAATTTTATTGAGCCGTACGAATTCCGTCCTATGAAAAGAGAGTCCACAAGATAAGGTAATGGGTGAATCAATTTCACGTACACAAATACACATATTTGCACCCACATAAAGTCTGCCCAAAGTGAGAGAGAACAGAAATCAAGTGCCATTTGTTGTGTGTTCTTCCCAACCCCGGATGTTCCGGTGGACCCCCGGAACTTCTGCACAACGTCCAGCAAACGTTCGCAGTGCGTACTTCCAATCAAGAGAAAATTACTTAAAACTACCACAATTGGGACAACTGTCTAGGAAAACTACCTTTTTTTAATTTTTTGCAAATTGCCACCACTTTTGAGGCAAGCAGTACTCCCGCGCACTGATTCGTTGGTTGATCGCATTTTGACGGAAAAACTGACAGTTGGGCCCGCATGTCAGGTCCACGCTGGCCTAGGCGTCCACCATGGCCGGACCTGACCTCGACTTGGATCCGGCGGAGGAGCTCATGGCGGAACTGCCGGCTTCAGCGAGGTCGATCCTGTCCTTGCGTGCTTCATGGCGGGAGTCCGCCGTGGGAGGAAGAGGGCAGCTGACTCCGACGAGGCGGGGGGTGAGGTTCCCGCCGGCGGTCGAAGGCATTGTCGTGGCGGCGGGCGAGGAGCTCTGACCTATTTGAGCTCGTCTTCCCTACCTCCGGTCAGAGGTGCTAGCGCGCCATCTCCCTTTGTCCTCGCCCCTGACACCCCAGGTCCCGCCGCGTTGCTCCTCCGCCGCTAGGCGAGCTCCCCGTCGGCACCCCGCTCTGACCTCTTGCCCGCCCCGTAGCTCGGCCTCTGCTCGCGCCGCCCACGCCCCGCGCTCTCGTCGCCACCGGCAGGAGCAGTATCGCTGCTGGGCACCGCATGGCTCTCCCCCACGGGCTCTCGGCCGCCACCGCGTCTCCTTGACGCCGACGCCCTACTTGATTTGGGGGATGTCGCCTCCTTCGCCTTGTGCCTTCGCCGGAGGCAGCATGGCGATCTTCCTTGGCTGGCACAGCGACGCGTAGCGCGGAAAGTCACCTGTCGGAGCCTCCTCAAGGGCGACGGGGAGCTGCCGGAGTCCGAGGCGACGCGGGCAGGGGAACTGGCCGCCGGCGGTGTAGCATTTGTTGGGGTAGGGGAACCGGACCCAGAGCGTTGACGACCTCGTGGCAGAGGAAAAGTCCACGTTGAATCGAAAAAATAACACATTGGACCTGACATGCGGGCCCCACTGTCAGTTTTTCTGTCAAAATGTGATCAACCAGCAAATCAGTGCGCGAGAGTACTCTTGCCTCAAAAGTGGTGGCAATTTGCAAAAGAAAAAAAGGTAGTTTTCCTAGACAGTTGCCTCAATTGTGGTGGTTTTAAGTAATTTTCTCTCCAATTAAATTGCGGAACTTGGGCGAAACTTCCAGGGTCGGAGAACTTTTAGTGATTCCGCGGAAGTTCCGCACCTCGCTTCGCATCACATAAAGGTTAGATTTTGGGGACTTCATTTATATACCCCTTCGTCCCCAACGGGTCTTTGCCCGAGCACAAGCCAAGAACTGTCACTCTCTCACTTGAAGAACACAAGAACTTCATCTCCCTTGATCTCTCTCCTGAGTTGCTCCCCCAAGCCAATACTTTGAGGATAGGAGGAGAATAGCAAGATCTAGGGTTCATCAAATCAGAAAGTTGATTCCCCTTTTTCCTTTATGGATTTCATGTGTTTGGGGTTCTTGAGAACACTAGACGGAAGCGGTTGCCTCATGCTCATACTTGTGTTATTGAGCTTGAGGATTGGATTAGCAGCCTCCAATTGAGTTGTGAAGTGGTGTCCCAGTCAAGTTTGTAAGGGTTTCGTGTTCGCCCTCGAGGAAACCACTTAGTGGACCTCACCTCGCCTTTGTGGTGTTGCGAGAGGAGAATAGAGTGAGCATTTGTGGCGCCTCTACCTTTGTGGTAGATCACTCCTCCAAACGGAGACGTACACCTCTCAAAAGGTGGAACTCCAAAGTCAAATCTTCGTCTCCCGTGTTGTATCAATTTCACCCCTTTAGTTACTTGCAAGTTATATTGTTTATCTTGTTGCTTCGGTTAGTGCATTTCATATTAGGATTGCATTCACTTTAGAGAATCTAGTGAGCACTAAGACTAATTGCTTTTATCTCTCAAAGAAAAGAAGAAGAAAAGGTGAAACTTGTTAGTCGCTATTCACCCCCCCTCTAGTAGACCATACCGATCTTTCAGCGAGTGTTAGACACAATCCGGCTGTCACCACCTCCACGACTAGGTTGAGTGATTTTACCTAGCATTCAGTCGTTCGATGTTTCTCCGTGTACGTGTAGATACTTTGAAGGTGTTGCACCTGTTTTGCGCTTGAACAAACCATATGGGCTATCCACGAGGAGGAGATGACAATACTTCTACGACATCGGCGGGCTTCATCAACTCTACTTCCGCTACGGATTTGCACGTCCAGTGGTAATCCTACGATCATGGATGGTGCGCGGTAGAAATATATTTTGTGCTAACATACCATGTGCTCCAAAGTAGTTGTGTGCCAGCACGAGTTAATATGACGATATATTTAATATTACCTACACCTTGTTTGGCTCTGATGAATTGATGCTGGAACCACGAAATTGGAATTGGATTCATGTGATAACCTTGTCTGGCTCTTATGAATTGATGCTGGAACCACGAAATTGGAATTGGATTCATGTGATACCCTTGTTTGGCTGCCAATGGACTTGATTGCCAATTTCCACCGAAATTCTAACCAATAGGTCGACTCCAATGCCTAGTTCTTTTCCACACCCTGCCATTTGTGTGGAATCTAGTAGCCCTTTTTCTCCCTGAAATTTTCTTCTTGCCCTTGAGCCACTGATGACTCCTTTTCGCAGGTGACCTCTGCTTTCTCAGGTATGCATTTCCTTTTCATCTCCTCTCCTCCTACCCAAGTTCATCATATGGTCCTCAGGGATTCATCTAGATCAACGATGAATCATCGTCAAGCTCTTGGATCTCGCCACTTTTGACATGGATAGGAGCATCCTCATCAACATTGTTGCCCACAATGCTACTCTCATCCTCAAGAATAGCCCCTACTCTAATCCCAATCAAGTTTTTGGCTGGGGTGGGTGTCTGCCTGAAAGCATTCTCCTCAAAACGCACTAACCTAGTGCCAATCTGTGGTGAATTAGATGGATCCCTGCCCCATGCCTGATGTGAATTAGCTATTTGCAGCCTGATGTGTTGCTAATGTTCTTTGTTTCATTTTATGTCGCACCAGTGGCCCATGGGGTCCCACTGATGCTGGACGCGTGGGTCGCGACGGCCAAGATCCCGCAAGGTCAGCTTCCCGGGCAGGGCGAGCCCGGGGAGCGCCCTGCCCGGGAAGCTCCCCCCGCAAGGACAGTCAGCAGGCCTACGAGAGACACTCACTGCCAAGACCGTCACATTGGAGGTTGAGAGATCTGACACCACTGACAACGTCAAAGCCAAGATCCAGAACAAGAAGGACACCTTCCCGCAAACACAGCCCGGGAGATGCCGACTCGGCAAGGTCAAGGCATGCTATTCCCCGCAACGTTCCTAGCCCGAGTAGTGGAGCTCCTCCCGGCAACCCTCACCTGGACTTACAGGTGGGGCAAAAGAACAGTGAAGACAAGGATAGTAGGTACCAATATCTGTTCGATGTGGTGGTGGCTGGATTAATATTAATTGAGTATTTGGCCTGAAGAATAATAGATGGATTAGAATGGCACTATTTATCTGGTAGTTTGTTGGCAGGAGCCAACTCTCCGATGACTTTCACATGGTTCAAAATTCGGCAACATCGTTGTAGAAGAACTGGATACCAATGAAAGAAACAACCTAGAACTAGATAATCTGGACAAAAACTAGTCAAATAAATTTAATATATTTCAAGTCTAAGGTCGAGTCGAGTCTAAGGTGAACCCAGCTTTTCTCTTCCCAGTAGCACCACATGGAGGCTTGATCACTGGGGACATGTGAAGATGACATCAACAGCTGACGGACAGGAATAATTACCCTTGGTATTATATAGGATTTCCAAGTCTATATAAATATAAACATGTAAATATATTGGATCTTTAAGTAATTGTGATGAGAAACGTAGTTGCTCATAGCTAACTTGTGTGTCAGCATGAGTTAACAAGGCAATGTATTTCAATAACATTTTGTACCTCGTTTGTCTCACATAAACTGACACTGGAATCACAAAATTGGAATTCCCCGAGATAACCCTTTGGCTGCCACTCGAATTGAGAATTTCTAATTTTCAACGAAATTCCAGCGAACGGTTCTACTTCCATGTATAGTTCTTCTCCATATATACCGTGTCATCTGTGTGGAACCTCAAATCCCTCCTCAAATCCCTCTTTCTCCCTAAAATTTTCTTCTTGCCCCCGAGCCCCTCACGATGGCGCATCTTCCCCAAATCCTCCTCGCCGCTGGCGGGCATCCTTGCTGCTGATAACCTCTCCTTTCTTAGGTATGCCTTTCCTTTTTCATCTCCTTTCCTTCTAGGTTTCATCTTGTCTCATTCCTCAACCCAACTCCTGCTTGTATTCGACGGGATTCGTCTAGATCCACGGTGAATCATCGTCAACCTACTGGATCTGGCCGCGTTCGGCGTGGATTGGAACTTCCTCAACACCACCGCCCACATCGCTGATCTCCTCCTCGAGAACTTTCCCGACACGGCCCGTTGCCTCTCTGACCCAGATCCATTGTTAGGATAAGGTATGTGCCCGTCCGAAACAACTCTACGTCCGCTGCTGTCGGCTTGCCGTGCAGCTCACATTTCTTGGCTTTTTCCGAGGCGACGGCTACTGACGAGGGAGGCAGCGGCGTGCTGGAGGAGGGAGGCGGCGTCGCCGTTGCGAGGAGGAGTCAGCGGCGTGGCGAGGACGGCCCTGGTGGAAGATGAGAAGATTTTTTTATTTAATCTTTTCACCAATGCAAAAAGTCGATAATACCCTTTTGAGCTTGGGAGGGGGATAGTATTTTTTGAGCAAATCACTTCGACTCGGTCGAAGGAAAGGGATCGATCATTGACAAAAAGGCTATTTTTTCAAAATTCATTTTTTTGGAATGGATCTAATCAATCCGAACTACTTTCTACGGACAATTGGTTGGTGGCATTACCTAGACACTGATTCTGTCCGTTGGCGTGCTTTTCAGCCTTTGCTTATTTAAGCACGGATGAAAACCACCATCTTTCTTGACAAACCCCAAGTAGGCCCCCACTTCGGGCCTCATCTGGTTTTTATAGTGCAAGTTTACACTTGAAATTCTTCAAGTAGGTTTTACACCATCATCAACCGAGCAAAGAATCAAGGCAGCAACGTCTATTCTTATCAGTTTAAATCTTGCGCAAGGCACAGGCTAAAACTGAGTGCAGTATCAGTTCTTTTCTTCCGAGAAAACTCAAAAAGCTTTGCATCTCGATGTTCTTATATATCAATCATTAAAAAAATCAGGAGAGAGAGAGAGAGCGCGCTCCCCATGTGCAATGGGCCTGGCCAAATTGTTATACTATGTCAATTAGGGTATCGTGGAACCTTCTACAACGAAATTCGGGTTTTTCTTATTTTATATCTTCAAGCCAAACCAACCCAATCCAGTGGCTGATGAAGTTTTGAAACTTTTTTCCTTCTAATATTCGTTGAAATTTTTTGTGTTTCTGCTTGAGTCGGGGGTATATGTCAATAAGAACTGAAAATGTTGATATTTTCAAGAATTCAGATTGTGATTATACGCATGTGGTTGGCATGCCTGTTGTTTCTTGTACACTTCCTTTGAAAGTTACTGGTTACAAGATCAGTAAAGGCTGCAAGTATAAAATAGTACAGTACAAATTACTCTTCTTTGAAGGTTAAGTAGGTGCATTGGTTCCAGCCACCTATTTTTTGTCTTTCTACTTGTTCATGGATTTTCATTTAGTTGAAAGCACTTCTTGTAGATGTACCAGTAAAACACGCACTTACAAATCTCAGGCATATACATGTGTTAGTTCTTAATTAATTATCCTTACCGCATAGGCTGCGCTGCCAGTTGGCAAGCATTGGTGCTTCTTCATTATCCTTGCATTCTCCTGATATGTTGTTTCTGTTGCTGGTTCCCGAACCATTTTTCCAGATTGAACCATAGGCATCGCTCTTCGTGATTTGCGTGGCTTCATGCCCAGCAGAATGGAGGATGGAACAACTTTTCCGACTGGGTAAGGACTGCTCCCCTTGTGATACCTTTAGTTTGATTTATATGTTTTTACCGCAATATGACTTGATCCCTTTTGATATGACTTAGTCCTAGAAGTAAGTACTATCTCAAATTTTAATTTATTCCAAAGTTTTAGGGCATTTACAAGAGCTTTTCTCCGGTACCCCAAGATTAATGTGAACCGTCAATTTTTTTAATCTAAAGGCTTAGATTCGCTGTTACTCCGTAATACTTCAACTTAGATGCATGGGTATCAAGAAACAAGGGTAAAAAAGTAAACAAACCAACTGAAAAAAAAAAAGCGCAACAGCTGCCGCTACGAGGGCATCGCCGGCAAGCTACGTGGATAACTGCGCCGGCATGGAGGAGAGCGGCGGCGACGCTGGGGGACGGTGCGGAAGCCGGGTGGCAGACGCGGGGAGGAGGCGGTGGCCGCGGGATGACCTGTCGGCGCCGGCGCCGGCGGCGGCCGCTGCAAGGAGGCGCTGGCAGTGTGGGCTAGGGGACGGCGGAGGAGGGCGGCGGCCGCGGCAAGAAGGCGGCGACGGTGCGGGCGTCGGAGTCCGGCAGCGGCGCGCGGCGCGGAGCACGGAGGCGGTGGCGCTTGGGGATGGCGAGGGAGGGCGGTGGCGCTGGAGGAGGCCAGCGCCGGCCGCTGCGATGAGGGCGGCAGCGGCCCTGGAGGACCCACCGGCGCTGGAGCTGGACGGTGCGCGGGGTTCTGAAGAATTTACTATTTTGATTTATTTTATTAGATGTGAAAAGTCAATGCTACCCTTCCCTAATACTCCATCTGCTCTATGGGAGTATTAGGTACCGTAGAAATCACCATGTACAATGGTTGATAAAAATCTTTTATGTGTTCCACGTCATTTAGAAAAGACAACAAAACATGTTGTGGAATAGATATCTCTTAGTGCCATATCATATAGTTAATGCTTAGGCGGATAAAATCAATTAAATAAATGTTAAGAAAATGTGAAATATAGTACAATGGAAAATTTGTTTATCTTTGTCTTATCCTCTTTGTGAAGAGATCGACTTTATTCATTTCTCTTTCTTCCACGTCACAATTATTCAACGTGACATCGTTAAAAAAAGGGTGACCTCACGCATTGTATATGCACTTAGCAATACAATTTTCATTGTTCCCAATTAAAGAAGAAAGTATTCTAGAAAAATTAAAGAAGAAACTACTATTAATCAACATGATTAACGAAAGGATGTTGGCGGCAAGCTGGCATCCTTGATGACCATTTAGTTGATTCTTTCGGGGTTGATCCTGTAGGGTGCAGGGATACCGGCTAAGAGCCGCATTTGTAATTAAACTTTGCTGCATGGAAGCTTTTCTTCTATGAATGGATGATATACACCAGCTTTGGTGTATTCTGGAAGAAAAAAACAAAATGATGCAACTAACAGAATGCCCGGATTAGCCACTGCTTTTGTTAATTAATTAATTAATTTACCATATTTGCCGATATTTTCTTTCTTTCTATCTTCATAATTTGCGTCTGTATTTCCAAATAAAAAATCATGATTATACTTGTATTTGCATGGTCCCACCAATCAGTGTTGCTGGCAGAACAATGCTTGCCCTACGCAAACAACAGGAAGAGAAAAATGATGAGGGCGAGAGCAAGACCGAGAGGGGTCGAAAGATGCCGCCGGTAAAGAAGGGCGAACGGAAGATCATGAACTCTGGCACGCGGAAGACTAAGGACTCCGGCAAGCTTAAGAGCGCCAAGTCCGATGGCACGATGGCAGCGGAGCTCCGCGGCCCCGACTGGGAGTGGTGGTGCACTTTCCTGGATAGGCAGGCCAAGTCAGGTCGGTATATACATCAAATCTTCTGACTTTTTTTAGGAAGACAGTACAGACGTAGACATTCAAATCTTCTGACTGACTATGTGCGTGCATCCGATTTTGATTTTTGATTCACGTCCATGGACAGGTGAAGGTGCACCACATTCAGATCAGCAGGAGGAAGCATTCAGGCACTTCTTTAGGATGTCGAAGAGTACCTTTGCCTACATCTGCTCGATTGTAAGGAAGGATTTGATCTCATTGCCACCACCAGGGCTGATCACGATCGAGGGAAGACTGCTTAGGGTGGAGAAGCAAGTTGCAATTGCCATCTGGAGGCTGGCATCCGGTGATTCACAGATGTCAGTGGGGGCTGCTTTTGGCGTGGGGCAGTCTACTGTTTCACAAGTGACATGGAGGTTCATCCAGTCCATGGAACGCAATGCTCGCCATCATCTGGTGTGGCCCAACCGGGCGAGAATGGAAGAAATCAAATCTAATCTGGAGGCTTTGTCCGGTCTACCGAATTGCTGCGGTGCAATTGATGCCACCCACATAGTTATGACGCTTCCTAATGCGAAGTCATCTGAAGATTGGCGCGACCCCGCGCAGAAGTATAGCATGCTCCTTCAAGGGATTTTTGATGATGAGATGAGGTTTATTAATATTGTCACCGGTTATCCTGGCAGCCTGCCGTTTGAGAAAATGTTGGAATTCTCTCAGTTTTACGAGCTCTGTCAAGCTGGGAAATGCTTGGATGGTCCTGTCAGAGGTTCCAGCTGCAAGGAGGATGCTGCCGAAATAAGGGAGTTCATTGTTGGTGACAAGTGTTATCCTCTGCTCCCCTGGCTAATGACTCCATATGAAGAAGAGGATCCGTCTGCTCCAATGGTCAACTTCAATGATCACCAAAAAGCAGCAAGGATGCTTGGAACAAGAGCTTTAGCCAAGCTGAAGGGCTGCTGGAGGATCTTGGACAAAGTCATTTGGAGGCCTGATAAGAATAAGTTGCCAAGTTTGATTCTTGTCTGTTGTCTCCTTCACAATATACTTATAGACTGCAAAGATGATTTTCTGTCAGATGATGAAATTCCAGATCGTCATGAAACCGGCTACAATAGAGTCAACTGCGAGGGAGTGGATCCTGATGGCGAAGAGATGAGAGAGATCCTAACTCGATATCTTCCAACTTATGAAGCTATTTAACTCAAGAAAACTGGCTAGAACTTTGTGACTGTGATGATGCATCTTTGTTCTTATGTTATGATGTTTAGTTATCCTTAATCTAATACCCGACCGGATGGTGTTTTCATTTAGTTCAGATTATCTGGCATTGCTGGGATTCGTTTCTTTCGGAAATAGTTGCTTTGGGAAGCAAAGAACTACCATGAAACTTTGAATATCGTTCTCCTTGATTATGATAAACCCCATTTGCTTGAGTTGCATAATATTTGCTTATGAAACTTTGAATATCGTTCTACTTGCGGTTTTATGCTTTCATGTTTTCCTTCCCTGCCTGAATATTAGTTTGTTATATTGCAAGTGTTGTTATGTCTGAGAAACTTTATTTTGATAGCAGCACTCACTCCTTGTTTCGGTGCTGCTGCTGTTTTTATTTTTATTTTGCAAAATGACATAACATTTCGTTATCACCAAGATGGTCGAAACGAGTTTGACCAGAAAATTTACACCAAACACGAAAATAGACTAGAGAGGAGTGGAGAGAAAAACTGAGCTTAGGAACTAAAATAGGAAAGCCTATGGCAAATCATCCAAGCCTGGGGGTGCAACATGGTGACCTTCAGGGTACCCTGTGACCCTTCTTAGTTCAAACAAATGAACTAGTTTTTAAAAAAGTTGTGTCATTTTAAATTTTTAGTTCATTTAGTTGAACTAAAGAGAGTCAAAAGGTACCCATCACAATTTTGCTATCCAAGCCCCACATCAATTCACCCAGACCAAGGGCGTCAACCTGCTTCTAATTTTGACAGAGGCTTATTAATGCTATGTGCTTTTGTTTATGCTAGCAGCTTCTAAACCCTTTGCTGCTGCTGTATTTCGTCACAATTTTGTGCTACTGCTTTCCTTGGAATTATAGCCATTGTGGATATCCATTTAAAATGGAAAGTTAGTTATAGATTTTTTTTACAGCAAACACGAAAAAGGACTAGAGAAATGGGAAAGAAAAGCTGAGCTTAGAAACTAAAATAGAGAAGTCCACGGCACTTCATCCGATCACCAATTTGTCAAAACAAAGTGCGTCAAATATGCTGGTATTTACGGTACCCTGATACTCCATATAAAGAGGCGGGAGTACAAAGCAAATCTGGCCGTTCGATTAAAAGGGTGTTTAAGAATTTTTCCTTCCCAATGCAATGCATGGTAATTAATTTTCTTTGCCGGGGGTGGAAAGAAAAGGAAAAACTAAGTGGTACGTGGTCACATCCCCGTCTATTCCCAAACGAACGCACGGCACATCGTCTTCCTCCTGCGGTCCAGCCGGACGCCATGGCCGCCTGCTCTCTTTCACGTACGTGCTACACATCGGCAGACCGGCAGAGCAGCTACTTCTCTGGCTTCCCGTCTTTGCATCTCTCACGGTGGTGCCATCCCGTTTCTCGTCCTCGCCAGCATGCTGATGCGGACGGCACAGTCCACAACGGGATCAACCTCCCTCTATGGCAGCGTTAAAATGGCCCCCGCGTCCCACCCTCCGCTTCGTCGCTGCCGCCGATTGCCACCGCCTCTCGCGCTCCACTCCGCCGCCGCTGATGGCCCCCGCGTCCCGCTCTCTGCTCGCCGCCGCAGCCGCCGCTGATGGCCACCGCGCCACGCCTTTGGTTCCGCCGCGGCCGCCAGTGCTTAAGCGCAAAGTCTCGCCGGCTTACCCTCGTAGACGCTGGTTGGGGATTCTGGTCGCTTATCCCATGTCCCCCGCAAAGTCTCGCCGGCTTACGCTCGTAGACACTGGTTGGGGATTTCGGTCGCTCATCCCATGCTATGGAAGAAGCCATAGAGTCACGCCGGCGGCCCGTTGTGGGTTGATTACAGTTTTGCCCTTTTTAATGGACGCACTCCATAACTTTTCAAATCGGTACTCCGTAGAAACGAGGGTGGAGTACCAAGTCATATTGAACGTTAGATCAAGCTAATTGGACGGTCCATACTAATTAATGGGTACAGTAAAAAGGCTCTCAATTTCACCCTTTAGTTACTTGCAAGTTATATTGTTTTTCTTGTTGCTTCGGCTATTGCTTCGGTTACTGCATTTCATACTAGCTTTGCATTCACTTTAGAGAATCTAATAAACACTAGGACTAATTGCTTTTATCTCTCAAAGAAAAGAAGAAGAAGAAAAGTTGAAATTTGTTAATCGCTATTCACCCCCCCTTGTAGTCGACCATACCGATCTTTCAGCGAGTGTTAGACACAATCCGGCTATCACCACCTCCATGACTAAACCAATCGTTCGATGTTTCTCCGTGTACGTGTAGATATTTTGAAGGTGCTGCTTGAATAAACCATATGGGCTATCCACGAGGAGGAGATGACAATACTTCTACGACATCGGCGGGCTTCATCAACTCTACTTCCGCTACTGGTTTACGCGTCCAGTGGTAATCCTGCGATCATGGATGGTGCGCGGTAGAAATGTATTTTGTGCTAACATACCATGTGCTCCAAAGTAGTTGCTCAAAGCGCTTGTGTGCCGGCACGAGTTAATATGATGATATATTTAATAATATTTACACCTTGTTATTTGGCTCTTATGAATTGACGCTGGAACCACAAAATTGGAATTGGATTCCTGTGATAACCTTGTTTGGCTGCCAATGGACTTGATTGCCAATTTCCACCGAAATTCTAACCAATAGGTCGACCCCAATGCCTAGTTCTCTTCCACACCTTGCCATTTGTGTGGAATCTAGTAGCTCCTTTTCTCCCTGAAATTTTCTTCTTGCCCTTGAGCCACTGATGACTCCTTTTCGCAGGTGACCTCTGCTTTCTCAGGTATGCATTTGCCTTTTATCTCCTCTCCTCCTACCCAAGTTCATCATATGGTCGTCTGGGATTCATCTAGATTAACGGTGAATCATCGTCAAGCTCCTGGATCTGCCACGTTTGACATGGATAGGAGCATCCTCATCAACATTGTTGCCCACAATGCTACTCTCATCCTCTGAGAATATCCCCTACTCTAATCCCAATCCAGTTTTTGGTTGGGGTGGGTGTCCCCTACTCTAATAGGTAACAACGTTAAATTTGGATCATTTTCATAGAATCAAAAAAATATGTCTAAAATAAGAACAATGGAAAACAACAAGTTGATATCTAAGATTCGAATTTCATTTTTGCCTTTGTAAAGGACCATGGAGGATGCTTTGGTTTTTTGAGTAATTGATGATGAAATTTGGACAGACCAGATATGCTGTTAACCCTTTCCGGCATCCATCATCGATCAGGATCCAGAGTGCCCAGACTGAATCATCCCGGTGGCGGATTTCCCTCGTGCTGGTAAGAACCCAAAAAAAAAAAGGTTAGGACGACAGACGACCTCCGTCTCAGATTCGGCCCGTGTCAGGATCCGGCCTATTATAGCCGGCCTGCCCCGCCCAGCCGGTTTCGCGTACTACGTCTCTTTCGATTTTTCGGTCATGGCCACTAGCGCTCCGCAGGAGCCCGAGCTGGACGCGCCGGCGATCGACCACCTGATGCCGACCATCCTCCGGTACCTGGCCGAGCAACAGGTGGTGGTCGTGTCCGCCCCGCCAGGCTCAGGCAAGTCGTCCGTGCTGCCCAGGTACCTCGCCAACAGCGGCTACGGCCCGGTCATCTGCGCGCAGCCTCGCCACCTCGCGGCGACCGTGGCCGCGGCCAAGTCCCGCTCCCGCGGCCAGGGCCAGGGCGACGTCGTGTTCACGACCACCCGGCGGCTCCTCGACACCTTCGCCCAGTCCCTGCCGGCGCTCGCCATGTTCGGCGCCGTGGTCATCGACGAGGCGCACAACCGCAGTACGCTGGGCACCGACCTCCTCCTGGGCATGGTCAAGGCCGCCCTGGACAACGGGAGCATGAACAGCTGCAGGGTCGTGCTCTGCACCGCCGGCGACGAAGACACGCTCTGCGGGTTCTTCGGCGGCGCGCCGATCGCGGCGTGCCTGCGCACGGCCTCGCGCCCGGTCGAGGTGCGCTACTCGCCTGGCCCCGTGCTCGACGCGGTGAGCGCGTCGGTGGACGAGGTGGCGTCCATCCACGCGTCCCAGCCGCCGTCGCCCGGCGGCGGCGTGCTGGTGTTCTTCCCCGACATCGTCCACATCCAGCAGGCCTACGACAAGCTGCAGCAGCTCGGTCTCCCGGGGCTGGTCATCAAGTACGTCCACGACAACCTCCCGGAGGAGCTCGTGGACGCCATGCTGTACGCGCCCGTGCCGGATGGGGCCAGGAAGGTCGTGCTGGCGACCGACGTGGCCGAGACGGCCGTGCTGGTCGGCGGGATCGGCCACGTCATCGACACGGGCGTGCTGTCGGAGGAGCCGTTCGAGAGGGTCTCCAGGGAGGTAGCGGACAGGCGGGCGGCGACGGCGGGCTTTGCCGTTGCCGGCCGGGGGCGCTGCCACCGGCTATACATGCGGGAGGAGCTCAATGATCTGGACGAGCGCACGGTCCCTCGTGTCAGACGAGATGGCGCTCTGGCCATGTTCGCGCTCATGCTCAAGAGGCACGCCGCTGCTGGCTTTGAGGTTTTTGACCCAGCAATCGAGCCGGTGGCACTGGAGAATGCAGTTGACCACCTGGTCGCTTCAGGCTACCTGGATAAGAATGGTAATCTGACAGACAAGGGGGAATGCGAGGGATACGATGAAGACTGACGTTAGTAGACGTACGACGTTTGATGTGCCAACTAGGCTAATCGTTCTTGTTCCAAAAAAAGGCTAAGGGCTGGAACGCGGGATAGAAGAAACTCAAGAATAGAAAGCTTGCAGCAATTGGTGTCATGTTCCATGGATTTTTACAGAAATCTAGAACACAAGAGTTATACTCCCTCGTCCCATATTAAGTGACTCAAATTTGTCCAAATATTGATATATCTATGTCCAAAATGCGTCTAAATACATGTAATAGAAAGTCACTTAATATGGGACGGAGAGAGTACGATACAATTGTTTGGATGTTTGGATGTTTCGCAATAAATTTACAAGACACTTTTTCTTCTTCGCGAGAGAAAATGCGAGACCAAGACACATGCTGCATTGGATTTTTCAACAGAAGTGAAAACATGAGTATATTGATTAAATGTTTGGAATCCTCCAAAAAGTGAAAGAAAGCAAGGATTCCTATAGGAATTCTCAAAGCAAATCCTATAATCCGAAGAGTCATAAATAAATTTCTTGTACTCCCTCCAATTCATATTAATTGTCGAAATATTACATGCATCTAAATGCTTTTTAGTCATAATTCATATTTTGGCAAATTTGAGACAATTAATATGGATCGGAGGGGGTAGGATTCTTTTTTTTGTGAAAACCCTTGGTTTCAAAGGGGGCCTAAAAACTGTTATTGATTTGCTTACACGGACGCACACTGTACGAGCGGAAAAGTGCTATGCATTAAACCGAGGTTTTTTGCTGTTGTCAGAGTCATGTGTTTCAACTACGGAGATGCTATACATAACAAAATTTTGGAGCACACAACAAAAGGACAATTTTATACACGGTGAAGTGGAGAAACCATATCTGAACACCGGAGATCAGAGCGTCAGGCTGTATGTGTTATCATTCTTAGAATTCATTGCTAAGGCCCAGTTCGTCGTCCATGTCGTCTCCCTCTTCGAAAAGCTTGAGAAATCGTAACTGATCTCGCTCCCTCTTCTTCCTCAGCCAGTACTTGTAACCCCCGAACAAGGCGAGGATGACAATAACGGAGACAAGAACGCTTACTATTATGATAACCACGACCGATGTCTTTTTAGATTCCACTTCCGAGCTAGAGCCATGTGTTGCAGCACCTGGTAGTGGAAACCGAAACAAACATCTTGAGCATTTCTTTAACAATGTCAGCAAGGCGGAACTCAAAGACATATTGCATTTCTTTAACAATTTCTGTAGCAAAACCTCAATATCAAATATGCTGCGAGTTACCATGTGACAAGAGAAGCACAACGGCGAATTTAACTAGTTCATGAGTTGCAATTTACTCTGGATAAAGTCTTGAAGAACAGAAACTATAGGGAATACAAAGCCGTACCAGTAGGGGCAGTACAGTTTGGGCACAGGAAAGTTGCATTGAACTGGCCTTGTTTGAAATGTGTGTACTTGCCATCTTTGAAATCACTAGAACACAGCTCCCATTCATCAAAGACATCATCATGTAGAAGCGTATCCTCTTCATACATACCACATCGCTTGCACTTATTTTCTGGAAGTTCTGTTAAGGGCTGCCAAAAGGATATAATGAGGAATTCAATGTGTAATGTAGTGCTTAACGAAAAGATGAATGCCAACACGAGTGTCATGTGTGAACTGCATGAGAGGAAACCACCAATATGCTACACTGTAAGTTAGACTGACCTGCCATGATTCTTCACCCTTAAATGTATATATCGAATCTGCCTCCTTCACGTCAGGTAAATGTGTCTTGTTATCTCCACTGCAACGGAAATACACACTTGGCTTGCTGTGGAACCATTCATGAGTGGTAAATATATCAATGGTATCAAGTGTGACGAGCCTCGAAGAAAGAGTCCCTACAAATTAAGTCCAATCAGTGATTTACGAGAATTATCGAGGGCAATAGAAGGAATATTATGAAATTTTGATAACCCTGTCCAAGTACATACATGAGTACATGACAACATAAAACAGCTGCAATTAAAAGTGGTACTACTCCCTCCGACCCATATTAATTGTCAAAATATTGCATGTATATAGACGATTTTTAGACATAGATACATCCATATTTGGGCAAATTTGAGACAATTAATATGGATCGGAGGGAGTATTAGATGTTTCCACGTAGCCCACCAAAATGCCACACAGAAAGCATGCATGAATTTGGTTCTATGCATTCCCACTTCAGCATAGATATTAAGGATTAAGCTGTACAGCTTACTGAAAGCCTTACATTACAGCAGGGATGTATTCATAATTCACACGGTATTCTTTTCTCCCCTCCAACTTTCTCTTCTCTCAACTTGCATCACATTGGGGTCTGTTTCTTTTCTTTCTTTAAAGCTTATTATTAATCAGAGGTTAACCAAAGGTGAAATATAGGTTATAACAAGGGCATGCACTACATTATCCGCTCGTCCCTGGTTCAACTTGAGATGTTGTCGTGCTGAGCATATAATCTCTTAATAACAGAGTAGACACTCTCCCAAATCTTACTCCATGCAGCAGCAATTGCGTCCATAGGATCAAAGAAATAGCCCCTTTGCGGTGGCAGTGAGAAAACATCCAGCAATTCCATGCCACAGACAATAACCCAGTTCGACTAAAGCAAGATCAAGAACAGATCTGGATCCTTGTCTGAAAAGACACCCTCACCAACCATGGCCAGTTCGCCGAAATATCGCTAAGGTCTCATTTTAATTAATAAAAAAGTGTTTAAGTTTTCAGTTCTAACAAAAAACTTGTTTACCAGATGCAGGGGAGAACTAGTTAGGATCAATGGGATCAGTTGACACCAGTGACCCAATGCAAATACTCCCTCCGATCCATATTAGTTGTCGAAATATTACATGTATCTAGATGCTTTTTAGGCATAGATATATCCATATTTGTGCAAATTTGAGACAATTAATATGGATCGGAGGGAGTACATTGATAAATTAGTGATGACCCCGACACTCTTCTGGGCTGGCTTTGCCCATGCACAGATGTCTATTGTCGTGCACTTTTGAAATGCAATCTCCTGTTTCATCCCATTCCAATGTTTGCAACTACAACTAAGGAAAATAGAAAACATACTGTTGTGTAGAACAGTAGCATAGCTAATGCCATCTTTGATGAAACTAAATTATATAAGTAGCTCATAACTCATAAGCACAATCAGATGACAATCAAATAGCTTGTTTTTGAGAGCCGCAAGTCTATCCAAAAAAGTGTTAGCTCAACTGCAGAAACCGATGTTTCTGGTAACAATCCTGGTTTCCTCAAGATAGAAAACATACAAGTAATACATTGGCATGAAGGACATAAGTCACCATGGACATTTTCAATAACACCAGGACTAATGTGCTCGAATAAATTGATAACAAAACTTTCTGAAACATGGAACATGCAAAGAAATGTGGCCCTTGGATTTATGATTTATATCGAGTAATACACTTGAAATGAAAACTGAGTACTAATTGTACAGAACATCACAATACCCACAAATCTAACCAAGATAATTCTTTCAAGGTGAACCACAAAATGCACACAATACAGATTAGTCTGTTTCAGATGATCCAAATCAAACCACGAGAACATCTAAATATTTCGCAAACAAGTACACCTGAAGATCTTCAGTTCTTCACTATGCTTAAGTCTATTTTCCTCTCCAAACCTAGCATTACTGATCCCATTGATTAACGTGGTATTTCTGTGGTTAAAGTTTTACTTTCATATGTACACTTGCTTTTCACAAGTCTTCAGATCATTAAATACAACTCAGGGTGATAACTACATGTCTACATCTAAGACATTAAGCAAGGGATAGACCCATTCGAATAATACAGAAAAAACGAGCTACTTCTCGTCGAAGTAACCACTCTCGTCCACACAAATACGGGAAACTAATTCGGTCAAATTGCCCGTGCCGAAAAATTGAACCAATATTTGGGGAGGTAAGATTCAGATCTCACCAGGAATCGAGCAGAGGGCGACGAATAGGACGACGAGAAGGAGGCGGCGAGGCGAGATCGGCGGCGGCCACCTCATGCTACGGCCGAAGTGAGCGCTATGGCCCGCCGGTGGGAACTCAGAGCCTCGGACGCAGCTCAGGTCGTCGGGTTACCGCAGGCAGGCAGGTGCTCGCTGCCTCGCCTCTTCTTCGCCGTTGAAGTCCCCGGACCCCCGACAAGGGAGAGAGATGAAGAGGACCAAGACCTCTCTGTTATGGCGACGCGCAAAGCCACTACCTGTCAAGCTTTTGCGGAGGCGTATCATATTCGTTTCTGCAACCTGACCATCATGGCGCAAATTTGGTTAGGGGAAGCGTACTTTGTAAATCCCTACATATCCCTTTTTATTTGCGGAAAAATCCCTACTTACCCCAACTTCTCAGCTGGCGAACGTGCTATCCTGCGAACGCCCTTGCGAGTGAGCGATTTCTGATTTCTGCCCGCAGACCCGTTTTCTCCGGAGACAGCTATTCTGGACTGGACTCAGTTTTCTCTCTCCCCCCATCATCTTCTCTATGTGACACATGTCATTGAGCCATTGGCCAGCGTATCCGGTGAAAACTTCATAAGAAAGATCAAAACATTCTCAAATAGATTACATATGTTAGAGATGTAATGCTTTATACATGTGTAAAATTACAAGTCCAAACTCAATTGCGTTTGGTAGCAGTGAAAAAACAAATTTAGCATGAATAGCGGTCCTTCACTGTTTGACACCATTCATTTCTATACATATTTTTAATTCATTGCAAATGCATTTGATTTTGAACTTGATGTTTTGCACGTTTGTAGAACATCACACCTCCAACATATGGTATTTTTGTAGGGTTTTTTAAAACTTTTATAGATGTTTTTTATGAAGTTTGCACCGAATGGGGTTCTTTACTTGATACGCCACCTTGTTTTGGTCACCGAATAGATATGCAAGCGGGATTCCACGTATGACCCACTTCTAGTTCAATTCTAAAAAAATTAGTCAAATTAAACCAAATTTGACTAGAATATTTGAAAATGAACTGAACTGAGACTTATGAGAGATCCAGCTTGCATCCTTCCACCGACCTCAGCGTCGACTCCAATTGCCATGTCTCCTGGCACCAGCGCAATTGATGATGATAGATTATTTTTTACTGTATTTTTCATGGTAGAAACCAGTTTGAAACCTGATACCACATAGGTTAAAGCTGATTTATTTGGAGTTTGAATATGTGATGGATCAGTTGGAAGTTCTTTTTATTTAGGGGAATACCACCATCCTGGCGAGCTTTATATTCATGAACAGTTAGCAAAAGAATAATGAAGCTCAACGGATCATCATCCCCAAACATTAGAGAATGTTAAAACTAGGTATTTTTTATTTCTTTGTAAGCTTACAGTTCCAACTTAAATCATAGGTCATTCTTTTAGATTACAAGGGGACCTACTCACATCACGGCTTTCCATGCGTAGTTCTGTGTCCTATTAAAAAACACGCTAGATCTAGGGCTGAATGGGAAAATCAAATCTACAATTTATCTTATGGAATTGCAAGGGAACAGTTGCCTGAGAATTTGTTTTTCTCAGTCGACAGCGTTGACCGTCGGATTGGCGTCGCGATTCGTGCTGAAGTTGTGTGCAAACAAATCTCAGATAAATAAGGTAACAACTGCCATCTAGCTACATCAATTGGTTGGTTCGGTGGTTGGTATAGTTTGTGTCATAATACTCAGAAGTACTGAGTTCGAATCCATTTGCAGCCCATTAGCAGTTTATTTTTCCTTTTTGCTTCTTTTTTCCCCCTTGACTTTCCTTTGTTTGTATTATGCTTTCTATTTTTGTTTTGTCTTTTCAAATGCAAACTCTGCTGTTTAGAGCGAGTAATTAGGATAAGTTGCATGCTGAGCTAATATTGCACCAATATGCGTTTTTCTTTATAATTATTTATTTAGGTCTATTTTGTTTTATGATCTCCACAATAATTTATATATACTAGGAAATTTTCTTGTTTATTTTATATTTTTGTGTCCTAAATTTTGTTTTGGACGAGTTGTACATTCCAAATACCAAAATTGCACGCAGATTGCAACCGCAATTTTTCGAGTTGGATGGGCGTCGCAATTGTAATTTTTTAGTTGGACAATGATTTCGAATATAATTTTTTCAGTTGCATAACTTTAGTTTATTCAATCGCACGATGGTTGCAACCGTAATTTCTCAATTGCATGGAGTTTGCAACCGTAATTGTTTCAGTCAGACTGTAATATTTTTTCCCATTGTATGGGATTGCACTGTAATTTTTTGGTTGCACCTGAAAATTTCCTTGTTGCATGAGGTTGCAGCTCTAGCTTTTTATTTGCACCTGTGATTTTTTTCACTTGCACAATAATTGCAACTGTAATTTTCACAGTTGTATAATGACCGCAACTATAATTTTTTCAGTGGCATGTGGTACGTGTTTAGTTTAGTTTTTGACCTAGCAGTGTCTATTTTTCTGAAAGGCGGAATAGTTCTTGGCTAAGTCCAAAGTGCTTTATGACCTAGAAGGCTAAAGAAAGTCAGCAGAACACCGCAAGCTCAAAGGAAAAAGAAAACCGTTAGCCAGCGGCATTAGGAAGGAGCAGAGCAGGACCGAGCATGGACTGTGTGGTAGTCAATCCCTTTATCTTATATCGAAAAAAGTGTCATACGCACGGAGTTTCCGTATTGAACTACATAACTTACCATTTACACTAAGGCTGCATCTAGCACTGCGGTGGTTCTCATAATCCCGTTTGGCTCACCTTTTTTGAATAGTTTGGCAACCATTTTTCCTTTTACTCTTATTTGTATTTTTTCACAGTCAAATTATAAAATAATTTCAGCAACTGTAAGCTTACAAAGAAAGTCCAGTAGCTCTGTAGAACCAATAAGCCCATTTGCACAAGTGGGTCCAAAGAAGCCCGCAAATATTGCTACCACCCGTCACAACCCATTCGGGGTCCATTCGCGTCGTTCTCCTCCTGAATCCAACTCCGCCCAACGCCAGCACCCCTCCGCCGCCGCCGCGCAGCCGGAGACATGTCGAGGCTCGCGGCCGCTGCCCTCCGCCGCGCCGTGACCGCATCTGGGGTGCGCTCTCACTCGATCTCGGCGGCAGCATATCCGGCATCCGCTCGTCTCTTCTCCACTGACGCAAGCGGCGTCGAAGCGGGATCACAAGACGACTCTTTCCCCAAAGCGTCCAGCGAAGGTAGCTCTCGCATCCTTGTGCTGTGTTTTTGTAATTTATAGGTGTTCTCTCGTATGCTCGTAAGTTTATTTCTCTGGGGTTTAGGGTTTAATGGTCTCTACCAGCTAAGAGCGTCGGAATGTAGGATGATGGACTATGCAGTTTTTTTTTACAGCATGGACTATGAGTTAATGTGTTGTGGTGGACCGGGTGATCGAGTTCATATTTTAGTCCCTGTTGTGAGTTTGTGATAAATGATATTAGAGTCAAACTCTGAGAATGCAGGTCACAGCCTCTAAAAAGCGAGATAATGTTGTAATCTTAGTGTAGAACATCACGTTCTTTGGGTGTACTGTGACCAGTAACAATGAAAAAAAAATGTGTCGTTCGCCAAGGTATAAACCAAAGAGCTTCTTTGGATTGAAAGGATTTTCTTTCATTTTCGCTATGGGTCCAATGGGATTCAGTCGGATCACACTGTATCCAACCAAGCCCGCAAGGAGGACAGTTTTACCTCCATCCACTACGATCATGGCATCATGTTGATTTTATTTTCATGTGTTTCTCTGATTTATGTAGTTTTATCGTTCCTACTCCTGCGTCCTGACTTCTGAAGCATACATTTTTGGATTTTGTTATTCCTATTAAAGAGAACTATGTATAGACATTCTTTGACTGGTAGAAACAGAAATTTAAAAGGCTATTTTGCTGTTGTCATATGCGTTATTCAAACTGGGTATGTTGTTCCTATGAGACCAGCAGAAGGATTTACTGTCCATCTGTTTTAGCTTTTGTACCCTTGCCTTGCTGGCTTAGGACTTAGGTGCTACTCCCTCCGATCCATATTACTTGTCGAAATATTACATGTATCTAGACGCTTTTTAGGCATACATACATCCATATTTGGGCAAATTTGAGACAATTAATATGGATCGGAGGGAGTACTACACTATCCTATACATGAATACTACTCCCTCCTTCAATGCATGTAAGGCCCCTTTCCAAATCTTATTTTTCCAAAATACAAGGCCACTTTTGAACTTTTCTCTTTTAAACCGTGCCCGCTTAATTGCAAGTCTCTTGGGTTCCAATTCTTCATTAAGTACGACCATTTCATGTCTACTATTATAAATCTACATTAATTGCAAGTCTTTTGGGTTCCAAATCTATTGATCAAAACAAAAACAAAAAACTTCTCCAAGATACGGGCTATTTGTCTTGGTACCGGAGATTTTCAAATGGGGCCTTACATATATGGAAGGAGGGAATAATTATTTTCATAGTAATTATACTATATTGCCCTTTTAGAGTTAAGTGATTTCCTCCATTTTGTAATAAGAAAACTTTGAGATCTACTTGCATTTGAACACCATCATGTTGTTCATTTCACTAACACTGATCTGCTGCAACAGGCTTGGCCTATTATGGGAAGTTCTACAGTGCTATTTCTGGAGGCAGCCGTCTAGGCAAGAACATGCTGAAAACTGACATCATCCATTACCTGGACAAATGTGAATTGTCGCTGGATGATGTGAAGATTGATTACAACAGGGGATATTATCCCATGGCTGCGTACGGTTTATTTTCTTACTCCGATTCTGATCTTCGGCATGAAACATAGATGTTCTATATTATCCATTTATGTACCTTATTTTCACTTGAACTTGGGGCTGCATATGCTCGAAAGGTTATACTAATGTCTATTGCATTCAGTAGTGCTTGAGAGTTTCCAACTGATTTGGTTCTTTGCATTGTTTTGAACCTTTTAGGACGTGCTTGAATGCGCACCTTGTTTTGTGGTTCATGCATGGATTGGATAATTTTTGTTAGTTTTTCAAGAAGCCCCACCTATGCTTAGGCTAAATTGTTTGTGAGTCCTTACTAGGCTTTGTTGATCTGTCTGCGTGGTGTAGACATGTAGTAACGATCTTTTAATGCAGTATACCAAAGTGAGCATTTGTAGTTCATTTCACTTTTCCTTGCATGTCTGATATAATTTCTTCGTATTAATGTTCTCCACGTGATACTAAGAAAGCCTGTTTAAGCACGGTTAGCTAATTCCGTCCTATCAAAATCTGTCTTTGTTACAAATGTATGGCATGCCTTCTTTGATTCTTCTGTAGTAGTATAGTTGGTATTATGACATTGTCGTGGGTTCTCAGTCGAATATAGCTTTATCTTGCTGATTTCTTAAAGTGAGTATCAACCTGAAAATGTCTACACCTGATCAGGTTGTTGAAGTTTCCTTCCATTCAAGCATTTAACGCAGCATTGAGGCAAATAAGTCAGGGTCGCCTGTACAGGCTTGAGAGGGTAATGTCACTGAAATTACTTTTATCAATTTTCTTAGTTGGTTTCAGTAAATTCTTTTACACTGATATATATATTCTAATTTGATATCACAGATAAATCGTGATGAGTGGGATCACAAGCAGTCTTATGATGGAAAAGCTGTAAGTGATATAGTTGCCTTTTACTAGATAAGTTATACAGCTAACATTACCTCTCTTCTCCGATGCTATTGATTGTGCAAATATCAAGAAATGCAGTAGGGGAGGAAAGTCCCTTTTTCTGTTGACAGTTTAATTCATGCTCTTGTTCCTGCAATGTATCATGCAATTATTGATATCTTCTGAGTGATTTCATGTGGAAATAATCATGATGCTACTTTTGTTTTTGCTGTTTGGGTCTATCCAGGTACTACTGCAAGGAGTCCCTCGAAACGCTCAACCAGATGACATAGAACGCTTCTTGTGTGGCACTAACTTCGAACCTCCTCCATTTGAAAACTTTATCAGGTGATAATTTTTGTTAGCCATCTTTGTTTGCTAGGATGTTGTTCGCTACATTCATCCTTGTCTGATTCTCTGGATGGCTGGTGCACAGACCTGGCGACCCAGAGCCCATAAGAATGGTGCTGGTTAAGTTCCGCTCGAAGACTGATGCAACCAATGCCTTCATTGCTAAAAACAAGGGTTTCTGTCTGAACAATGCTGTTACCATGCGGGTTATTCATTAACCCACCAAATCTTATCATATTTGAATCACCTTCTTACAATTGGCCCTGCTAGGATTTGAAGTCTATCCATGCATGTGGTAGAAATGTATGGTTTTACAAGCTCCCTTCGACTGACCGCTTGATTCATGCTTTTTCTGCTGGTGCTCAGTTGAACTGTACTGTTTTCATTCTCATCTTTCCTGTGTAACCTGGAAGTTATACTATTTCCCTTCACAGTAGAAGCAGCTGAACGAATTCGTCCCATAAATGTTAATACTTGATATTTTCTCGCTGGCACTCTGAAACTGTATTCGAGTGCTCTATAGCCTGGAGGTTGCAGCCATGCAGCTAGAAGTCTGGTGCACTCTGGGCGTAGTTCGTGTCTGAGATGAGGAATTTTTGTTTTGTTCCGTTCTTACATTATGCTCAAGTACACGAGAGCGTGGGATTGACCTCCCTGAACCCGGGTACAGTGGTACCTAGTCCCCTATAGTTCCGGTTTTAGGCGAATCGGGAGGTTTTTGTGTTTCGACAGTTGGTGGCATGAGCGGTTCTGGTAGCACTCCATAAAAAGTATCACATTTTGTACATAGTGAATACAGTACAACTATTTTCTTTTATTACGGAGTACTAGTAATACCTCTCCATCTAGAAATACATAGTGAATACAGTACAACTATTTCCTTTATTATTTTATTGCGCTCGGAGCAGGCAGGCTGGTCACATATGTGCTCCATGCAACGTTCGTCAAGTGAAATATCCTTTATATCTGCAGTAAAACATCAGCACTCCATCAGTATCACAAGAAAGTGCATATATATATACCTCAGTATTGGCATTGATACTCAGCTAATCACGGCTAGAACGCCTTACCCCGAGCTTCTTCTTTGTGAGAGCAACCAGTTCTTGGGCGTCATACTTTGTATGCGCGTATGCCGCAATGTCGTTCATTTCCTGTGACAATTTTTTTCCTTTGGTGTCATATGTAAATCAAGGATAATGGACACTCAAAAGATGTTATGGTTTTTGCTACCTCGATGAATCTCCGTGTGTTAGACCTTTCTGCGGTGGTATCGTAATTCTTTATGTCAGCGAAGAATATCTGGAATCCATCGACAAATGGTGCATATGCGATGTCCACCTACCAAATGAACGTCGTTAGTTCTTTGAATGACTAAAACACTATAGCTGACAAGACATAAACTGCAACTTACCAGACTAAACTGGCCAAGGAAGAAAGGCCCATCGTCAAATTTTGAAAGGGAGAATTCTATTTTGTCCAGAGCAGCAACTGATGATAAGGGTTCAATAATGCTTTCATAAGTGAGTACAGTAGCCAGTTTGAATATAGTATTCCCTCCGTCAAACAAAAGATGTCTCAAATTTGTCAAAATTTGAATGTATCTAGACATGACTTAGTGTATAGATGCATTAAAATTTAGTCAAAGTTGAGACATCCTTTGTTAGACAGAGAGAGTAGTATAATTTAGAACTGAAACTTAGTAAATTTTCTCAATTCTTGCCAGCTTCAGCAGTCACAGGACTCGTAGAGGTCAGCCCGGAGAGCATCGCCAGATTGAAGGTATCTGAATAAGCCAGCAGTTCGTCTGCAAACCTTCGCTTTTCCGAATCCTAAAGTAAATTAGTTAAAAAAAGAAAAAACAAAAGGTTGTCAATGGGGATGCCAACCTAAGAGACGGTGCATGCTACTTCAGCATTTGGAGACAAAACGGTTACTATTGACTCACATCAGGAGTCAGTTTAGGGCCTTCGAAGTTGCTGTCAATATACTTGATCAAATCCAAACTCTCTCCTATTCTTTGTTGTTGTGCTCTAAGCTAGGCACCTTGTCAGCACAAGAAAACATATAGGATTAAACATGAGACTTATATTAAAATACTCCCTCCGATCCATGCAAAGTTCAAGACACTTATTATGAATCGGAGGGAGTAGGAGACTTGTATGTATTTTAGTACAGCCACACCGTATTCTTGGGGTAAATCTCCTTGTACCACGCTGGCCTATCTGCCATTTCCAAGGGGACTAACTCGATCTTCTTCTGCAAACCCTGATGCCGGAAACAACGGCAACGCAAAACGCAGAAAGATGAAGTGAAACTAACCAAAGTAGGCATGCAGCTCATGTGGGAAAATGAAGAACATCATCATCACAAGAACGGCTCGGTTAATCGGTTTGGTACCTTGCAGTTCCTCGTGACCCATGCTCGTTGCGCGTACGGGCAAGTGTACGACATGTACAACCTGTATGTAATCCCAGCTTTATTAATCCCCACATGTGAGCAAGGTAAAACGCATTACAGACAGCCCAAAACACGGGATTGATTGCCTGGCTGTGCCATCGTAGGGAGGTGGCTGGTCGGACGCGGATGTCAAGGTACGCGGGAGAGCTTCTTCAGCAAACCTACATTTCATACTGAGAGATCATAAACTTACAAATGTTCATCTCAGATTCAGCTCAGCTATATCATACTCCCTCCGTCCCATAATTTGAACTAAAACGGCGGCAAGAATTATGGGACCAAGGGAGTAGTATATATGATCATGATCATGGCAGCAGAGTGAGAAAGGAACTGCACATGTCCCTGCTTGCTGGTGATGCTGCCATTGCCAAGGCAGTGATCAGGGATTCAGGATGCGCAGAAATGCGGATTTTGTAAGCGGAAACAGTACTGTTCTCGGGTAGACTGGTAAACCAGAGTACAGTAGTCAGTGGAGGCTGGTAGGGAAGATTTGGAGAAAACTTGAGCTCAGGCGTCAGCTGTGACGATCAACCGCGAAGAAGAAAGGAGTGGTACTGGCCGATGCCATGTCACTCATGGATCGTGGCACCATATAACCCGCATACATCTTGCTGCAGTTTCTCAGGGACAATTAACGATATGGCGTATCATTTTTCGTAAAGAAGACACGTCCATGGCACAAGGGGAAAACTGCCCTACAATTTAGCTGGTGCGATCGCTGGATCTGACAATTCTTCGCGACCTGCCAAACTAAAAGGTACTGTACCGAGTACTGACAGTGACAGGTTTTGAAAAAACAGAAGTACTGAAAGCGAGAAGTACAAATTTGTGGCAACACCATTTGCAGCTATGGTCTGAACAAGCATAGTGATCCATTGTCTTTCTTTCCCGTTTAACTATTACTCCCTCCGTCCCAAAATAAATGATGTGGATTTATATAGATTCTTATACAAATCCATGTGAAATAGTCTTACGCATATGACCGATGATCAATCCAAAGAAAAGCATTCATTTGGCAAATTATATCCTTGCTCTTTTTATTTGGTTTTGTATCAACGCAAGGGCACTATGCTAGTTTTAATACGAAGACCACAAGTAAATGGTTAACATGATATCATAGAAGCATCGTTTCACTATACTCATAAACATTCAACAAAATACTCCCTCCGTCCCATATTAAGTGACGAAATACTACATGTATCTAGACGTTTTTTGGGTATAGATACATCCATATTTGGACAAATTCGAGTCACTTGGGACCGAGGGAGTATATGATTATTCTCATCCATAAACATTGGCATACCGTCAAACTATAATCACAACACAACCACCTTATTCTCAAAAGGCAGGAGCATAGTAGCATACATCTTTTTTATTCAAATACCATCTAACAAACAAGCACACTCCTGATCGAGTGACTAAGTCTTCATATTCCATGCTGCGCCTCTTGTTTATCCTTGGTGACATATTCACTCAATCTGAAAGTTAAAGTGTGTAAGTGCAAAACAATTAGACAATTGAAGAAAATTACACAACAAAGCTGTAAAGAAAAGAAACATGTTACCCCAAGACGCTTCTTTGTTTGATCAAGCAGAAATTGTGGTTCCAGTTTGGTCTGTGTATACGCATCGATCTTGTTTGCTTCCTGTAACATATCAATTGGGAGTTAAGCCTTCTCCTCGGCAAAGGGTTGCCATGAAATTACAGCCTTGGCAGAACAATAGCCTTGGCATGTGCTCTCTTTCAAAAAGGAAATATACTTTAAAAAAAACACATATACATGACTCAACATTATGTTCAGATTTCAAGTTTTGTGAAAATATTCACAGTGGGCTATGGGCAACTCAAGAACCTACAAAAAGTTTTTTAGGTCCTCGGTCGTGCCTTTTTCATATAGACCAAAAATTTCAGCCTAACAAATATACAATCATATGTGTATTGTTACCAATGGTTAGTGGTTTAATAAACCTTGGCATGCAAAGAAAAATAAGTCAATCCAGAAACAAGTAATGGGGCCAAAAGAGGAAGGTAAGATCATGGTAATTAGCACTAATTCTTTCTATCCTTTTGCCATCATGCTCTAATGGCGTTATCATTTACTTTTATACTTGGGCAAAGTGCAAAATCTAAACTTCATAAGGTTACTGATTACTCACTCCTTCCAAATATACAAGGCCAACATGGAATTCTATGTCAAATTTTGACTAATCATTGGACAAAAAATATTTGGATATATATGTATAGAAGTTATACCATCAGAATATATTTTCCAATACAAATTCAATAATATCACTTTTGCATTGTAATAACCTCATACTACTAGTCTAATAGTTGGTCAAAGTTTGACACAAAATTCCGCGTTGACCTTATATATTTGTGAGGAGGGACCATGAGATAACAGTACTATTGTCATGGTGTCCACAACAACTACGCCTACATGGTTCTAGCCATTGGATTTTGGAAAATTAACGGCTCATGTTAATTTGCGTGTCTCCTAAAATTCCTCTTAACATAACATTAAAATATGGCATAATCTCATCTCGTATCATTCAGAATCACCTCGATGTATTTCTGAAAGTTCGGTCTGCCCTTGGTGATATCGTAGTTCTTGATACCAGAATAGAATATCTGAAACCTTTCAATAAATGGAAGATATGCAATGTCCACCTGTGCAGAAATTAGCATCACAGCAAGAGCACATGTTAACCACAATTCTTTCTAGTCCTTTATCAAAGGAAATTTACAGGAACCGCAGACTGATGTGCATACCGAACTGAACTGGCCAAGCAAGAAAGGACCATCGGTGAACTTTCCCAGGGCAGCTTCTATTTTATCCAGCGCGGCAACTAATGAAAGATAATGCATGATAGATTGCAATTATAATATGAATACAAATTGCGTGTAGAAGTTATCAAATGATTAAACAGGTTACAGTAATAGCGATGCTCTTTTACCAGTTTCCTCTGACACATCTCCCTTGGAGAGTATGGATGAGTATAATGCTTTGTTAAACTCATCTGTATACGCAAGTAGCTCCTCAGCGGACTGCTTCTTTGCAGAATCCTGCCAGTTTATGGATGCAAAGGTAAATAACACCGAGAAATTGTTGTAATCTCTGTACAAGCATCACTCTTATGATGGTTGAACAAATATGCATACTTCAGGAAGCAAAGCTGGGCCTTCGAAATTGCTATCAATGTACTTGACCAAATCCAAGCTCTCGCCTTTCACTTGGTTGTCATGCTCCAGTGAAGGCACCTGTAGTAAAATAAAGGTACGTGTGCATGGAGATCAGAGAAATGATGGACTGCAAACAGAGCAAGAGATTATACACGTGAGAAAGAACTGAGATTAACCATACCTTGTTCTCTGGATAAACCTTTTCCTTGTACCAAACTGGCCTGTCTGCCAGATCGATCGCTACTATCTTAATCTTGTCCTGCAAACCCTGGACAATAAAGCATATAAAGAAAAGATGCAACTTTTATCAGCACAAGTCCAGTGAAAGTGTGGACTATGGACTGCAAATCAGCAAATCAAAGAACGCTAGCGTGTTACCTTGCAGTTCCTGGTAATCCAAGCGCGCTGCGCGTACGGGCAGTGATATGCAACATACAACCTACAGGAGAAATAAAAATCAGTTTATCCTTAGATATGTGCAGAAGTGATAAACCACGAGATATATCTGCAACGCAATTCCATTTCCAGTTGGGTTAAAATTCACCTGGTCGTGCCATCGAAGAGCGGAGGGGGTTCTGAGGTGGAGGTCAGGGAAGGGGGGAGATTTTCTTTCGGGAAGCTGCACATGTCCGATTAGAGAATGGAACACGACATTAGGAAATCGAGCAATTTAATATTCTAGATCCAGATTCCGGAACAGCACGAGCGGCAGACTGAAGATTCTGCAGACTCACATGACCGGTGGTGCAGCAGCGGTTGCCATGGCGACGGTTCGGGAGGAAATCCTGGCGGCGGCGGCGGTGCGGTGGCGGTGAGCTGCTGGCCGCGAGCGGGGGAGCTTTATACAGGACGACTGGGGGACGGAGAGGGAGATGGAGGGGGAGGCGGAAGGCGTCAGTGGTGACGGGCGGCAAAGGAAAGCGAGTGAATTCATGGCGGCAGCATAAAGGTCGATTGGATTGGATTCGACACGTCGATACGGGCGCTCGGTGGAGCCATGGGAGGTTGGGGGGTCAGGTCAGGTCGGCCTCACCTGGACGCGAACGCGGTGCAGGTGCCGGGCTGCTGCACTGCCGGCCAGGCTTCCGGAACCGTACCGATTGTTTCTTACGTTGTTTTCATGCGGACGGACTGCAGCTGCAAAAGTTGACACGTCCACACGAGGCCACGAAGCACTCGTTTGTGAATTGTGAACCAGGTGGAAATGATCTAGTACAGTGTCATCGTAGCACAAAATAATCGCTCACGTTTTCTTAATAAGAAGAAAAAAACATAATAATAGAAGGAAGGGGAAATTATAGAACTTCAGTAGCAGATGGAGTTACAACCAGAAGCTTGCACCAAAAGAAACATAAAGTTAGAGTCGCTAAGAGTGCATAAGCTTTTGGCAGAGGCCACCTATTTGACCGGACGAGGCTTGACGGACGGTCCTTCTAACTTGTGAACGGGAGGCAGGAGAATTAGTTGTAGATTTTGAAGACGCTCCATCAAATTGAATCTGGAGTTGCAAGGTTCACTGTATTTATGGCTCGACTACGAGGGTTCTCTCATCCACCCTTGACGAGGAGCCCGAGCAAATACAGCTCTGCTCAAACGAAGCAAGTAACTCCACTGGAGGATCGTAAACATCCCCAAAGATCTAGAACCTCAATGGCACCACATCCAAGAAGGGAGTTGACTCCATCCGCCAACATGGCCATGGGACGACCGAAGAAAGAAAAAGAGGAAAAGTTTTCATAGTCCAAACCTCACAAATGTGGAGGAACAAAAGCCTTGTGAGAGAACATATTCCATGAATGTTGCTCCCAACAATAGGAAACCGACGAAAAGGTCGAGAAGAGCAACATCAAAATGCCAAAAGCAATAATTGCATTCCTAGAGTTTATTTTTAAAAGAACACAAATCTATTATAAAAGGTTCAACACAGATACAAAGCATTTCAAACACAGTAAAAATTACGTCAAGATCCCTGAACTAACATCAATTAGTGAAAAGGTTTGTCCAACTTACATAGGTTTGGCGGTTTTTGCACTTGAGACCAAGAAAAATGTCGACTCCAGATTATTTCGACAGAAGTTTCAGTTTTATATTAGATGTGATTGTCTTTTTATATCAATTTAGTGTACTATCTGCAGTAATTGTAATGGATAAAACAACACTTACTTCTTTCTTATATAAATGTGGAAAAGTCATAGCTTTATCCTTGGTCAAACATTTCCGTTTTAAGTTTGACCAAATTATAGAAAAACCTACTAAGATCTAAAATATCAAATGAATTTACCACGAGAACATATATAATGACAGATTTAATAAAACTATTTTCAAGGTCTAATGTTGGTAGATTTTTCTATAAAATTGATTGAATATAGATTTTTTTTATTTAGAGCAGATTAAAATAAGACATTTTACATGTTTAGGAACTCCATCCTGATCCATCTAATGTTCCTTTGTCTTCCCAACAGCCCGCGTCTGCCACGGGAGCAAGAGACGTTTGTCTCGCGGTTAACACGGCAGCATTACCATCAGAAGAAGAATTAATTCGTCGATGTATAGACAGAGAGGAAGGGCAGCTTCAGATTAGAGACGACAACAATGATCAGCCGCAGGTTCGTAAACCTAGCCGCGAACGCCACCATCGGCGGCCGCCCCTCCTACCAGCTGCACCGCATCAACGTATCAGACTTCTTCTACCCAACAAGACCCGCCGCAACACAACACGGCGGAAGAGCCGTTCAGAGGCCGCGCCGAGTACTTCCCGGAGCACGGGCTCTGGTTCGGCCTCTCCTCGCCCGACCGCGGCGGCGTAAACTTGGGGCTCTGCGCGTCCGACCTAAGCGTTTGTACCGGAGCTCCGGGTCCGGTGCCGCCGCCGCCGCCGCCCCGGGTGCGCGCCGTGTGGGAGGACGTCCTGGAGACGCGTAACGACGAGGGGTGGGAGCCCATGGGGTTACCCTCGTACTCGTACTCGTCCCCCTGGGCTGTGGCAGGTTCTGCGACGCCATGATGTTCATTACCGGGCGGAGAGACAACTTTGACTATGATGCGCGGTTCGCGGTGCTCACCGGCTTGGAGGTGCAGCGCTGCGGCGATGGGTATGGCACGTGGCTAAGGATGATCAAGCACCGGTCCAGGCGCTACGACATGGGCCGTGTATACTCCTTTCGGGTGTTCTGGCGACGAGCTGGCAAGTGTATTTGGCAGATGGCTCCGGATGGCGGAACTAGCAGAGGTCAAAATCGCTGCATCCTTGGCTTATCTTTTTTGCATTGAGTTTTTTGTGAATTATTTGGATTCATCCCTGTACCCATATATACACTCCATATCTCCATCCATGCTAGAATACAATAGAGATGCGTATGGTCGTGGATAATTTGCTTGCTTCATCAGTTCATTGGATCATGAAGACCACGGCACTCCAAGTAGTGATTTTCGGGCCTATTTCAAGTGCAACATTATCAAAACACGGGATAACAACAACAACAACAACTAAGTCTTTTGTTCCAAACAAGTTGGAATAGGCTAGATATGAAATCTAAATAGGAATTTGTGGACAACTCTGTCAATGTCTGTATAGGCGTATGTCATTATAGGCATAGCCGGTCCCAAGCCCGGATAAAGAAAGAGAGTTGTGATAGGCTTGGCGAGCCAATGTAAAAACTAGCCATTTTCCTATGGATATCAAAACACATGATAGAAAGAAAAAAATGTAGAACCGAATGCCATATGCAGAGGCCGGGGTGTTATCCTTCTTTTCGAAAAGAAAAAAAGAACTGAATGCCATGTCCTGTGCCTTACTGAATCCTATGATGGCCCTTTGCATCTTCCACATGATTTTTTCAGGGTTTAGAAGAGAGAATTAATGTTCATACAATGCAAGCAAAGACATGTTTCTAAGGGTTTAGGCTTTCGGTTTTGCTATTTCTAAGTTGATGCTGACAGCTGTCTGATCCAATCGTTGAGACTCAGTGCAAGTAAAAATGATGAGAAAATCTCGGATGCATGGTTGACTGAGAAATAAACTTTTTTGAGTCGAGTGAAAAATAGACACTCTTTTAAGTTTTAACCTTTCCATAGCACTCATATGAAACTAGAGTGTCGAATCATTTTTTGTTTTTGACTTCCTAGCACTTTCATCTTCATCGTGTATCTGACAATGAAATTTACACAACACCATTGGTCTGGTCTGCCAGAAATTACACACTGTCCATAATTATTCTGGCAAAAGCATGCTCCTTGGAGGAATGGCGCGCAAGCCCACTCATGATGGTTGACCCCTAAAGCCTGTATCGACTCAGCTACGTACTGCCATTCCCAGATAACGATTCTATAATCCTTGGGCGACACCTCCACTTCTTCAAGCAATCTGAAAACTCACAGCAAGTCAGTGTCAAATGATAGTACTGATATAGTGATACGAGTACAAACCTGAAAGAAGGAAGGCAAAATTAGAATGAAAAAATGAGTTTGATTCGGGAAATTAATGTCTTTGCCTTGAGATGCCTCTTGGCCATATCAAGCAAGTTCAGCGGTTCATTTTTTGTTTGCGTATAAGCTTCGATCTTGTTCATCTCCTCGATGTATTTCTCAAGGTTGGGCCTGCCTTTGGCAATCTCGTAGTTCCTCAGGTGAGAGTAGTATATCTGAACCCTCTCCAAGATGGTCACGTACGCAATATCCGCCTGCCAAGATTAACTGATTAAGGGAACTGAATGAAGCATCACCACAAACGTTAATCTGGTTGAAAGTAAACTGTAACCCATTTGATTATTTTGGACTCGAACGGACTGCCATACCAAGCTAAATTGGCCAAGGAAGAACGGGCCGTCACTGAACTTCGACAGAGCAGCTTCGATCTTGTCCAGAGCAGCAACTGAGCGACGAAGCAGAGGATATTAGCTTGAGCAATGCGAATGAATCCAAAGCGACATATATCCCTTGAATCCAGATTCATTCTAGAAACTACCCGCAACTACTCCGTACAAGGTATGCACAGCTTCAGAGATGCTAGCTAGCTAAGCTTTTACGTACCAGTGTCATCAGACATGTCTACTTGGGAGGTCAAGGGCGAGTAAAGTGCTTTAGTAAACGCGCCAGCATACGCAATCAGCTCATCAGCAAACTGTCTCTTAGCAGGATCCTGGCAATCGATCCACATCCAAAGGTTAACATTTCTCAGGAATTAATAACTCCTTCAACTTTTCCCCCAATCATACATGCTCCGAAGCCTTACTTGAGGAAGCAGTGCGGGGCCTTCAAAGTTGCTGTCGATGTACTTGATCAAATCCAAGCTCTCTCCGGTCACCTTGCCGTCGTGCTCCAGGGAAGGCACCTGTGGAGAAACGCAACATATAAAATTGCGAAGTCAAGAACATGAAGGAATCTGAAGGCAAATGCTGGATGAACCGGTGCATATACCGTGCCCCGTGGGTAAACCTTCTCCTTGTACCAGGCTGGCTTGTCCTGCAGATCGATTCCGACCAGCTTGATCTCTTCCCGCAAACCCTGAAAAAAAAAGAATATTTCGTTCAGGTATACGTACTATTTTTAGCAACACCGCAGCGGTAAGGTGCAAGGAAACGGCCGGGCAGCAAGCTAGCATACCTTGCAGTTGCGGGTAACCCAAGCACGCTGAGCAAACGGGCAGAAGTAGCAGATATACAGTCTTGACGTCGCACAAAGATTCAGTTAACCATTCCACGGTTAGTCAAGTGCAGATTACTGACGGAATTCCATTACTGACTGGCGACGTAAAAAATGAGCTCAGTTTTTAGTTACCTGGTGGTGCCGTCGAAGAGGGGAGGGGGCTCGGAGACGGCTCCCAGTGCAGGCGGGAGCACTTCTCCGGCGGAGCTGCAAAACGAGCGCAACACCACCGTCTCAGTCCATGTAAAAAAAGGGGGTAATAGCATGACTGCATAAGTGCTTGGCAAAATAATCACAGCACCTCCTGGCTGCTGCTGCCATCGAGATGGGATGATGATGTGACAAGGGACCGACTGGCCACTGCTGTTCGGGGTAATCTGATGCGTTATGTCTGGTGGGCGAGTCGATCGTGTCCGGAGTAGGTATTTATGCGTCGCCAAGAGGTGTGAGTCAAGTTGGCGAGTGGAATAATACAGTTTTTTTAGATAATGGAAAGTGTCGCCGTCCGGGCCGTCCGGCTATAATCATACGTCTGTCACTAGCTAGTATACTATCTGTTGCTCCTAATCGGGTTAGTTGGGTTAGACTTTTGTTGGGAGGTATGTTGTCGGTTTCAATCTGCTTTGACGGATTGACGTAACTGATTGGGTCATGATCTTCAGTAGCAGCCCCCGTTCCCGGAAAGAAGAAGAAAAATAATCTTCAGTAGCAGCCCAGCATCAGCGATCATGCATGTGCTGTATAAATTAGAATGATCTTTTGACGTAACTGATTGGGTCACCTTGAGAAACAAATTGGCCAGCAGTATAATGTGTTGTCGAGTTGTTTGATATTCGTACTACCTCCGTACCATAATTCTTGTCAGAATTTTACATGTATCTATACACTTTTTAAGAATAGATACATCCAATTTTGAGTAAATTTGACACAAGAATAATAGAACGGAGTCAGCACTTGTTTTCCAGCTATAGCTGTTTTTTTTCCTGACAATGAAACGCATGCGCGGCAGACTTTTTTAAAGAGAGTACTGAACCATTTCTCCCCTGTTCCTTGGAATGAACAAAAAGTCAAGTAGTCAACCATCTCAGGTTTTTTTAGATGCCTGAAAATTTCTCAGGTTCGAGCTAACCATCTCATATTCTCAGGTTTGAGTACATATAATTTTGCTTTGAATTTTGGGGAATTATGCAAATAGGAACCGGTCAACCCGTAAGGCCCATTTATTAGTGTCCAGTGCAGGCTATCATCGACCTGCCACCAAAAGGCCCATATATATTTTGTCTTCCCGGGGATCCAAACGGCCCATTCGTGAAGTACAGAGGCGTAGCGGCGAACACGAGCAGGAAGACAGGAGCAGCAAAGATCTCTTTCCACACTCTGCGAGACCTTCCCGACGAGGCGACGAGCACTCTCCGATGGCATCTCAGGACTCCAAGACCGCGCAAGACCCAGTCACCACCGAGCCGTCATCCCCGGCGACCGCTGCCGCAGGGGAGGCGCCTACGAACCCCACCGCCCCCACACCAGCCCAAAACCCTAGTTCTGCCGCGGCTGCGGCGGTAGGTGACGCGGCCACGGATTTGGAGAAGAAGATGCGCCGCGCGGAGCGGTTTGGGACGCAGGTGGTGATGTCCGAGGAGGAGAAGCGAAGCAGTCGCGCCGAGAGGTACTTGTTCTACCAAATCCGTTTCTGCTAGGGTTTATAGTTTTTTTTTCGTTACCGAACCGATAGATTTAGGGATCGTCATGGCCTGGATGGCATAGTTAGTCGTACTGGAGTTTGCGGTTTACTTGTAAAATTTCTTTTGTTTTAGCTAACATAGTGTTATGTGCTTATGTTTATTGTTGGCCGAGAGTAACTTGCAATAATATGCTGAAGGGGATCTACGCGAGTATGGAAATTAAGAAGCTCTTAGTGGATTTTGGACGTTTAGGAGTATTTAGCACAAGGAGACATTACGATGTAAAGGAGGATCATCTGAAGTTCTAAAATATTTATTCTAAACACTGTAAAGGTTGCATCTCTTAAGCAAGAAACGAGTGAGTATTTGAGAAAGTAAAGAGTGACTGCCTCAAAAAAAAAAGAAGTAAAGGGGTGACCGAGTATATGTTCAACGGTCCTCAAAGCTCAAGACAAGGGTTTTCCTATTTGTTCTATGTACACAATCCTGTGAGGTCGGTGCAACTGTAGCTGCTTTAGTAATTAGTATATATGATCTTTTTGCATTGTAGTGCCCAGGCCCTATCGTGGATGGTAGTTAACTTCCAAGGTTTATTGCATTGACTCATGAGCAGTACTTCTTCCATGTTCATATTTGAACATTGTGAAATGCACATCTAAATGGTAGGCAAACCTACTAATCAATTGAACATGACATATCTGAAATAAGCAAAATTTGGAAATAAATGTTTGATACTTTTTGAGTCAACCATGTTGTAACTGCGATAGTAGTTAAGTTCAATTGTGAGAACTTTTTCGCTTTTTTCAGCTAGGTAAGAATAAGATCCTTGGGGTGAAATGATGTTACCATTGAACACTGAATAAGTGAATAAAATAGGCTCCGTATGATGAAATGTTGTTATCATTGAACGCTTCTTATGCGTTACTTGTCTATGGTTCTGAAAGGCATATGCATATCACCCAAGTTCTATTGTAGAAATTGTGCTAATGTTATGTATACAGCTTGTGTAATGTCATTAACTTATGGTAATACTGTATTGTTAAAATTGATTGACAGTACATGATGAAAAAGCAGCATTACTCAATATTAATATGATACCCATCATGTATAATTTACTACTCCCTCCTATCCATAATAAGTGTTGCTGATTTAGTACAACGGGAGTATTAGCTTTTATACTGTTATTCAAGCCTGCCAACGGATTTCGGTAAGCATGAGATGTCAATCCTTGCTTTGAGAAGGAATTTATTTTGGTTGCAATTGGAGAAACTGTTACTCTTTCTCCTCCCTCGTCATAAATGTATCCAATAGTTGCATTAGTTGCATATTCTTTCCATGTGGTCGTACTGGAGAGAGTAGATTGGAATTGGAGGTGCACTGATAAAAGCGATGGATGGGTGGATAATGATTCATGCATATTCTTTCCATGTGGTTGGTTATCTGTTTATGATACTGTTTCTTGCTCTTCTTACTTAAGGGTTAGTGTATGGAAGACAAAAGGGTAAAGCTATCATGGCTTTGTGTCTCTAAATCAAATCGTATGCTGCTTCATTATAATTCGTTACGTTCGCAAGGAAAGTAGCTACCTTGGGCCTCTCCCACTGCTCCAAGGTGAACTGTCAGCCTTGCCACATAGGCAAAAATCAAATGTGGCATCATAATTAAAGAAGGGAGACATTATAGTTGTATCTTACCATAGATATAACTCTTGTCACAAGGCCCTAGGTAAAACATGAGTTGGCACCAATGAAATGCTAGGATGATACTATGACCTATTAAATGGGGGAGCCTATGGTTTGACACATCAAGATCATCGTTGGGGAGGTTGTATTTAAACATCTATGGCTCTGATGCACTAAGAAATAACAATACCAGATTCGCTCAAAACAGTGCTGATCCCCCGATCTAGATTGATCGATCTAGATCATGGTTCGAATTTGTCTGATTCGTTCTGACTTCGCTGCCCGATTCACGACCTGCACAAACACAGTTCGACTGCCAACTTGCCATGCGTGCTTCCCTAGCTGCTCGATGATGCCGCCTCCAATCACCGTCGTATTGCAGATTCACAGCAGCTGGTGTGGTCCTTGAGAGGTGTGGCTGGTATGGCTGCACACCTGGAGATACAAAGCTGGATGGGCAGATGGCACGGTGGGGAGGGTAGCTAGGGGGCCGCATGATAGGAGGATTGTGGGCAGAGTTCAGGAAGAAGTATGGAAGTGGAGATGTTGTTGTACAGCAAATTGGAGCAGAGCGACTTGTGGCCGCGGGGAGGAAGAAAGTCACGTATCCTGGGTTGAGGAGTTGCATTTGCATCAGTACAGCTCCTAGCTAGGCCAGCCCAACTAAGGTGTAGCGAACGTTTTCTTTTATTTTAACTTCTGCCATTTCTTAATGATGTAAAACAAATCTATGTGTTACACATATGCATATTGATTGGCGAACCCATTCTCTGATTCACAAACCCAATCATCGATTCGCGAATCGGAGATGTATACCCCCCATCGAACACGATTCGTAGAAAGCGGCGAATCGCGAACCGAGCGAACTCCGAATCCGGTAACTATGATTTAAATTGTCCAACATTTATGGATAGTGCTGCTGCATATAAGCAAAGTGCAAGCTTCAATATTAGTTTGCGGTCTTAATTTGATTGAAACAGATTGAAATGTTCCTGTACTGACTCATTCTTTGTTTTCTCTGTCAGTTGTGTATTTCCCATTTGGTTGATCTGTTCATCACTTGATATATTTCAATGGTCAAATACCAAGAAATGTGACTTTTTTTTAATGCTCTCGTTTACAAGGTTTGGGACTGTATCTTCAAATGAGAAGATGGAGGAGCAGAAGAAGAAGTCCAGGGCTGAGAGGTGTGTAATCGCACTAATAAATTTTTCCATGTCAGAGATTAGCTATGATGCTCTACTAGATTTATTGTACTCCCCCAAATAGTGAACTGATAGCTTTTTTTTGCGATGAATGAACTGATACATGCTTTTCTTAATTTTCAGGTTTGGCATTACCTCGTCCTCTACTGATGCTAACGAGGCTAAGAAGAAAGCTCGTTTAGAACGATTTGGTCCGAATACAAATACGAATGTTAGCAAGGCAGAAGAAGATAAACGAAAGGCACGAGCTCTCAGGTTGATGGATGTGGCAGTGTTAATGCCATTCTTTTCAATGGAACCACTAATCTTACATTCAGCTCTATCTGACATTTTTTCACAACTTTGCCAGGTTCGCAGAAACGCCTAGTGGATCATCTGAAGGAAATGACAAGGACACCTCCAAGCCGGTATATCCTCCTCTCCATGATTTTATGTGAAACTGTTGCTTCGCTGTTTTGGTGCTAGTTTTGTGTAGAGCTTATGTCCAAAGCTGGTACTCCTTCCGTCCAACAAAAGATGTCTTAAGTTTGTCAAAATTTGAATGTATCTAGACATGACTTAGTGTATAGATGCATTCAAATTTAGTCAAAGTTGAGACATCCTTTGTTGGACAGAGGAAGTACATGGTTTTGTGTAGAGTTTCTGCTTCCCGTTTGTGGTTCTAATTCATTGTTTTCGTCCTGTCCCTGTCCTCTGTATGTGTAATGCAGGATGCTGCCACTGTGGCTGGCACGGCATGATGGAAGCAGTCCCTGCTGTTTGCGAGGTTATATATGTTGCTCTTATCATCATATACTACTATTATTATTTTCCTTGCCAAGGTCTTGGATGCTGTGATGTATATCCCATAACATGGAAAGAATCAACTCCATTTGTTGCAGGGTCTCAGGTATTCCCCGAGAGACTTTGGTGAAGCCATAGTTTGTATAACGCTAACGAGACCAGTGCATGATGTTGTCGGAGCCATTTCGAGCGCTGTTTACTGTGTAGCACTTGAATGACTTCCTTACTGTACTTGCTGGGCAGCGTATTGTTGTTTGCTGCTTGGTTCGGGGACACTTGTACTTCAGCTTCCCTCTTTGTAGTGACGACATTTCTTAGCCATGGCCTTGTGTTCCTTTAGTTTTATGCGTGTATTGTACGTATCAGACGCAGCGTGGCACTGTATGATATGTACAGATGCCATGTCTGGAAGCACGACATCTGAGCGAATGGAAGTGCCGTGCGCATCTAGTGCGTGAAACCTTCCATTCTAGCAATAGCCATCCAGAGACGGTATGGATCCAAGTAATTGCTAGTATTGGCTAGTTACGCACATCCGTGCATCGAATGCTTTCCTTTGGACAACCGCAAAAGGTACCACTCCAGTAAAGAACAAACAAAGGGTAGCCTTATTCAGCTTCGTACATATATTCCTCAATCTATAAATACACATGGGTAGAAGCCTAGAAGGGGGCAGTAACTGGAAGAAGTTCACCGAGGCGCGTCAGTTCAGTGCCCGTAGAGCTCCCTGTGCGTGACAAGCCCATCCGCCTCCGACCTCCTCTGGATGGTGTAGCGCAGCTGCTCCTTGACCCGCTGCAGAGCCAGCAGCACGGACTGCACGTCGTTGCCACCCGAGCCCGACTCGGCGTCGCGGCGCGGCTGCGGGTCCGCCAGGACGATGGCCAGCTTGTTGTTCTCTTCTTCCTTGCTGTGGTCGGTGTTGCCCTCCGTCGTCGACCCATCTTCGTGATGTGGGTCGCCTACCAGCACCAACGCGAGCCTGTCGTCGGCCTCGTCGCGGTAGCTCCCATCTTCCGATTTCGAGGAGCCACTGGACGCGCCGGGTTGTTCTTGCTCCTCCCTGGTGCAGCAGACAAAACATTCCGTCAGGACTCAGGAGTTAAAACTTACAGGATCGATGCATACACTACTGTTGCAAAAGATCGCATGGACGCATCAAGAATCTATTTTGCGGCGATGTGGAAAATTCTCAGGTGGGGTTCGTTCTGGTGTTCTGTGGCCTACGTCGCCGACAATCCGACCGTCTCTTCTTTTCTATCCTATAAACTCAACCTTTTTGCTCGTTGTTCCCTCCATATTGTGGAAACATACAGTATTGTGGAACTAGCAGCAGCCAGACGTGAACAGGATGAAATTCTGTCCTAGTTCTGGTCATAGAAAAGTAAAACTCTACGCAAGCTAAGCTATAAGAGAAAAAACTGGAAATGCATATGCAAAAAGGCTAATGACGCCTGCAGCAATCAATCAAGTGTGTTTTGCTTCTAACCAAAGAAAGCACCACTATTGTTAATCTGCACGCTGCGTAGTGCGTACCTCTCTGAACCATCATCAACACCACCAGCGCTGTCGCCGGAACCGCAGTTCTTGGCGTCGTCAGAATCCACGCGAGTTTCCCCTTTGCAGAGCCCAGACCCGGATTGCTCGGACACAACCGAGAACCAGCTCCCGTCCTGGGAGGAGTTCACCTGTGTGCACGAGCCGGCCGAGGAGCCGTCCCATCCCTTGTCCTTGCCGCCGCGAAGGCCGGAATCAACGGTGCTCAACGAGCCAGGGTCGTTCTCGTTCCTCTCCGGCACATGGTGGCTGGAAGAAGAGCAGCCGCCATTGGAGGACAGCGACCCGGCGGAGCTCTCGGAGAGCTCCACGTCCAGAATCTTGAGAGACTCCAGCCTCTTTATGGCCCTCCTGAGCCTCCTCTCCGCCTTGTTCCTGATCTTGACCTCGTCCGAGAGCTTCTTCTCCAGCTCCTCCAGCTGTGACCCAAGCATCAAATCAACAGCACAAGAAGTTCAAGTAAGCTGCAATTAACGAACCAATAGCAACTGAAGGTACGGAACGTGTAGAGCAGAAGGCGCCGTACCCTGGCGGCAAGCTGGTCGGCTTCCTCCTTGGCCGCCTTGGATGCCACCCTCTCGGCGAGCAGCCGCCCTCTCAGGCACTCCACCGTTCTCATGCCCCCACCACCACTACCACCCTCGCTGCCCACCACATTTCCCCTGCAATCCACACAAAAACGCAGAAAGATAAATGTATAGTCAGGAATATATCCTCCTAGGATCCCATCACCACCCACGCCACCATTCAACACGCAGTTCAAGAAACAGAAACAGCGCCTAGACCAAGAAGAGGCATCCGCGAATAAACTCGTAAACAATTCAAGAATCAGTCCTAGAAACCGGAGAAAGCATCGAACAAGGCAACGTGCAATCCTAGCAGATAGTGAGTTAGTGACCGACCTGCATTGCGTGGCTGGTTCAGCCATCCAATTCCTCCCGGCTATGATCTCGTACGCGAGCTTGGCAATGGCATGTGCTTCTGTTTAGCTACCGCAGCATGTGGCGGCGGTGGCTTTTAGGCGCTTCTGCTAGCACTCTGCTTTTGAGTTGAGAGAGCTCGGCTGGGCAAGGGCGCGGCGGTTGCTGAATTCGGAGGAGGCTTGAAGCGGAAGGTGTCTATGTGTTTTGTTTTGGGGGCGTGCGTGCGTGTGGTGAGGCCGGGAAGCGTCTGACGCTAGCTAGAGCCTCACTAGTACGGGCATGGATTTGACGGAGGAATTGATGACCACCGTGGCCGGCTCTGCCCGTGACTGCCACCCGTGAGGTGCGTTTCTGGAGTCACTAGACAGACACCTCCTTTCACTTTCACCGTAGTTTGTTCTCGAGAACATTCACTTCACCGTAGTTTGCATTCTTCTTCGGCCATCGTATTCACATCACGGTGGTGGCGGCGGCGGCATTTCCATCCTCTTCGTATTGTCTTGCAAATACTCCATAAAACTATGTCACCATGACATCTTTTAGTCACACACGTCACATGAGAGTTTGTGTCGAAATCAACGTACAGCTGGCATCTGCCAAGTGCCAAGGCAACTCAACAAGAAGGTCAAGTCAATCGCCCAGTAGTAGTACCAGTGTACCACACACGAGCTCGAACCTAAGAGAAACTTGCAAAGCACAGGTAAAGCATGTGCTGATGACACCACTGACAGAGTGACAGTCTAACAAAACTGGATTAATACAACAAAGAAAGAGATGGCCACAGGGGGGATCATGTGGGGTCTTCACCTTGGGCCTCGCAATCTGCGACGTGGTAAGATAATGGCGAACAGAAAGGAAGCCACGTGAAGGGCAGCACTGCTCGTTCGTTCATTTATCCCGCTTGCTGCCGCTGCAGCTGCTGTTCGGCCCCATCGCATTCGTGTCATGTTGCTGCATTATCTTTTCCTCGTGGGTTTTAGGCTTTTAGCAGCAGCCCTCAGCTGCTCCGAGCAGCATCGCAGCCACCGACTTGTCCGTTTTGCTATGCAGAGATAAATAGAAAAACGAATTTGGGGGCGGTGTGTAAAGACAAAACAGTGGGGAGGGAAACACTTCGGGTTCGGGCGTCGTTGTCGCGGTGCCTCACGAGCTGCCTGTGCTTCTGCCGCGTTTCTACTGAATTGAATTGAAGTGGAGAGGTAACCGACGAGATGCATGCCGTCGCGTTAACAATGACACTTGAGCTGTCGTCTCATGTGTGGCTCTGATAAACAATAGTTAGCGCTATCAAACGAGCATCAGAGGAGGATGCTCCTATAAGCTAATAGTAAGGCATGTGTGGTTAGTGAAGACTGAAGATGTACCGTTGATTCCCCCTCCTGCTCCTGCTTCTGCTGTTGGTACAACAATTCCTCACCTAGCAGGAGCTTAACGGCCATTAATATACCCAGGTTTTAAAAAAGCAGTCATGAATGTACCCGAATGGGAAGGAGGTGGACAAGCTAGGGCATTGTTCATGGCAGGCTCCGTACGGTGCTGTTGCTGCAGCATGTTTTCGCACCATGTATGGTTAGGCCGGAGCTTTAATATACAGTAAAAAAATGCTTTAACACGATGTCTAGGTTAGAGATTTGGCCAGTCAAAACAGTTAAAGCATAAAGAGATCAAAGTAGATGGAAAAAAGACTACAGGATGTGGAGTTGGAGACTGACAGTCTGTACCTGTCCTGTCCCAATTTCACAAAGAGGTCAACCGGCCGGCATGTATTTCCGCAGTCGGTCCAAAGACTTTTTCCTGGCATAATTACGGCATCCCTTCTACCATCATTCCTCATCTGGCAGTGGAGCTTTTCCGCCGGGGTTGATGGACGATCATGATGCTGGGCTTCTCCGGCAAGTGAATGCAGGCGCACATAAGCCAATCTCGTGGCCCCATGCCCCCATATGCCGCGCTCCATCAGTGCACAGCCAATGTGCAAAGGACACAAAGCCTTCTCTTACGACTGCTCATTACCGTGACCTGGGAGTTGCATCACGTGCACAGGATTATATCAGTATATGCATGCATAATACCACCAAAACAATTCAAACCATTTTGAAATTCTCGATGGATCAAGATGTGCAGGAACCGACAAATGGCCAAAGATTCATTATCCCACGACCACCGGCCAAGTTTGGATCTAAAAAATTCTCAAAAAAATATGTGCAGACGGTAGGGATATATGATGTCAAAAAGAAAATGAGGTGAAAGAAGTCCCTTCTGATGTGCATGTCTTGTTGCTTATTCTCGTGTGGTAACTTTGTCACATCTTGTGCACGTTAAGATCCAAATTATTAAGTGTTCCACTTCAACCTCCATGCAGCTTCTTAGTTCCTACTAATTAAAAAACGGGAGCGCATAGCTGTACACTGCATCTCTATTTCTTCAGGAAAAACTATCTTCAAAACATGATTAAAGTGATGGGGTGATTATACTCACTTCCCTTTACTTGAACTCCAAGGCTTGAGCATGCGCTGGACCACCACATATCAAGATTGTGAGATGATTCACCTCATCAAAATCGATACTGGTAACATTATCTCCTTGCCTCATTTGGGCGGTCACTGCATGTGGACATCGCTGTAACCTTCGACCTGTGAAGTTTTGGCATGTGAGCAGTGGGCACAGAACGAAATAAGAGTCATGCTTTTCTGGTACTCACCAGAATAAGTTGGGTACAGACCTGAGAGCTGCTTGCGTGGTTTTCTTCTTTTGGAGTTCATGAGCTGGGAAGTAGAGAAGTGGAATGATACACACGCACGGCGGCGCCAAAATACAGATCTTGTTGTGTTATCTCTTTGCAATTCTAGTTCTAACTCTGGTATTTCTAATAATGCTTGGAAAACATAAAATTCACAGACATTTACAAGAATCAGTCTATATTCTGCCGTATTGATAAAAATCCAAACACACACACAGATGCACCATTTGAATCATGGGTGCATCTGATCCTCACACCTAAGAATTACATTTGCTTTTCCATGTTAATGCCTCAAGAGCAAACCATGATTCATTGGATTTATGGTAGTTAAAGCAACTTTTCCTTCGGAAAAGGGTAAATCTTCTGCGCCTTGATCTCTATTTCATCCAGGAGTAATGGACATGTGATTCATGCACATCCTGAAACCTCAAATTAGACTGCTCTTGCTTCCAAAAAAATAAATATGATCACGAAATAATATCATGCTTTGGTAACCAGTATCATTGAAAAAGTAAATAAAGATAACAAGAGTAAGGTCAGCTATAGTACAAAAGGTTCAGATAAGAATATCATGGAAGCAATGCTCTCATTGGTTGTGGTTCCTATTCTCATACTAATTTCTCGTCCCAGAATTTGTTGTTCAATCAAATCAATATGATCAAGCACACAATCAGGTGCTGAATACTGTGGTCCATAGGCCAGTATGCTATCAGGCTTGATAATCACATCTCAACTATTAGATCCATTGGAATGTCATCAATATAATTTGTCTTCATATAACAGTTAGGTTGATGCCAGGATCTTTTCAATAATTCGACCCAATCAATCTGCCGACTCTAAATTAAGTTTCTGTTGCCCGCTTTGTTACCAATGTATCCGCAGCAAGAAAACCTTGCAGACTATTGATACCCTCAAGTCCAACTACACCCAGGAACCTTCTCCAATCCAACTCCCCAGAGCATGCTCCTTATGATTTCAGCATCTTCCCATTTGCCAGCATTTGAGTACAGATTAGCCATCACAATGTAGTTACCAGTGTTCTTAGGCTCAATCATAAATAGTCGATCGAAGGCAAACCGACCAAGCTGAACATCACCAACTGCTGCTGCTCCATTAAGTAATGCACCCCAGACCTTTGCATTTGGCTCAAAAGGCATCTTGTTTACAAGCTCAAGGGCATCCGTAAGCATACCAGCACGGCTAAGCACAGAAGCTATGCAAGCATACTGCTCCATCACTGGACTGATACCAAACACAGTTTGCATGGAGTCAAAAACTTCACGAGCCTCAGCTACCTTACCCACATGAGCACATGCAGTGAGCACAACCGTGAAAGTTACAGTATCCGGACAAGTGCCAGCACGGACCATCTGATTGAACAGGCCCAATGCTGCCGCAACATCTCCATGAGCTGCAACTGCCGCTATGATCGATGTCCAGACAATTGTGCTTCTATTCTCATCCCATTCAAACACCTTCTTGGCCATATCAAGAAATCCAGCCTTTGAGTAAGCATCGATCAATGCACTCACAACATTGTTACTCTGGTCATAATCATTTCTGATCACATAACCATGAGCTTGCTTTGCTCCAAGTAGAGTTGAGAACAACGGAACTGAAGGGATGATAATTGAAAGCGTAGCTGCATTGGGCAGCAGACTAGCACCGATCATTTCATGCAGTAATCCAAGAACATCAGACTGGCGTCCATTTTGAATCAATCCAGAAATCAATGCATTCCACGTGTTGATGCCTTTAGCATCCGCTTGCCGGAAAAGACTCATTCCCTCCTCGACATGCCCATTGTTCATGTAACCAGTAATCATGGCGCTGTAACTGACTGTATCTTTCTTAGGCATCCTTTCAAGCAACTCCCGTGCATGCTGCAACCGCCCACATTTTGCGTAAAACCCGACCACTGAGTTCCACGTCGCGATGTCCATATCAAGACCGCTCTCAGCGGCAACCCGGAGCACATTAACCCCAAAATCAACAGCCTTGAGCTGGGCACAAGAATGCAGCACGCTTGTCACAGTGACATTGTTTGGCTGAACACCACCAATGGCACGAGCCCGCACTAATCCACTGAATAATTCCAGGCATTCTCGGTAGCACCCTACACGGGTGCAAGCCGATATAAGCGAGTTCCAGGACACGACGTCCCTGCGTGGCATTTCATCGAACACAGCGCGAGCAGAGCGTATGTCCCCGGTGTTCGCGTACGCGGTGACGAGTCCATTGGAGACGAAAAGGTCTGTGCCAAATCCTCGCAGGAACGCGAGGGCGTGGATCTCCCCGGTGACGAGCGGAGATAGCCCCGTCCCTGATGCGGCGAGGGACTTGAGGAGCGCGGAGACCGTGACCTCGTCGGGGGATACGCCGGAGCCAGCAAAAAGGCGAAGAGCCGCAGAGGGTTCGGGCGAGTGGAGGGAAAGCGCGATGAGGATGGCGTTCCAGGCGAAGAGGTTGGGCTGGGGGATGGCGTCGAACACCCTGCGGGCGTCGTGCAGGCGTGCGGTCCTGGAGTAGAGGGAGATGAGTTTGGAGGCTAGGAAGTTGGAGGGAATCACGGACAGGGCAACGAGGCGGGCGTGGAGCTGCTGACCGGCGGCGAGATGGCCGGAATCCGCGCAAAGCTGAATGAGGTGGCCATAGACGCGAGGGTCCGGCGGCACGGCGGTGAGCCACGACGGCAGCTTCATCCGCTATCCATGGGGGGCCTGGGTGCTTGAGGTGCAGCGGCCGCTCTCGATCAGGCTGGCGCGTGATCGAGTAGTAAGTAGTAGGCAGACACAGTGGCGGAATTTGACAACCAAAAACCATATGCAATATAATTATGGAAAAGCTCAATCTAACGGTACTCCTTCCGTTTCGAATTGATTGGTGCCAGCTATTTTGCAAAAAAATCTGTTAATTTTTGAAATCAACCTGCAGAACATGGACCGCAGCCTGATTCCGGAAAACAACAGGAGGTTTCTCGCGAAATTTCTGGTAGAACATGGACCGCGAGTCGATTTTGGGAAATAGCAAGGTCTTTTTGCAAAAGAGCCGGCACCAATCAAGCCGGTATAGAGGGAGTACTAGATATGTATTACTTTGTGTTCAACAAGTATAGTAAATCCCAGAAAATTTAGTTTCTGCCATTTCACAATTGAGCTCTGAAGTTGCATATTTTGGTTTTTGGATATACCTATCATAACGTATCATGACTTTTTCTTAGGCGGCGTATTGGCAATCGAGCCACAGCGTCCCGGCATTGTCCCCTCCGTTGATGGTGCGGTGTCAGTGTAGCAGTCAATGTCGGACGGTGGTTGGTGGAAGATTAGAAGAAAATCAAATTTCGAAGGAATGAAGCCCTTGCCGCTTGGAGGAACAAGAAATTGGGAATGTCAGAAACAGAAGGATAGATAGAAATTGGGGGCTCTCTTGTCCAAAAAGCAAGCTCCCTGGACTGCCTTGTTACTAGTGACAAAAACTAGTACTCCCGTTAAAAGTGGACAGAAGAAGTATTAAATTGTTGCTCGTTTCGCTCAAATTTTTATTTTGAACATTGTTGTCCACAAGACCCCCCCGCCGGCGGCGGCCCTGGGTCCCCAGATTTTCTCTTTCCCCTCCCTCCTTTCCTTAAAAAAATAAAATAAAAAATCCATCCCCTACTCCCCTCCTCCACTGCACGCCTCCCCCGATCTCAGACTCATCGCGAACCCTTCGCCTCTGTGGTCGCCGCCCTAGCCGTGTCGTTGAGCCGGTCGATCTCCCTTGCTCTCTCCGCGGTAGCTGCTGCCGAGCAGGTCGACACGGAAGCGAATCAAGAAGTTTGGAACAGTTAGTTTAGTAACTGTGGGCTTCCTCGTGATAATGAATTGCAGAAACTCGAAAAGGATTCTTCTGATTCTCAAAGAATGATGACGCATTGTTTTTCTTGAAGTAGTAGCAATATAAACGATCACATTCTTGATTCGCTTCTTGAAGTAGTTTAGTTTGAAATTACATATGCACAGGTTTTAAACCTCAGGAGGAAACAAAATGCTTGTTCTCTTACACATGCCAGCGAGGGCATAGGCAACAACAAACGGAGGAGAAGCAAGATAATTTGCTCTGGTTAATGCATGCACACGTCCTTCAAAATTCTTGTTTCCAGACAACACAGCAGCAGCGACAACATCTGAAAGATGAAATGTGAGTATGCACTATTTCACACCTTTACAACACTTTCTCATCTAGCGATCTCAAACTCACCATTTTCAGAAATTGCAGCAGCTACGGATTCATCAAGATCTCCGGAGTTTCCGATGCAGGTTGTACAACCATAGCTAGCCAACAATATTGAAGCCAAGCTGGTTTAGATATTTCTGCAGACCACTGCAAAGGAAAATGAAGAGGAATAAAAGGCCCCCCAAAACAGGAACTTTTGAGTCGAAAGAACCAAGAGTCACCTCTTCTCCAACTACTTCTTGACAACACCAGAACCTGGTGCGAGGCTTGTCTTAATCCATGGTTTTACCTGATTTGCACCAACAAATATTAAACTAAAGCAACATTGGCTAGCTCATGGTTTTGCAGAAGCAGCGAATTCACGTTTTTTTCTTTTCTGGGCCTGCAAATTTAAAACGCATCTATTAGTTCCACCAATTTTACACAATGTACACAAGTTTATTTGTATCATGCAAATAGCTGTCTCAATATGGATTTCCTTCATTCATAAACTGTGAAACACATAAAAATATGCATTTAACTAAAAATTCAGTGAAAACTGCAGGACCAAAGCGATGATAACAAATGGTGTAAAAACCTGAAGTATTTTAACTACAGTACCTCCTGAAGTTTCCGGAATACCGATGCTTCCAAATCATTGAATCCAGTTCCTTCAATGTTGCTTGTCCTCGGTTCAGATATTTGAGTTGACCCTGGTAACCCGCCCATAGCACTATAGCAGTGACCTTTAAAGGTAAGTACACAAAATCACTCTTCAGCGCCAATTCCTGTTAAAAGATCAACAACTATCGGTTAGCCGCATAGCAAAAAATATATTATAAACTCTGAGAAAGATAACAGCTTGTCAAAGATCCACGAGACGATATGGAAATGACACAAGCAAAATCAAAACTGAACCATAAACAGAGCAAGCAATAAGCAATGAGCGATAAAACACAAGCATGGGGACCTTGTTAGAATTTCTTATGAACCCCTATCTTGCTCCGGATTAAAATGAACTCAATTTCATGTGCTGGTTTAAGATCTACTCCCTCCGTTTCTAAATACTTGTCGCTGTTTTAGTGCAAGTTCGCTGTTTTAGTACAAACTTGCACTAAAACAGCGACAAGTATTTAGGAACGGAGGGAGTATCATTTTGCAACCAAAACTTTTCATTGAGGTGGAAAACTCCCCAAGACCAAAAAGGTAGAGAAACCAGACTTACTGCTGCCTCTTTGGAAGCCATCACAACAATTGCTGAATTACTATTCAATCTCCGGGTCTTAATCACAACGTCTTCGACCTTGCCAAATTGCTTAAAGATCTCATCCAGCTTTGCTGCAGTATAATTATCTGCATTCTCTTGCCATGAAACCTTCACGATCTTGCTCCTGTCCGTTTTTGCTCCATTTTCTGGAGTTCCACCCTTCTTATCTCCATGTACCTAAAATGAAAAATTACCAAGTTGCAATCAGTACCCACATAAGTCCCTGTTCGTTTCAACCATTTCCCCAAAAATCCAGGGGGATTGGCCGGGATTGAGGGAGATTAATCCCCCTCAGTCCACGGGGAAAATCGTGAAAACGAACGAGCCCTAAAGGTGCAAATTGATAAATCTCTTGAACCATACAAATAGACAAATTTCTTGCAAAACCTTGAAGTTTATTTTGACTGTAAAGAGGAGAAATGAGAAATCTATAAAATGCTCATTTTTCAATATTAGAGAAAACCTATGATGTGCAGAAGGAAGATGGCTGGTGCTGAATAACCTAGACATGGCTACTTTGGATGATGAACTCCTTTTGCTGATCCTGTTTTGTATGTGATCAACTTTCACTCTTCAGAAATACAGTAGTTTTAAGGTATATCATGTGATCTTTTACATCTAAAGGTTAAAGAAATTGACCAGCATTGATGACCCTAAAAGGCAGGAATTATAAGTGCAGCCAGAATACGATGCTACACGAAGAAACTAATGAATTGAATAAGATTCAAAGAGCAGGGAAACATCAAACCCACACACTTACCGAAGTGGAAGCATAGCCTGTGGCGCCGGACTGTTTGGTCGCCAGGAACTCATCCAGTTCACGCTTAATGTCAGCAGCTTTCCGCTTATCCTCTCGCTTAGCCACCTCGGCAGGGTCGACAGACAGGCCTCCGCCGGCGGCAAAGGCGCGCTCGCGCTCCTCTAAGTCCGACACGGCCTTCCGTCGCTTGACCCCGGTGGCAGCTGCGCGGGCAGCAGCCTCGCGGCGGCCGCGTAGGCGCGCGTCGAACTGTCGGCGGAGGGACTCGTCCAGCAGGAACTTGTACGAGCTGGCGAGGCTCTGGAAGTCAGCGGTGGCGTTGGGGTCGTCGGGGCGCTTGTCGGGGTGACGGAGCCGCGACTGGGTGCGGTAGGCCTTCTCGATCTGCTCGACGCTCAGCGCCGCGCCTTCCTCGCCGGACGGGAGGCGGAGCATCTCGTAGTGGTCGAGGTCCTGCTCCATCGCCGCCATGGAACCGACCTAATTTCGGCGAGAAGCACAGGCGGAGGACCCAGTAGGGCAAGGTAGGGCGGAAATTAAGGAGATGAAAAGGGGAGCTAAAGGGCGGACTTGTTTCTGCGGTGATGCGAGGAGAAACGGTCGGGAGCGAGATAGTCGAAGGGGAGACCAATAAGCGGTGGCGGCGCTCGCGCGAGGAGGAAGACGAGCGAAGGGGGGAGGCGCTCGGCAGCGGGATGGGCCAGAAGGAGGGAGGGGTGGTGGCGCTCGCGCGAGGAGGAAGACGAGCTTGTGGGGCTGGGCACCGAAATCTTCGTCGCGTCAGAACAACAAAATTAAATTAGGACGGGGTATGGATTTGGAAACTGCTCTTCGCCGCATCAGAGGAAGTTTGTGTTTGATGCGGGCTGCGGGGCGCGCCAGTGCTGCTAATTTTTTACAGGAGTTATTTATTCATTTTTGAAAATAATACGAGGTTTAAAAAAAATTCAAATCTAACCCACCCTCGTGGGCCGGCGGACAGCTAATCGGCTTCGGCCGCCGACTGGGTGCAGCAGCGCCCCGAGACCCTCTTCCTCTCTCTCCTTTCTTCTTCTTCTCTCCTGGCCGAAATTAGTGAACTTTGAACTACATCTTAAACTTTGAACTACATCTTATAGGTAGTTGGCAGCCAATGACACCTTGATATATTGTTTTTATTGGCCATGTAGAGCAAATTCGGTGGTGCTAAGTTGGAACAATGGTGGTGTATTGGAGGAGCTTGGAGGTGGGGGTGGTGGTGCTGATCAGGCGATTGAAGGCTGCTCGACGTAGGGGTTTCACACACTTCAAGGTAACTCTAATCCCTCGTGTATTTATCCTACAATGTATATGTTTGTGAGGGTAGATGTGTTGTTCTAGATGGTAGTATGTTTATGTAGTAATCTAAATGTTATTACCATATACATATTTATCCTATAATGTATACGGTATTATTATTTTTGGCCGGTAGTAATATGTTTATATATTCTAAAAAAATTATGTCGTTTTTGACGCGTCATAAATATGTCGTACTGCTCATTATTTAACGCTACTAAATAATTGTCGTCCTAAATATTTGTTTATGTCGTACTGCTTGGTATTTGACGCGACTTAATTTTTTTTTAGGCAGGAGAGATGTCCGGTGTAGTGAAATTTGTTTTTTTTACTACGGTTCAGGTACTGTCCTAACAAATGAGCACGGAGCTGATCTGAGTCAATTTAAGTATGTGAAGTTGGATCTAACGCCCCCTCAAACATGGACTATTACTCAGTTGAATGAATGGTTGGTAGGATGTTTAGGGCTTAATCTTGAAACATACACAGTCAGTGTGCAATCTTTGCAAGGTGAAGGAGGTGACAGATTTTTCGGATAAGTTGGGCATGAAGTTTTTCATGTGTGCGAACTGTGAGCATGATCCACTTGTCCCGGTTTCGTCGTACGAGAAGCCTCTAGTAAGTAGATATAAGTGTGGTTAAACATGCTGTTTGTGTCATTATCGATTTATTTGTAACCTTAAGCTATTTTGTAGTCGCCTCTACCCCTATGCATGTGGTATCGATGGATTGACACGAAGATGCCAGATTGGGCGGTTGAAGAGATTAATACAAGATCACGACGTGCATGGCGGCGTTTCCACGCGGACGAGTGTGCGGCAAATGCTGCAGCCCAGGAGAAAGCGGAGGAAGAGAGACAGCTGAAAGAACATAGGGAGGAACAATGACGTTTCTTCTGAGAGTTAGGGAGGAAAAACAGGGAGGAAGAGCATCGCATGCTAGAGGAGGAACGAAGGCGCAAGGAGACCCGTGAGGCGGAAAGGGAGAAGAAAAGAGAAAGAGCTGCCATGGCAAAAGCTGCAGAAGAATGTGGTGATAAGACAGGAAAATGGCCTCAGTGGAGTCAGTAGTGCTAGTACTGTGTTCCAATTGTATTTGCTCTCTTAATTTTAGTCCAAGTGCGGTATTATTGATGTATGTTATTTTAGTCATGCCTTAGTTCTATAACCAACACATCCACTTAATTTCAGTCTTGCAGTATTACCGTGTCATGTGTTTTAGTTCTCAATAATTGTTTGGAATCGATGAATAATGGGCGAGACAAAATGGGCAGGAACCGATCCCCCGTTTGCATTGATCATGCAACTAAGCAGCTTGGGCGAAGTTGATTGCGCTGATTAGTTCCAATCGGCGTAGGCGAAATCAACCGGAACTAATCAGCTTCGCCCAGGCCGATTAGCGCCCCTGCCACCCGGCGAGGCCTACTAGATCTAATCGGCCTGGACCAGGCCGATTGGCCCTAATCGGCTTCGGACAGGCCGACTGGAGGTAATCGGTCTGGCGCAAGACGAGGGTGGCCTTGATTTGCAACTTTTTAAAGCCATATATTATTTTAAAAAATGAATAAATAATTCGTATTATTTTTTAGAAAAAATAGCGGGATCCAGGGGCGGCGATTTGGAAACTGATCTTCGCTACGTGTTGGATTCGGAGACGGGCTGCGCTGGGCTGCCCTAGGGGCCCATGGAAGCTTGACGAAAAAAACAAGAGAAAAAAGGGTGGACCCTTAAGTATTTTTTAGATAGGTATATAGATATAGATTAGATATAAATATAGATGTCTCGATTGCATGTTTCCAAAAAAAAAATTGGGAGCCAATACGTATAGGTTCGGATTCCTTCCGATTGTGCGCCACGGTCCACGAGGTGACCTAGACCCCCTTCTTTTCAACTTTTAGGACGGGTTTCTCGGAGAAGCTGCTCTCCCCAAGCTTTCGGGAAAAGCCGTCCTAAATTTTTTGCTAAGTTTTCAAATTAGGTTAGCCTAACAAAATTTCCCTACCGTGCTGTCGACTTCTCCGCGGGGTTTCAGGGAAGATATTTGGCTTCGCGAGGTGAGCATTCTGATTTCCGATCAGTAGAATAGAATCTTTCTTCCTCTCGTCGGATATATTCTCCATCTTCCTCTCGTATCTCCTCCAAATCTTAGATTCGAGCCCTCCGACGGTTAACTGAATAGACCTAGATAAAGTGCCCTCACCAATTCATCCGCCGCTCGCCCAACCCAGCACCGTCCGTCCGCCTGGAGCGGACTAGCAATTGTAGGAACCTTTGTGCTTGTTCGTTCCATTTTTTTTTTCAGTTACTCGTCCTGCCGGAGGGAAGAAAGATAGTATACAATCCTTTTCTTTCTACCTTTCACAAAAGGACGGTAGCTAGTACTATGACCCCACAATCAATATGCAAAGGTCCAGCCCTCCCGTCCAAAAGCGAACTCTACTAAGCAGGCTATAACTATGTCCTTGATCGGATCGGGTGCTCCATATCACCAGACGATCTCTCCACTTCACCTTGTTTCTGTCTGGGGGACGCTGGGGTTATGGACTGGAGCTCAAGTTAGCAGAGCACAAGAACATGGACGGCATACGGGTCAACGAAGGAAAAATTCAGGCTCTTGAGTTGGCCTGAATTTTTCCTTCGGCTGACACGTACGCCATCCAAATCTTCATGGTTTGTGCAACTCAACAGCCATACACTCATACTGCTTTATTTGATTTTCAGAAACACCAGCAGCATCCTGGAGCTACTACTACGTACGATGGAAGGTTTGATCCGGCAGATAAACGCGCTCATCGACCGCCGCCGGCCCGGACGAAGGACGCAGCAAAACCCAGGCATTCCTGCGCGCGTTCGAGCAGATCGCCTCGCCGTCGTCGAGCCGATGTGCTACCGCGTGCTACGAGTTCAGCCCGGAGCCACCTAGTAGAGTCAGGCGGGGAACTGCTCATGGTCGTCCAGCACTGCCCTCTGCCTCTCCACGACGGGACCTTCCAGAAGCAGGACGTGTACAGGATGGACTTGATCAACCGGCGGTGGGCTGACGTGTTGGGCCCTCGCGGGAGGGGCCTGCTGCTCGGCCCGTCGCGCTTCGCTTCTGCAGAATAAACACTAATTCGTATCAAGGATGGATCTAAGCTTTGGCGTACTCGCAGATGAATTGCTCGACCTCTGAAACATTACCAGTAAGACCAGCACCTTCAGCAACTGTGACCTTGTTCTCGCATTGACTGAAGTTGAATGCCTCTCCAGGGACACCAAGCTGGACTTCGTCAGTGATGTCAGCAGATGATATGGGTGTTCCTCGATTCCCGAAGCTTGTTGCTACAAATAACAAAATCAACACATATTACACAGCCTTGTATAATCTGATTTGCTTTGGCTAGTAAATGCTGACAGTTGGGGCACTCTCTAAGAAGAGATTTAAGTTGAATGAGCCGTCGATGACCTCATATGAGTATGTAAGCTTCTGTGCAGCATAATGGAAAAACAATAGGATAAATTCAAGAGGAAGTAAATTGACGCAAAATCATACTCACATAATTTACTAGCTGCCAAGTTAGGACAAATTATAAGTTCCTAACTACGCAAGCATGTTATATGTAAAAAAAAATGCCATACACTTGTCCAGCTGCTTCTCAACGAACTGTCCTTAGAGTGAGCTGTAACTTTGTCTGTCTTATTGCAGAATATAAGAACACAAACCCTTTTCTTCACCACAGCTGCCTTCGTCAAAATGTCATACAAATACAAGTACCTGTGAATGTGATAAGAGATAATTGTGAGGCAAAACCAAGTTACCAACTGCATCAGTCAACTTATTTTGCAGGTTTGAATATGAACTAAGCTCCTAATGACCCTCCAAGTTTTGATCCAGCATGTGATGGGGCCGTCAACTGTTAGCTAAAGTAGAAACCATCAATTTTGCTCAGAATGAAAATTAAGTCAGCAAAAATTACTCCGCAGCGGCTTGCATGCTACACAAGAAATCCTGAGAAGACAACTCCAGCTGCCTGAGGCAGGAATTCACCAAGCTTGGGTTTCAGCCTCGCATGACCCGGAACATCATCAACATGAACAGGTTTTATTTTGCCTTTCTGCAGAGTGCAGATAGGACAAAAGCAAAGTAAGCAGCAGGTCTTGCAGTCTATAAATGCATTTTTATATCAAGCTGTAGGAAAGATTGATATGATGTCAGTACAACTTTCAAGGATTTTCAGGATGGTTGGTAAGCTTCGGATTCGGGTTTCGTTGTCGAGGTGCCTCATGAACTGCCTGTGCTTCTGCCAGGTGTCCAACTGAACTGAATTGGAGAGATAGCCGACGATATGCCGTCGTGTTAACAATGACACTTGAGCTGTCGTCTCATGTGACTCTGAAACATAATAATCAGCACTGCACACAAGCATCAGAGGATGCTCATAAAAGCTAGTAGTGAGGCATGTATGATTAGTGAATGTACCCAAGGAATAGGCAAGAGGTAGACAGACAGGATCCGTACAGTGCTGCTTAGGGTCTTTGGATTCTAGAGTGCTGCTTCTGCAGCAGCCTGAAGGATGTGACGCAATGCATTGTGCTGGGCACTTAGACTAGAGCATTATTATGCAGTAAGAAAATTATGATTTGGCACAATGACGAGACTAGAGATTTGGCTAATAAAAAAATGGTTTTGGAAGCCTGTTCACAGATTAATTAATCCACAACCACTGGCCAAGTTTCGATCTCAAGAGTTCTCTAAAAAATATGCAGACGGCAGGTATATATATGAGAGGCGAAAGAAGTCCCTTATGATGTGCATGTGTTGCTGCTTGTTATCGTGTGCTACCGCTCAAGCACGTTATGATCCAATTATTATGTGTTCCACTTCAAACCAGGGGCGGAGCCGGGGGGGAGCGAGCAGGGTCAGACCCCCCCAATGCATCGCCCCCCCAAAAGATTTCCATGGTGCATATACTAGTACTAATTAGTTTAAGGTGCTAAACTAATGAGCTTAAGGTGCTAATGGCCGGAACTAATTAAGTAGCTAACCCAATAAATACCCAGAAAAAGGCCAAGAAAAAGAAAAAAAGCCCACGAGTGCCCACTACGGCTGATTACGTGAGAATCGGGCAATCGGCAGCAGCAGGGCATCCGGCCGGTACGTGATCGATCTGTTCCCTGCCGTCACCAGTTCTCTTCCTCTGTTCTTCTTCATCTCCAGACGACGGACGACCAGACCAGACACTGCAGCTTGGGAGACGAGCGATTGATCGAGTCGCCGGAGGCCGGAGCCGGACGCACGTACAGGTAAGTAACTTGCTCGTTCTTTAATTATTTAGATGATTAGGTAATCAACTAATCATCAATTCATCAACAAATATTCCTATTATTAATAGATGAAGAGGAAGAATCAAGGGTTTGGAAAGACGCCATCAATATCATGTTGGTACAAACCAGTACCAGTTGCTTCAAATTCAAGCTCTAGTATTCCTGCTGTTCAGAATATTGTAGTATCATCTGAAGAGGAAAACGCAAACCCATCTGAGGAAGAGCATCCATCTGTAGATGATAACTCAACTGATAATCCAATTGATATGCAAACTGATGATCAGAATATTGTAGCATCAGTGGAAGTTTCAGAACAGGCTAGAGTAGGAAGTACAACATATGAACGGGATCCGGGTAAACGCCAACAAATTTGGGAACTCCCTCTGGATAAGCAAGAAGAAGCTCGTCGATTTTATATTTCAGAGGGCCCCTTTCAGCCATACATGGCCAATTATCCGCATAATGAACATCGTCGTCGAGTCCAATATAGCTATTTCACTAATTTTTCTTGGCTAGAGTATTCACTTGTTAAACATCATGCATATTGCCTGCCTTGTTTCCTCTTCACAAGAAAGCCAAATGGTAGATGTGGCTCGGATACATTCACAATCGATGGATTTTTGAACTGGAAGAAGGTGAATGCTGGAAAAAATTGTGCTTTCTTAACTCACATGGGCAAAGATTCAAACTCTGCTCATAACTTTTCGGTTCGATCGTTTCATAGTCTGAAAAATAGTATGACTCATATCGACAAGGCGATTGTACAAGCATCTGCAAAAATGATTGGAAATGCAAGGCAAAGGCTTAAAGTTACAATTGATTCCATCAGGTAAGAAATATATTTTTCATTCTTGTACTGTCCAACATTACAGCTTCATATGTTGTAGTATAAATCTATAACAAGGTACTAATAGCTTGTTCTTTTATGATTTCACTAGGTGGTTAACATTCCAAGCTTGTGCTTTTAGAGGCCATGATGAATCTCCAGGATCCATAAATCAGGGTAATTTTCTTGAACTGATAAAGTTATTGGCTTTGTATAACAAGGAGGTGAATGAGGTTGTCCTACAAAATGCTCCACGCAATGCTAAGTACACATCTGGAGAGGTACAACAAGAAATTCTTCAGTTACTATCTCGTAGAGTGCAGAAAAATATTATAGAAGAAATTGGTACTAGCAAGTTCTGTATAATGGTGGACGAAGCTCGAAATGAATCCAAAAAAGAGCAGATGGCATTGGTCATTCGATTTGTTAACAAGGAAGGGTTTATAAAGGAGCGGTTCCTTGATGTTATTCATGTAAAAGACATAGTTGCATCGACTCTGAAGGATGCAATTTGTGCTGTCCTTGTTGATAATAATCTGAATGTGCAAGATATCAGAGGACAAGGATACGACGGGGCAAGCAACATGAGAGGGGAATGGAATGGACTGAAGGCTCTTATTCTGAACGAGTGCCCTTATGCATATTATGTCCATTGCATGGCTCATCAGTTACAGTTGGCTCTTGTTGCAGCATCAAGAGAAGTGCCTGATGTGCACAATTTTTTTCAGCATGCAAATTTCATCATAAATGTGGTTAGTGCGTCGTCTAAACACAATGATGAGTTACTTGCAAAACAAGCTATTGAGATTGCACGTGAAATTGAATTGGGAGAGCTCGATAGAGGCAAAGGGGCAAATCAAATAGGCTCTTTATAGAGACCAGGGGACACTAGATGGAGCTCTCACTTCAAGTCAATTCACAGCTTGCGAAAGATGTTTGGTGCTACAATTGCAGTCCTAAGGAGTATAGCAACGGATCGTTCCGTCTCACAATATTCTAGAGGAGATGTTGCAGGAGCCCTAAAGATAGTCATCTCTTTTGATTTTGTTTTTATTCTGCACCTCATGGAGAAAATTATGAAGATAACAGATGTCTTGTGTCAAATACTCCAAAAGAAATCTGTTGACATATTGAATGCATTAAATTCTGTCTCAAACACCAAGGCGCTTATTGGTAAGCTAAGGGAAGATGGTTGGGAACCTCTTATGGAGGAGGTTAAATCTTTTTCTCTGAAGCATGAGATTGATATCCCAGATTTGAACAACAAGTATGTCTCTTTAATTCCGCCTGTCTTCTATTGCATTCTATTTATCGTACACTTTCTCATATTTTTATACAATACGACTTGCAGGTATGTTGATGTGACTAAGTCTCGGAACAACACTTCACCACTATAAAGTAGATGTGTTCAACGTTGCCATAGATCAACAAGTGGTGGAGCTCAATAATCGATTTGGTGTTCAAAGTACAGAGCTTCTGACACTGTGTGCATACATATCAAATATATGTTCTTTGGTGGAAAAGTTTTATCCGGCTGATTTTTCTACCCAAGAACGAGCTCAACTGGAGTCTCAGCTGCCACATTTCCAATTGGATGTCTGCAACCATCCGGAACTAAAATGCGTGCCTTCACTTGCTGATTTGACAGTTGGTCTAGCTAAAACAGGTAAATCTGATGCATACTCGATGGTTGATAGGTTATTGCGCTTGGTCATAACTCTACCAGTGTCAACCGCAACCACCGAGCGAGCTTTTTCAGCTATGAAACTGATCAAGACGCGTCTTCGAAATAAAATGGGAGATGACTTTCTTCGACACTACATGATCGTCTATATTGGGAAGGAATTAGCTAGAAAAGTCACCTCCTAAAAGATCATTGACTTGTTAGATGAGCTTGGTAGTCGTAGAGTTAAATTTAAGCTCATAGAAATTTAGTTTCTTTTGTTCTTGCACACATTTGTTGCTATACTTTCTATCGATATACTACATTGAGACTCTTTATATTGAGACTTTATATATTGGTATTTTTATCTATACTTTGTGTTTTTAGTTTTTCGCCCCCCTCATATTCAAATCCTGGCTCCGCCCCTGCTTCAACCTCCATACAAAATCTTACTGATTAAAATACAGGAGCCCACAGCTGTACTCTGTGATTAAGAAGATGCATTTCTTCAGCAAAAACTATTTTTCTTCAAAACATGATTAAAGTGATGTGGTGATTATACTCCCTTAGCTTCACTTGAACTCCAAGGCTTGAGCGCGCACTGGACTGGACAACCACATATCAAGATTGTAAGTTGGTATGTTCACCTAATCAAAGTCGACACTGGTAACATTATCTCCTTGCCTCATCTGGGCGGTCACTGCATGTGGAGATCACTATAACCTTCGACCTGTGAAGTTTTGGCACGTGAGTAGTGGGTGCAGAACGAGATAAGAGTCATGCTTTTCTGGTAGTGACCAGAATAAGTTGGGTACAGACCTGAGAGCTGCTTGTGTGCTTTTCTTCTTCTGGAGTTCATGAGCTGGGAAGTAGAGAAGTGGAATGATCCAAAGCATGTAAGCATACACAAGCACGATGGTGCCAAAAGATAGATCTTGTTGTGTTCTCTCTTTGCAGTTCTAGTTCTAACTCCCGTGTTTCTAATAATGCTTGGAAAACATAAAATTCACAGACATTTACAAGAACCAGTCTATTTTCTGCCGCATTGTTAAAAATCCAAATACACACACAGATCACCACTTGAATCATGGGTGCATCCGAACATAACTCTTAAGAATTACATTGGCTTTTCCATGTTAAAGCAGGAAGAGCAACCCATAATTCATTGGATTTATATGGTATTTGAAGAAACTTTTTCTTTGGAATTGGGTAATCTTCTGCACCTTGATCTCTATTTCATCCAGGAGTAACGGATATGGGATTCATGCACGTTCTGAAACCTCGAATTAGACTACTCTTGCTACCAGAAAAAAAATATGATAAGAAATAATACGTTGCTTTGGTCCCCATTGTCGTTGAAAAGGAAAATAAAGATAACAAGAGTAAGGTCAGATATAGTACAAAAGGTTCAGATAAGAATACCATGGAAGCAATGCTCGTGATTCCTAAGCTCGTGCTAATTTATCGTCCCAGAATTTGTTGCTTAATCAAATCATATGATCAACCGCACGACCAGGTGCCGAATACCATGGTCCAGACAACTCCAGAAGGCCAGTATGCTATCAGGCTTGATAATCACATCTCAACTATTAGAACCATTTGGATGTCATCAATATAACTTGTCTTCATCCTACTGTTAGGTTGAGGTCAGGCTCTATTCAATAATTTGACCTGATTAAGCTGCCAGCTCTAAATTAAGTTTCTGCTGCCTGCTTTGTTAACAATGTATCCACAACAAGAAAACCTTGCGAACTATTGACCCGCTCAATTCCAAACTACACCCAGTAACCTTCTCCAATCCAACTCCACAGAGCATACTCCTTATGATTTCATCTTCTTCCCATTTGCCAGCATTTGAGTACAGATTATCCTCACAATGTAGTTACCGGTGTTCTTAGGCTCAATCATAAATTGTCGATCAAATGCAAACCGACCAAGCTCAACATCACCAACTGCTGCTGTTCCATTACGCAATGAACCCCAGACCTTTGCATTTAGCTCAAAAGGCATCTTGTTTACAAGCTCAAGGGGATCCTTAAGCATACCAGCACGGCTGAGCACAGAAACTATGCAAGCATACTGCTCCATCACTGGACTGATACCAAACACAATTTGCATGGAGTCGAAAACTTCACGAGCTTCAGCTACCTTACTCGCCTGAGCACATGCAGTGAGCGCAACGTTGAAAGTTACAGTATCCGGCCCAGTGCCAGCACTGACCATCTGGCTGAAAAGGCCCAATGCTTCCACAATGTCTCCATGAGTCACGGCTGCCGCTATGATTGATGCCCAAACAATTGTGCTTCTATTCTCATTCGATTCAAACACCTTCTTGGCCATACCAAGAAATCCAGACTTTGCGTAAGCATCGATCAATGCACTCACAGCATTGTTGCTCTGATCACATAACCATGAGCTTGCTTTGCTCCAAGTAAAGTTGAGAACAATGTAACTGAAGGGATGATAATTGCAATCTTAGCTGCATTGGGCAGTAATCCAAGAACATCAGACTAGAATCCATTTTAACCAGGAATCAATGCATTCCATAAGTTGATGACTTTAGCATCCGCTTGGTGCCTTGGTGGAAAAGACTAGTTCCCTCATCCACATGCGCATTGTTCATGCAACCAGTAATCATGGCACTGTAACTGACTGTATTTCTTACGTGCATACTGCAACCGCCCACATTTGGCGTAAAACCCGGTCACTAAGTTCCGCGTCTCGACGTAGAAGTGAAGACCGCTCTCAGCGGCAATCCGGAGCAAAATCAACACCCCTGAGCTGGGCACAAGCATGTAGCACGCTTGTCAGTGATAATGTTTGGCTGAAACACTACTAATGGCACGAGCCCGCACCAATTCATCGAACAACTCCCGGCATTCTCGCCTTCTCAGTACCACCCTCCACGGGAAAAAGCCGATATAAGCGAATTCCAGGACAAGGCGTCCCTGCGTGGCATTTCATCAAACACCGCGCGAGCAGGGCATATGTCCCCCACTCCCCCGTGTTCCCGTACTCACTGACGAGTCCATTTGAGACGAAAAGGTATGTGCCGAATCCGCGCAGGAGCGCGAGGGCGTGGAGCTCCCCTGTGACGAGCGGGGACAGGCCCGATCCGGATGCGACAAGGGACTTGAGGAGTGCGGAGACGGTGACTTCGTCGGGGATACGCCGGAGCCAGCGAAAAGACGAATTGCCGCAGAGAGTTCGGGCGAGTGGAGGGAGAGCAAGATGAGGATGGCGTTCCAGTCGAAGATGTTAGGATGGGGGATGGCGTCGAACACCCTGCGGGCGTCGTCGAGGCGTGCGGTCCTGGAGTAGAGGGAGATCAGCTTAGAGCCGAGGAAGTTGGAGAGAATCACGGAGGGGGCGACGAGCCGACGAGGCGGGCGTGGAGCTTCTGATCGGCGGCGAGACGACTGTAGTCAACGCAAAGCTTTTTAAAAAAAAAAAAATAACCTGCAATTTTATTAAAAACGAGAACCATCCCTAGCGGACCCAGGTTTTCTAATATTGGACGGCGAATACACTGCGGTTCTAAATTTTTTTAATTTTTTTTTCTGATAATTATTACTAAGAATAAAGGATTTTAAAAATTATTGGGTGGGGCGTGCCCCACCCAATAACCCGACTGGGTCCACCCCTGCCATCACAGGTACAATGCTTTTGATCATATATTCTAAAAACTATAAGGTAATTTCTATAATTAAGAATTACAATGAAATGTCTTAAAAACATCTTCTCCGTGATATCATACTACGTTGCAACATGAAATTCTGTTGAGGCTTTTACATAGAGACTGCAATCAGATTGTAGCAACAACATCGTTATAGGTATCCCTACACGAGCCTTACTACTTTTAAAGGTTTCAAAAAGACCCTTGAATCCTGATGGCGGGCACGCGAGGTGAGGGCGGCGCGCAAAGGCAGAGAGGATGGGGAGGAAGTGTCAAATCGAAGAACGCTATATGCCCGGCTCGGGATTCGGGAGCAGAGATCGAGAAAGATGCATACTTGTGGATCGGGGGTAGGGTGGTTGAGTAAGTCAGACACTCGCACGTGAATTAAACGCTAAACGTACATACGGAAAAAATTAGGAGGCTAAAAGTTACTCCCTCCGGTCCTAAATTGTTGTCGAAATATAGGAGCTGATTTAGTGGGTCTAATTTTTTGGTAATTGTGAGGTGGAATGGTTTGTGTACGTTTTGTGAGGTAGATTTAGAAAAGAAAATGTTGATGATTTTATAAGTACCAGAGATATTCTTTTAGTTTTACCACGGTGTGAATCATATCGATCCAACTGCATGCATGGGTTTGCCAACATAGCCTAACTATTTTCTTTTTGACAATGGCGTTGACAATCCGTTAAACTTCGGGAACATCAATATCAGCAGGAATTCAGGATAACCCAATTTCGTTTTCTTGTGAAGAAATTTCAGTATAATTGATGCCAGCGAAAACGTATCACTTAACTTAGTGTTTCTCTGCAGAGAATCTAGAACTGAACCTTGCGCCATCCTCGGGATCTGATGGACGATGGGAAGCGGAAGCATTAGCCTGATCGCAGCTAATGGTTGTTCGAGATGAACGTGAGATCCGCTACATTCCTCGGACAACTGGTTTTAGCAACTTCATTTGGAATCTCGGTTTATTAGCCTTAGGAGCAATTAACAAGGGATATTAATTGTTGCAACTGATGAGTTAATCTCATTGAGCCTCTTTTTTTTTTTTACATCTTCCTCAAGTTTCAGTCGATCGTCTCACCCGTATGATTTGCTTTGTGATTAATAAAAGGGCCATGCGAGTGGTGGAGACTAAAGTCATTCAAAACAAAACGAGAACAATTTCGGCCATAGGCTCTCCCTACGTATGATTGCAATGCATAGGAAAGGTCGTACATTTCCAAATCATTACTAGCCAAAAGAATTTGAATTTGGTTGTATTATGGTAGTTAAGAAGACAAGAACCATCGTGGCTTTCTTCCAGCCTACATATCCAGTTAAAGGCGCGCCCCAGTTAAAATTCACTGAATCATGAGAGTTCTTCTCTACATAGCAAAATAAACAACAATTTTTCAACAGACAAATAGCTGCTACCAAATAATTTCTCTACAAAGATATAACAAAATGAAACAAGACACTGTAACAACTTCCTTCATCTCCTCATTTCCCTTCACCCAAACCTAGGGACACAGTGACTCAAATGTAGACATTGCCAGAGACAACATGCTATGCTCAAAGCTTTGGATTAATAATGTGTGATAAATGAAAAGGAGTGACCCAAGCAGTGTAAAAGGAAAACAGATGACTTGAAGCCTTGAAGGGTCTTACCAACAGATTATTCAAATAGAAACTGGAGGGGCCATGTGATACAACATTTCAATGCGAACTAGAAGATAAACTGAAAAGAAATCATACACAGATCGAACATCGGAAAAGAATCCAATGGTATACAAGCTTATTCAAAGTGCTCTGGCAGTGTTACTCAATATATTGTTACTGCATCAACTAAGTTTTCTCAACACAACTGTCAACTATATGAACATCACTGAGCGGCTGATTTGTCGTCCATGACAAAATCAACCCAGAGGTGTTCCCTAAACCTGAAAGGCGTGTCCGGAGAGACTGTTTTGCGCTTGATAGTAAGCCTGGTAGATTGTTTGCTGGTGTACCTTGCTATCAATGCACCCTCGAGACTCTGTTCCCAGGAGAAACCATCGGTTAGATCTCTTCACAAGGCAGCCTTTCTGCTGGCTAGGGGCCTTCTGAAACATCGGCACAATAACTTTGTCCTTGAAACCATCAACTGTTCTTTGGATAAGCATTGTCTGTTTAGTCCCAGTGAATATACTGCGCCCCTGAAGATGGGGGACATCAATCCATCTCCGCCGCATGGGATCAAACCCAACGATGAGGGCCTTTCCTTGGTGGGAAACCAAAGTAACACACAGTTTTTGCCCCACGGAACCAAGTATCCAGACGAGTGAAGGAAGACCCTCTTGTCGGGCATCTTCACTATATCCCAAGATCCTCTTGTGTATACACCAATACTTCCATCATTGGCTAAGCAGTAACAGCTTGCACGGATCTTTACTGGTTTAGAATGATCTGAGAGTAGGAATGAGGCATTGCTGGCATAGCTTTGCTCAGCCCAACCGCCAACAGTATACTCACCAATAATTGCATTTCGACGACCTGGGGTGCTAATCCCAAATATGTGGACTCCCTGTTCATTTACCAGTAAATCCATCAGAGTATAATGTCTTGCTCTAGAAGGTGGAGGGATCACCTTCTTGACATTATTGAGCAAATTGACCAGGCACAGTTGATCATCAATCTTCAATAAGACCCACTCTTGATGACTTGAGAACAGTGTTATTTGCTTGTAACCACGCCCTGTGGTGCTCTCAAGAGCAAATATCTCGCCTGCTAATGGACTATACAGTCCCAAACATGGCGTAGCTGAAGGTAAAATGAGCAGCAGGAGAGGTGTTAGGGAGCAATCCAAGACCCAAGGGAGACTAGCCAGCATTCCCTTGCATGATAACCTCAGACTGAGTCCTTCCTTTGGGGACAGGAACTCCTCCATGTACATCAGAATATCACTTTGCACTGTTAGCAGACTCTGTTTTCAATATATCATAGTCAGGCTTCATCACTTAACAATAAGTAGGTACCAACTCAGTATAACAGAAGTTAATTAAACACGTAAAGTTCAAAGAAAAACCACAAGCCTCCAAATAACTCAGCTTCTATTAAATACAAAAACAACTTCTGTTTTTGTACTTATGGTACCTTAGGATTTCACATGTCTTTATACTGTCCAGTGAAGTGCCCGTGCATTGCTACGGATCGGCAAAATCATCTGCTCCCTCCGTCCAACAAAAGATGTCTCAAGTTTGTTAAAATTTGGATGTATTTAGACATGACTTAGTATATAGATGCATTCAAATTTGGTCAAAATTGAGACATCCTTTGTTGGACGGAGGGAGTATAAGAATATGAGAGTGGATTTTGTGCATGCACAGGTAATAAATTGATGAAAATAAGAAGTCTCTGACAATCAAGTAATAATTATCTAACGTCTCCAAAGATGAACCACCAACTCGAATGTTTATAAGCATTAGAAAAGAAGAATTACCGTGTCGAGCAAAGTTTTATGGGAAAATGTACCGAATGTGAAGGCCCAGCACCAGGAGCAGCAGGGGCGCAAGGTAGGCCGCGGCTCAATAAACCCCCAGACCACGCTCCCAGATGCCATGGGAGCAAGATGGTGCCCGTCGGGCTCATGAGCAGTAGACATGGTATAGTCATTGCAGCAAGATTATCAAACTGGCCGCAGAAGCACATATCTGAAACTATGTATTGCCTGGCTAGACTAGATCGCCCGAGGAGAGCCAAGAGCCGAGGCCTGTCTTCGGAGGCCTGTCCTAGGATCCGGTCCAGGTCCAGGTCCAGCAGTAGATGCTCCGCGGTCTGAAGCTTCCCGTCTGCGGGCAGTCCGGCCTGAATCCCGTGCGCCGCTGCGGATGTGGCGTTGACGAGACGGTTGAGGGACTCACCGATCAGAACACTGCTGCTTCCCGCAGTAGATGTGGCGGGGGAGAGGATGTACGCGGTGTGGTCGAGGTGGTGTGCGACCTGAATCCCCTCACTCAGCACAGCGAATGGGGCGGAGCCGAAGAGGGCAGGTATGCAGTCGTTGTGGACTCCGACCTGAATGCCCTCCGCCGCCGCTGCGGATGGGGGCCTGAGAAGGCGGCCGAAGGCGAGCAGGTCGTCGACTTGGTGTCCAACCTGAACCCCCTCCTCCACCGCAGCGGATGGGGCGGGGGCGAGGAGGTCAGTAAGATCGTGGGCGTATCCGTCGTTGGAGAGGCGAACCTGCTCGCGTTCCCCGCGAAGTTCCTCCCGCGCCAACATGGAGCACAGGCGCAAGAGCTGCCTCTGGTCGAGGAATCGCCGGTTCCCGGCGGCTCCTTGACGCCCGATTAGCCCCAGGGGGGAGCACGAGCCTGAGGAGGCTGTGCCCGCGCCGACCAGCGGTCGTGTTGCGGGAAGACGATGTTAGAGAGGCGAGTAGGCAATCGGCGGCACTCTCCCCTTGGCCGATTGCGGCGAGGAGGACCAGCTCCGCCATTGCAAATGCCTGGGGCTAGGCTGGCAGGGTTGGGTCAGGCGAGGCGGTTACTGGTGGTGGGGTGGGGCGTCCGGGGTGGGGATGGACCGATGGAGGGAGGAAGAAGCGCTAATCAAATTTTCCGGGGGCGGGGGAAGAAGGGAGCAAGATTGGCCCGCGGGGGAGGCCGCCGAAGGGAGAAGAACAAGAGAACAAGCGCTGAAGCGGGCTAGGAAAAAAAAAATAGCATGGAGTAAAAGGCTTCATCCTTAGGCCCCCGGGCCGGCCCGGCACGGCCCGTTTAGCACATTTGGCCCATTAGACTTCTCTCTGACCAATCCATCATTTTTTCTCTTTTAGCCTATCATTTTCTTCATCTTTTGGCCCAGCCCAAACTTTTTTCTTTTTTCACTAATCTGGCCCATGTGCTGAGGCGGGCTTCAGTGGGCCCGGAGGGCTTAACGGGCCCCGGCCGGCCCGTCCATGCTCTGTGCCGCACCTGGGCCGAGAGAGGCATTTTGGGCCGGCCCGGCCCCTATATAGCCAAGCTTGTTGGGCCCGAGCTAGGCCCGTTTAACAGAAGTCGGGCCGCCCCGATGGCCACCTGTACTTATGGTGTCTTAGGATTAAGGTTCAGTTTGATCACTGCATTTCTCCAAATTTGTTTTGGTGGTCCACCTATGATCATTTTTTATTTCAGCCATATTTTCTATATCTAAATAGGACAAACCCGTTACTCCTTCCGTCCAACAAAGATGTCTCCATTTTGACCAAATTTGAATGCATCTATACACTAAGTCATGTCTAAATACATCTAAATTTTGACAAATTTGAGACATCTTTTGTTGGACAGATGAGTATTTGATTTCTCTCAACATGCAAGCATGCCAAATCATCACACCATTAATTTGTTCACACCTATTTAGTGAAAAATTCATATTTTTTGCACATGCATGCATACTACTTTTCATCAAGCTATTTCCACAAAGTGAAGAATCTATAATTTATCATACAATTCCATTATACATTTTCACTGGATACTCTTTTGTTGCTCTTTTTCACTCATGTATGTTCTCAACAACATGGGCTCACGTATGTTAACTAAAAATTTCCACAACAAAATGCGGGGGCATCATCTAGTTCTAATGATGCGGCATCCGGAGATTGTTAAGGTATTCTTAGAGGTCGACACTTAATCGGCGCTTATTTAGAATTTGTTGATGTTAAGGAAAGTGAAATATGATAAAATTGAGTAAGAGTCAGCAAAGAGCATCAACAATAGTACTTACTCGATGTCACCTAGAGTCCCATGGTATTTCTTATATAGGATTATTCACCTAGGTGTAAAATGCTTCTTAACCTTTGAATGAGATAAGAGCTAGGGGAAAAGATCTACGGAGTACTCGGTATTTCCCGGCCAACGGGCTCGGCCTGGAGGGCGACAGCCGCGTCTACATCGTCTCGACGGAGATGCCCATGTGCGTCCACCACGTCAAAGGTCTGATGAATCAGCAGTTTTATCAACGCCCAACTGATCAAATTTTGTCGAGGATGCACACACTTGCGGCCAACGCCTGTGGCTTTCTCACAGGCTAGCTAGTTAGCGAAGGAGCCAATAATGGCCGGCTAGCCTCTATGGCTTACCTTTTACATATTTGAGTTTAAATCGGTCCAAAATTTCTGGTTTCAGCGAATGCATGTAGAACCTTGAGTTGCTCTGTTTCAATCTCACCATGTTGTAATGATTTGTTTCTTGACTGAGTTGGGATGTAAGACAAAGTGAGAGTTTCTCCGATTTCATTCAAGAAAACCAAATTTCTTTTAATAGAAAATAGATAACCCAACACACTCACCCAACATCTAGCTACCAGCAGCACAGGCTACAACCTGAAGCTACCCAAGCTCAAAAACTGAGACTATTCCTAATCTGACAAAAAGACGCTGCCAACATGACAGCATAGCATGCAAAGACTACAGTTCACTGCATCCAGAATTCGCCAGGCTTCTCAAGTTGACTACACAACATCCATTTGCTCAGATAGGATCAACCCTCCAGTCGAAGCGTCAAAGGCCCCCCAACGATCGCCGGAACACCTCACCCGTGACTCGCCACAGCCGGCGGGAGCAGCTGCGAAGCAGCTCCTGGGCGACGGGTTTCCATAAAGAATGACAGCATAGCCGCAGCCATCAGGGCGAAGACCAGCATCAAGCTCACAATGTCCTTCTAGAAGAAGCTTCAGATTGTCAACCAGCCCTTCGACCAACAGAACACCATCCTTTAGCATCTATCTTCCAGTACAGATTGTCTTTATGAAAGCTACTCTCTCTGTTTCTAAATAAAACCACGACAAGTATTTAGGAACGGAGTGAGTGTTTGACGAAAACGAAACAAATAGATGACAAACACACCCAGTATATACGGGAACCCTATATATTTATTGATCATTGTATTGAATACAAAGTACATGGTACATGCTTCCGCGGGAGTTTGACTTCTGTGACTATGCTTAAGGAGTATCTGACTAGAAGATTTCGTGTGGTCCGCTGATTCCTTAATTACATCTGCAGGATTAAGCCTGCAGAATACCTCCGATTAGGCTGCGCTGATGGTCGTCGTTGAATTTTGGATTGCTCGATGCATATGATTTTTATAAATATGGTGCGGGTGTCCGGCTTTGTTTTGCCGATACCCGGTCACGTGTATATATTGGCATGTTGGTATTGCCAATAGGATTTGTCGTCGATGAAGGGGATGACTTTCGCCTCGTCGGTGCCCAGTCGTGTATCCACCTTGACTTCATCGAGTCCGGACATGTGTATGTTGCTTTTGCCTCGTCGGTGCCTAGCAATGGAGTGTCCGATCCTATGGATTTATGACATGTCGATATATTCGTGACCTAGCCGGCCTCGGCAAGTCATGATCTCATCCAGCCTCGTCGGTACTAGATGTGATCGATTATTTTGTAGCTTAGGCGCTTGATGAAGCATGCCTTTGATCCGGTCATAAATCATGCCCTCCGGGAGGAAACAAGATTATCCATGACCAACATGATGAGACAATTGGGCCATGGTCGTATCAGCGTGTAGTCGGTTCAATCTAGCACCCATGTTTGGATGATCTAGATTAACAGTTTTGCACGCTATACTTTTTTCATAAATTCTGTATGGCCGACATGATGAAGCGGTCACGCCATGGTCATAGGTATTGAGATACTTTTAACACTTGGTGTGTTGTTTTTCATATGCTTCGCACAGCCGATGTTGATGAGGCTGTCGCGCTGTGGTCGTGTAAATGCGTAGCTGACTCTAACACCCATCTTGGATGATCTAGAGAAGCAGCCATGTATGCTATTGCTTTTATCTTTCGTCAAGTAAAATAACGATTCGATCTCATCTATAATATTTCACCATGAGCAGGCACCAGCGGGAGCACCATCTTGACGAAAGCCTGGTTGAAGATGTGTCGTCGTTGCCGCCGCCGGCTCCCCGCTAGCTGATTTGGTTGGAAACCTTGGTGGATTTTTAACGGCTAGATGGAAGACGAAGCTAAGGCAGGGCGTCGGTGCAGCGTGCGTGTGCATCGAGACGTCTGCCTCCGTCTCTCCAACGGCTTCGTCTCCCGGCGAGCTCCTCGGCTGCACATACGTGCGCCGGAGCTTCCTGCCTGTTTTTCTCTTCCTCTCTCTCTCTGACCTCCCCCTCGGCCGAGAGCTCCGTCTGGTCTTTTATAGGCGCTCCTCTGCATCTTGTTTCACACGGCAGCTGTTTAAATCGAAGACGCGTTTATCTGCCAGATACGCGTACGCTAACAAGAGTTTGTTTCGATCTGAGCTTATCCGATTTGTTAGTTGCGCGCGAGGCTTCCAGAAACCAGCCAGGTGCACAGGTACACGTTGATTAATCAGCCTTTACCGAGACTAGAAGGTGTGCTCGCGCGTTGCTACGGGTCAATAAAATCATAAACTATTTATTTTTATTTTCTGTGTAGGCAACTCATGGCGCTGTCGAGGTCGGCATGCGGGTGTGGTGGCGTCGGTTGTAAGATGGAGTAGGAAAAATCGTGAAAAAAATGGAGGAAAAGAAAATAACGGGCAGTGGCATGTTGGTTGTAATTTTAACTGGAGGAAAAGAAAATAACGAGCAGTGGCATATTGGTTGTAATTTTAACGAAGTTAACCTACGACGACCGCGAGCGTACCATCACCACCAACTCCAATTTAATAGACAGTAATAGATACATGCAAAAGCTATACCCAACCAGTCATTGCTCAATGTGTCGTGGGCCCGTGCTAAGCAAAGATATGCATTAGTACGTTGGCTTCTTCCATCAAATATGCAAAGGTTGCATGCAGCCGGGAACTTTGCTAGCTCTTTTATACACGTTCATGATTCAATCCTTGTGAAGATCATTTTCTTTAAACAGGGCATTTAAATTATAATCTGTTTGCCTCACTGGAATCCACGTGATGAACTCTACACAAGGAGTCGAATATAGTATATATATTTTCATTTCGAATATTTAGTAATCAGCGGGACCCACATGTCATAGGGTAACACATCGCTAACTTTATTGCACATTGCTCCGTAAATTGGAAGTGCCAGAATGCCATCGACAGGGTGAAGGTATTGGGAGATGATGTTGCCCCCAGTGTCACTTTTATGATCATCAAAGAGAGAAAAAAACTCTGTGACCATGCTTCAATTGATTTTGGATGGAAGGTGCCGGTATACCATCGGCAACGTACGAACGAGGGACAATCTTGTTTCAATATGCAATACACCCCCGGAGCAGGGTGAACTCGACTTGGCGTAAGCTCTGATCGGGCGCAAAAGTCCATTAATGGCGAGTTGATATTTGATGTCGGGGCGGAATCATGTCATAAGGGAAGTCATGATCGATAAAACCAAGCCACGGGGTAACATCGTGTGGAGATATAGCGGCGAAACCATACCACCAGTAAAATTGTGGCAACCTATGCCATTGGTAATAGTTGATGTGATGGCGACACCATGCCATGGGGGGAATGCAGCGTCCATGCCACATGTAGCGAAAACCATACCACAAAAATAACTTTGGTGGTGGCAGGGTATGTGTGTGGAGCACCCCTAGAATTATGACTATGGAGAATGTCCATTCCGTAGAGTCATTATCTCAAAGTACTTTGTTGCAGACGTTTTGTTGCTATGGTGCCAGCCAACAAAAGTAGCTCTGACTTTCTTTAATATTATCAATTCTACTGCGACCGTATGATCGTCACGGTGCCAGCCAGTGGATTTGAAGGGTTTCACAGGCCCTCATGTACTGCACTGGCATGCTTCGCTGCTCCCATAACTTTGTATGTGGCGAAAAATTCATACCACTTTACAAAGTAAGTTTATCAATTATACTGCGACCATTTAATAGATATGGTGCCAGCCAGTAAAATCGAAGGATTTCGTAGCTCTACGTGTACCCCACTGGATGTGCCGCTGCTCCCAAAATTATGCACATCAGGATTATATAACCGTCCGGAGTGTAGATAATAGAGTACGTTTGAGTATGGGTGCATCAAGAGCGAATCGATCTCGAAAGTTAAACCTGGTATATTTGTAGCCCAGTTTAAGAAAAAACGTTGGCACAGGAGGGCCAAATAGAGGGACGTTATTGTCTAGCAGTCCTCGTGTCATCGTGTGGTACGGCCATGCTCATGCAACTTGTAGTCTTGCACAGACGTCAAAGCGAAAGCAGATTGATTAATTAGCATCCATGTTTAGCACGCATCGCTAGAACCAGGCAGAGATTGAGCATATACGCATGCATCCAGCTAGGTCACTAGAGCATGCTCCTTTCTTAATTAATTCATTGCTCTGCTCGTTGGAACAGAGCTTGCAAATTTTTTTACTTGCTCTTATAACCTTTTCACACGGTTAATGTGCTACATTTTTTTAGGAAGCTCAGCGATGTCGGGCTCCTATCATGGATCTCGTTACAGAGGGGGATTTAACCAGTCGAGAGATGCTGTCCCGCCTCGTGTCACGGTGACTACCATCAGCAAGACCACGACTTCTCACCCGATCATAGAAATAATGATCAGAGCTGGCCAATCGCAAGCGCGCAGCGCGGACGTGGTCGTAACAATCGATTCCGTGGGCAAGCTCATCGGAATAAGGCTGGTCGCTATGGCCGTCGAGGCCGCGACAATAATTCTTCCGGTCACACTGACCGAGATACTTTTGAGGAATCAGGAGGTGGACAACCAAATGCCAGTAGCATGAATAAATCTCAGGTAACATGCTGACATGTCAAGTAATAAATACCATGACCCAATTTAGATAGCTTGCATCAATGATATATATTTTTGGAGAATATATAGCACATCCTCATTATTCATCACGTGAATTCACTCCAAACGTGGCATTTAAAAAAAAAAACTCACGTATGTTTGTTGTGTGTTTCTTGCAGGGTCATATTGGAGCTAAAAATTTGCCTCCTGTCAGCTTGGAGACTCCAAGAGAGGATGAGGAATCCAATGATGATGAGTCGCCTATTTGGCGGCGAGAGTTTGAGCCACGCTAATGTTTCGGTTGGGCCTATAAAACCAACCTCCAATGAATCAAGCGTCATGTGGAAGCCGTAGAGGAAGCCATATCAGCGGCATTCGCACACATGGGCTTGGAGAGAAACCTCGGGGTGCACATAACAGCCGATCCTCCTACGGAATCAACTTGCTTAGTCGCCACTCCGATCATGACACTCACACGGTCTGCCCGACGGCGCACCGCAACCTTAGACCACCTGGAAGGTGAACTCGATATGAGCAAGGATTCAACCACGCTTGTCATTCTGGAAACAACACTCAAAGGGGTTCCAATTGACGACGATGATGCACCACACCTAGATGTGGTTGAGTACTGGAGATCCTCAACTCAAGGCTGAGGTAGTTTATCCAGAAAAATTACTCATTTGGGCACGTGCCTTGTTGGTCTCCAAGCATGATCGTGGCATCTTGGAACGTGCTGGAGTTCTTCGTGGAGTATTGGGATCTTTGTATGAGATCCCACTGATCTGGCCATTGATCCAGACATTCATTACATTCTAGAATTCGGAGGGCCACACTATAGTTTCCCCCTTTTGGCGTTGCAGGACTCGATGGGGATCCCGATCTCAGGACGCGCTTATGATGAGTATGTCCCTGAGTCATGCTTCACAGACGAATTGTCTGCTCTTTTATTTTCAGCATGTGCGGCCATACGGAAGAATAAGCTTGAGAGCAATACAGAAGGGGACGGACTTGTTTCCTTGGTGAATGGACTGATTACTTTTTGTATGATGCTGCTACAGTAGAGAACAGTCCCAAGATACCTTTACCATCAAGCTTTTATGCAGATCTCGAGGACCCACTACCTGAGCGTTTGAATTTTCGCATGCCTAACAGCAGCAGCAAGGTAATGCCACTTGGTGTATATTTTTCAAACCAAGTAATGAGATTTAATAGCGCTACTCAAGAACAGAACTTTGTGCGGCTTTCATTGCAGCATGGTTGTGCTCATATTGTGTTCTGGTTAGCATGGGAACTATCATACGCCCGGAGGTTTTTATGGCAGCTGCAAGCATTGCCAGAGGCGTGAGGAGAGCCATTGGTGTAGCTAGCATGGCTTATTTATATGAGAGCTTGGACGCCATTCAAGAGGCTGTACGCAGAGGTACAAGATCAAGTAGCAGATGCGGTTATCTTTACCCATCCACTTTATCATAGGGTGGTTCTCATGTTACTGGAGAGCTATGCCAGCTGAACCAACCGCTTTTAATTCGGTCACAAATTTCCACCGTTCATAGCTGACATTTGGACGGCATCAGAAATTGATATCAATTTGGAGCGGGTACATCGTCTCTTTCTGGACGTGGATGTGCAGCAACACTCTTTGGTACACTTGGATTTTTTAGGAAGGATGCGGATTCGCTTCCCTAAAGATGCAGCGCATCATATAGCTGATCAGCGGCATGCACCTGAAAATAAAAGACAACTCAGAATTTCTGAAATTGATTTACTTGTGAACAGCAGTGTGGGTGGCGTGTCACATCGACGATGCCAAATCCACAACAATCAAGGGTACTACCCCCATCGATTTGCACGGATGTTTAATTGTGACCAAGTTGTGCCAGATATGGACATGGATGGCCTTCTTCGTGCTGATCATTTGGAAGGTAATATGGATGAGACGACGGAAATATTACGTCGTCGTCTTCTTGCATATTGGTTACCAGACGGACACACCTTTGAGGCCCAGGTCCGTAGTCGAGCCCCTGCTTGCTCAAGTGGATATATATGTCATGGTGCAAAGCATATCTTGGTTTTTTTAAGGATGCAAATATATTTTGTGCTGGAGTAGCACCTCCCAACAGTGAGGGGAAAAGCAATGATGCATTGCCAATAGGTACAAATTTTTTTATATGCATATGCTTTAACCAGCAAACTTACTATATTGCTAACCCATCTCATTCTTTTTTTTAGCTACTTCCAACATAGCTCAGCATGCTGCAAAGGGCACACCGCTAGTCGATCTTGAGGATGAGACAGAGATCGATGCCCCTGACGATGCAGCGGGTGAAGAATCATGTAAAGATCTTACTGCACAAGACGAAGTAGAAGAGGCACGTACTGCTAAGAAATCTGCAGAACCCAAGGCGAGTGCGAGTAAGCGGAAAAGTGATGCCCATGATGGCATAGAGGGAAATTCGACTAAGGGAACTCGCACGACCAAATCCAAACGTGAGTGTCTTAAGTCTTTCCTCGGTTTTTTTTACGAGTACGCTGAACATTGTACTCATATGCAGTGGTCAATGCTTGGGACCCTACTGCAAACAAGGAATCGATGGATAAATTGAGCTCTGAGATTAAGCTTCGTGTCGACACCTTCGAGAAGGCTGTCGATGATGATTTTGATAATGTACCGTCCTTTGATCATGTCCCTGACAAGTACGAGGGGATGCCCCGCGTCATCCTGAGAGCTTCGGATGTTACCAACTTGTCGGGACAGGACTTCTTTTTATATGTTAAGCAAGACCTGGAGCTCTTCCAAAAATTGGCCAATGCCGAGGAGCTTGACAAGGCTGTTCTTGCTGAGATGGTAGAGAAGGTGCTTACACGGTGGGAAAAATTATTCTCCACACATATTATTGAAGGGATGGAGAAGATGGCAGAAGCTCTCAAAGAGTTGAGAGCACTTCTTGTAGGTACTGATGCTACACTTCCTTCTCCTGATATTGATGGTGTATCTGCTTATAAAGGACGAGTTGAGGAAACTTTGAAGGAGGCTGCTGCTATTCAAGAAGCCATCCGGAGCATTTTATCACAATTTGACGCCAGCGAGGCTATCGCCCAGAAGAAGCGTGATGCTCTCGCTACTACCAGAAAACAGCAAGAGAAGAAGATTGCTGATTTGAGAGCGTCCTTGAAGCTAGCCGAAGAAAAGCTCGTGGAGACACAAACCCAAGAAACTGAACTTGAAGCTTTCTTCAAAGACAGCGGGATTACTCGGCAAGATTGTTACAACCTTTCTATCAATGTGAAGAAGACGGCTGATCGTGGCGAGCTTGCCAAAGCTGAGGCGGAGAAGCATATAGAGTATGCCGGGGAGAATTCGAAGTCATCTCAACCCAAGCCTGTGCGTTCTTTGTTGGCTTACATGCAGTCTTCTTCATGCGAGGAGTGATCTGAGTACTGCACCAGCAGCTTCTTCTTTTTAGCTATGCTTGAACATTAGCATATTCTTTTTATCATCAGACATCAGTTGATCTTTGCTTCTGTTTAGGAAGTTAGGAAATTTTATAATTTCTGTCAAGAATCTTTATGACTGCTATTTTTAGACCATATATGCGGTCATCAGTAGATCCATCTGCTATTAAATAATGGAATGCTATTTCAATTCCTGTCATATATTGTCTGTCACTGCCGTCCGTAACGGCGACCCGCGGTGATTTATAGTCATGTGCTGACTGCTGGCAGCCTGAATCCACGTTTGAGCTGGCAACGTCAGCTTGTATATTTTTGTGAGAGGCTGTATATGCAAGGATGTGCATGCGTACAGGCTCCTGCTCTGTTATTTTTTACATCAGCTGAATTTGGGAGCACATCATGCTCAGGCCCCTTCAGCATATATTGATCTCATGATACGAAGGAGATTTTAGCATCTGCATGTGTGAGAAGATGCATTGTTGAATGCATACCAGTTCGTGTTTCCCGGCTTATTGACAAGCATGTACTGATGTACAAAACTCAAAAGCTTGGTAATCCATTGAGTGGATTTGTACCAAAGCCCTGGCCCTTTGTAATCTTGGCGATGGGCACAGGAGCACAGCGCTCGTGCTGGAAGCTCGGTCAGGAGCTTTGGGTATACGAAACTATTTTTTTTTCTTTTAGCTGCGCATGTACAGAGAGTGCCCATGCGGGAGGAGATGGGAAAAATCTCTGAGATTTGATCATGTGTTCAGAGCACGCGTATATCACTCAGTATTTTGACTAGCCCTGAGAAGTGTACGGCTTTAATTAGTCTTCGAGAGAGACTCTCTTAGAATATGACATTTTGACAATGTGTAATTGTATAATTCACGCCAAGTATTTGTGTGCCTGTACATCTTAGTGAACTGTCTCGTCACTTCTTATAGCGACCTGAAAAAAAAATCACATTTTCATAATGTGTACTCTTGCCCCTAGTGTCCATATTAACTGGAGTTGATTTTGTTTTGCAAGATTATTGTCACCAAGTAGTAATGGGACTTCATATATCGCCTTTGGGGCGTGAAGGGATGTCGTGTCATACCGCCATTGACCTCACGGCCATTTAGTATTAGTACATCGTGCTCGCGATCAATTTGTCGGGGCACAAGTAACATGGTAGAGAAAATGGGTTACATGGATTCCACCACATGTAGATGAAGTCGACCGAAGCAAGAGATAACCGCGGTGATTAGACTCATAATCTCACTTCCATTGTGTTTACGTGAAAAAGACACCGTGTCTAATTGGGACTTTTTCAAAAGTATGGTCATCCTCATCAAGTTGTCACTTTTGTAAGAGTTCACCATTGGTATCACACCTCTGTCCCTCTGAGTCGAGGGACTTAGGACATATAGCTGATAGGTATGTTTTTGGGTATATGGCTTTCGACTATTTTCCATGCCTGTATTGAGGGGTGGTGGATAGCTACCTCCTGCCTTCTTTTCAGTGGACCTTGATGCTTGAGGCTACGGACTTTCTTCATGAACTTTACGGTGACTTTTTTCTTTTCTTTTTGACATTGCTTGTGCTTTTGGAGGCTTTGAACATTGCTTGATTGGATCGCTTGAGCGATTGATTTCTGGAGATATTTCACTTGGATTGGTTGCTTGGCCACATTTTTCGTGGAACGGGAACACTTCTTCTTTTGTGTTGGCTGCTTGGAGATCCACTTTGAGAACTTGGTCGGTAACCACCCACCTCCGTGGACTAAATAACCCTCACAGGCATTTTATCTGGATATATTTTCATTTCGAATATTTAGTAATCAGCGGGACCCACATGTCATAGGGTAACACATCGCTAACTTTATTATATTTTGGTACAAAAAATCATCAAACAGGGAGTACTCATCAAACAGCTCTTTGAATCAAACAAGTATTATACCGGAGACCAAAACAACACTGCAATACATGCCAAAGATAACGAGCTAACGAACAGGAAAAGAAGAAGTGGTTTTATACCATCCTTTCGAGAACAAAAGGACAGTGATCATCTCCTCCCCCCTATGAGAGCTCAGCACATCTCTGTTGGGAATATGCCCTAGAGGCAATCATGTATGATGTAATTCCCAATGTATTCATAAATATTATTGAGTTGTCCTTGTTTGAACATCTGATATGTATCATTGAATATGTGATTTGATTGTGGAACTATGTATTCATGTTGTTCATACTAAATTGTCCTTAGTCATTGAGGTTGTGCTGGACACATAACCTAGACTAATGTGAAAGTTGGCTGATGACTCGGTTCCACTTGTCATGGGCATGGTGATGTCATTCCAGCTTACACGGACTCGGCTAAAGAGTTTAGCGAGTCGGACTGACCCATATTGAGATGCAACGAGTAGGTCGTCATTTGCATGTCTCAATCAATGTAATCCTTAGACCTGAGGTTATCGCACAATCCGAGTTGTGGATCACCAACTTAGGTTCTGTCAAACGTTGTTCCGTAACAGAGCAGTTATAAAGGCAGAGTTCGGGTTGACTGAGAATCAAGCTGTGTGATGTGGATAACCAAGATGGGATTTTGCCCCTCCGACTGGAGAGATATTCTCTGGGCCCTCTCGAGTGATATGATTCGGGAAGCATGGCCATGCGCGACTTGGTTAATTGTTAACCGGGTTGATCGACTAAGAGTTAGTCGGATGAATCGTATATCACAGATCGAGAAGAGAGTTGAACTATTAAAGGGATGACGATTAATCGCCTATAGTTCGACAAGGTATATCGTGAGGCAAAAAGGGACTAAGACGTATGTCACATTGGAAGGTACGTCGTCATGACTCGATGGTACTTGGGAGTCGGCACGTTCTGCTAGGAGCCGCTACCGATTGATCGATTGTGAGTCGGACTCCAATCGTGTCCAAGTCGCCATGAGCCTGTGGGGTCACACACTTAAGAGCGGGAGCAAGTATTTGGTCGGGTTGGACCCGAACTGGAATTGGGCTGACAATGCGAGTTGGACTCGCAGGGTGGATGGGCCACAAGGCTTGGAGCCCACTTCCACTCGATATATAAGCAGGGGCGTGGGATGCCTAAAGGGAACGGTTTTTTCCACTCTCATGCGTTGAGAACCCTAGCCCGATTCAGTTCAACCGTCGCACCGGATCTAGCAGTCCGCCGCCGGAGCTCCTCCTCGCACGTGTGGATACCGGCAGAGGTGCTGTACGTTCAGCACTTCGACGATCGCGGGATTGGATCGGCTGGATCGGATCGAGGGACTGCACTGCATCAAGGCGCCGCATCAATAATCCGCAACTGCGCGTCTAGTGGTAATCCTCGTGGCCTTCTACCTCGGCTAGATCTTGGGAGTTCGCGTAGGAAAAGTTTTTGTTTATCTCTACGCGCCCCTTCATAGTCAGAATAATTCATATACTACTAAAAAACCACAGGAGCACCTAAAAATTCAGTGGCAGCTGAGCATACCACAAAATTTAAAAGGATAAGGAACCTGGGAATATTCAAAACCCTATAAGACCAACTAAAAAACCTATCTCAATCATCTAATTAGCAGAACAACTTATCCTTCCTGTCAGATAGAGTATCAAAACTACAGTACATAAATTTAAGAGATATAACAACACTAAGGGCTCATTTGGTGCTAATTTTTTTAAATAATACTTGAAGAGGCGGTGTTTAGGGTCTGCAGTTAAAATTGATGGATAGATTTATTTGTTTTGTCATCTTGTGTAAAGATTACAGTTTAAAAAAATTGGTCTTCACTTATTTCTTGTTTCAATCTTCATAATACTAAATTTCTGTATTGCAATGCAGATTCTTGGTCGAAGATTAATATTACAGTTGATGAAGATTATGCGTTGTTTGTATTTTCTCCACCAAGAGACTAATATATTTGGTATAGAGGTAATTGTACTTTTTAACACTGCTGGAGGGTGATTTGGGGTTTGAGCTGAAGAAAGTGAGGTACTGATTTTATTTTTTACCGGATAATAGCAAAACACTACTAATGGTTATATGCTACTCGGCAACTAATTATTGCTGTAGTAAGTAGCTAGTACATTCTTTGTGAAAGACCTGGAAGCAAATATTTTGCTTGTAGAGAGAAGCTGCAATATCAATTTATCAATATACCAGGTTTAGTAGAGATAAGATAAAGTTATACCACCAAGCTGAATTGTAGTGTATATTTATTTTCCTCCCTATTGGTTACTTGGAAGATTTTAAGATAAATTCTCTTTGTTTGAAACATATATGATGACAATACTTTGCAAGGAAAGATTAAGAATTAAGCATGTTGCTTATTTGCCACAAAATAGTTACTTTGAATTGAACCTTTATTAATTTACACAGGTTGGGCAGCGTAGAGCTAAATGTTGTGTCTTCCAGCATGGATTTCTAAATCTGCCTACATCCGAAAAAGTACTTTGGAACATACACACCCAAATCCACTGGTTGTTCCTGTTCTAGCAACAGGGCTAGCTCTTATTGACCGCTACCACTATAGGTGCCTGAATATTTTTGCAGCTATTTTGCAACCATTGCTAGGTTTCCTCTATTTGTTTGATCGATGGCATGTTGATCTGTGCATCAGATGTACTTTGGAACTTATTTAGATATATTTTGAACATACTACTACTACTAATTTTTGCAGCTATTTCGCAACCATTGCTAGGTTTCCTCTATTTGTTTGATCGATGGCATGTTGATCTGTGCATCAGATGTACTTTGGAACTACATATATTTCAAGACTGGCACTGTTTTGAATCATGTTACTATTATTTTCACGGTAATTAGGTTGTTGCATATATTAGAGGATGGATTCTACGAAGGAGATAATTATGAAATTTATGATGACCACGAAATGTTATGGACATCTAGACATGAAAGTTCAGCACTTCATTGCAGTAATAGCAGCTGCATATTTGGCATGTGCTGCTTTTGGAAATTTTGATGTACCTGCATTCCTCATGCTGATTTTTTGTTTTTCCATTTTTACTAGAAGTTAGATTACTTGTTCTGCTATCTATGGTCAGCTTTTGTTTTGTGAAATCAAGCTGCAGTTTATGGTCAATCTGATGCCATGCCATACTTAGCCGAATACAAGCTTCTAAAGTTATTAAGATAGTGTCATACCGGCATGCCTTTCTCTCAGATGTTTTTTAATTGCTACCTACACCAAAGTGCGAGTCAGATTTTTTTAGAAGCTACAGTATCAGTTTATCAACTTAGCCATGTATCCTGATTTTTGCTTAGCAGTCGTCTGGAGTCAGTGATGATCATGCAGGGTTTTTGAAATGAAACTGATCATGAGATGTTGAATCATTATATGCTAGTGTATTAGTGCTCGAATGAGCAACTTCGCATCTTTAGGTAACCTTGTCCTGGTTCAGATTAGAGCTGGTTGTATTTGTCCTGGACAAAGTTTCATGGAAGCTTGCCACAATGGAGAAACTTGTATCATGTTTAGGTTCTGAAGCAGTTATGAGTCTTCTCATTATATTAGAACTTGTTTTCTGATCGTTTCGTCATTCATGGAAATCAGGCTGGTGACTTTCGATGCATGCAAGGTGTATGAAGACGTTGTTCGTTTGAAGTCAAGGCTGAATCAAGACGGCATGAAAAGTTGAAAACGTGTCGAAGATTGACAGATCACCATAACTTTTCATTTTCTGCTTGTTCCCTTTGTCTGATAAAAAGATATCATGTTTTCTTGAATCACTTTGCAAGGATTTTGAGTATTGTACTTATAGTATATTCCGTAATGAATTATAAATATCATTATTATGTGATGTTAGGATTGTGAAGAGTTGATATAACTTGGGATGATTAATACTACTAGGTGTCATTATTTATTTCGAATTGTTTCAGAAAGATGTGTTTGTTTGAAATTTATGGGATTATTTATGATTTCCGATTTTAAGAATTTATTTATCATTTTTTATTCAAAACATGGCTGTTTACGTAGAGAAGACGTGAAAGCTTGCCGCTGGGACCTCCCTCCGCGCGCTTTCATAAGAAAAATCCGGAATATCCTCTTTGTAATGCTAATGCCAAAAAATCTCAAGTTGGCTCATCTGTCTTTCTTCCTTTCCCTTATATTGGTCATTAGAGGCCTCTTGACTTTTCTCTTCCCTATTTTTGATTTATTTTTTGTGTGTAATCCGGATTTACTCTTTATTACTAGTAAATAAAGAAAGCCAAAATTCTAGTAGTTTTTTGATAGAAATTATCTTGTTGCGATCCTATGAATCAGTTCAATTTAAACCTTAGATTCATACTAGAGCCACGATGATTGAGTCTCAAGCTAAACAAAAGGCAAGGGTTCTTCGAATAAGAACCACTTGATAATCATTTATGGAATCTGAGTAATGACTCGACAAAATGGAGAGAAAATAAAGTTGTCTTTTGGGCAAACAAAATTGGAAGGAAGAAAATTTCTTTTTTTTTATTAAGAACTACTTCAATTTTTTCAGTCTGGTTGCGAGGTCTGAATAGTGGGTATGAATCATAGTTCCATTTTTTTTATCCACTCTATCTATTTCGTGTTCCAGATACTAGAATAAATAATATCTGACG